>NC_041380.1:150692569-150699934 GCF_002162155.2 Triticum dicoccoides | reverse complement strand
AGGAGCTCGGGCGGGCGGCGGCGCGGTGCTCCGGAGTCGGGGAAGACGGGAGGCGGCGGCGGCGGTCGGCGGCGCCACGTGGCGGGCGCGGATTGGACGAGAGGCGGCGGCAGACTTGTCCGGCTAGGCCCCGGACATGTCCGTCGGCGCGGATCTGTTTTTTTTAAACTAGGGTTGGACGGGGAAGAAGATCCGAAAATGGAGGGGGGCTATATATAAGCATAAGTAGAGGTAGGAGAGTCCAAATGAGGTGTGGTTTTCGGCCATGCGATCGTGATCGAACGCTCTAGCACATGGAGCAGAGTTTGGTGGGTTTTGGGCCAAATTTGAGGGGTGTTGGGCTGCAACACACACGAGGCCTTTTCGGTCCCTCGGTTAACCGTTGGAGTATCAAACGAAGTCCAAATGGTATGAAACTTGACAGGCGGTCTACCGGTAGTAAACCAAGGCTGCATGACAAGTCTCGGTCCAATCCGGAAATGTTTAATCCCCACTCACGAAAGAAAGGTAGAAATGGCCACTGGAGGAGAACGAAGCGCCGGAATGCAAAACGGACAACAGGGAAAATGCTCGAATGCATGAGATGAACACGTATGCAAATGCAATGCACATGATGACATGATATGAGATGCATGAAAACGAAAACAGCACATGGAGACAAAGACCTGAACCCGAGAAATAAATATAACTTAACGCCGGAAACGGCAAGAGTTGGATACAAATTTGGAAAGTCGTATCTGGGGCGTTACAACACTCCACCATTACGAAAAGATCTCGTCCCGAGATCTAGGACTGAAAGAACTCCGGGTACTCAGAACGGAGGTGATCCTCGCGTTCCCAGGTAGCTTCACGGTCGGAATGGTGAGACCACTTGACTTTGAGGAATTTGATTGACTTGTTGCGAGTCTTGCGTTCAGTCTCTTCAAGAATAGCAACTGGGTGCTCACGATAAGAGAGATCTTCTTGGAGCTCAATGACCTCGAAGTTGACGGTGCGGTCAGGAGTCTTGAAGCACTTTCGAAGCTGAGAGACATGGAACACATCATGAACATTTGCAAAGTTTGAAGGAAGCTCGAGTTGATAGGCGAGGTCACCTCTCTTGCTGACAATCTTGAAAGGTCCCACGTATCTAGGGGCAAGCTTCCCTTTGATACCGAAGCGACAAGTACCTTTCATAGGAGAGACACGGAGGTAAACATGATCTTCGATCTCGAAAGCCAAATCACGGTGCTTACTATCATAGTAGCTCTTCTGGCGGGATTGGGCTGCTTTGAGGTTATCACGAATGACTTTGCACATTTCTTCTGCTTCTGTGATTAAGTCATTACCCAGCAGCTGACATTCGCCGGTTTCAGACCAGTTGAGAGGGGTATGACACTTCCTGCCATACAGAATTTCAAATGGGGCCTTGCCCGAACTTGCTTGAAAACTGTTGTTATAGGAGAATTCAGCATAAGGAAGACAATCCTCCCACTTCATGCCGAAGGAGATCACACAAGCCCTGAGCATATCTTCAAGAATCTGGTTGACACGCTCGACTTGACCGCTTGTTTGAGGATGGAAAGCAGTGCTGAAGCGGATGTTGGTGCCCATGGCCTTCTGGAAAGAATCCCAAAACTTTGAGGTAAAGATGCTGCCACGGTCTGAAGATATCACTTGAGGAATACCGTGCAGAGAGACAATGCGAGAGGTATAGAGTTCCGCCGATTGAGCTGCAGTGATCGACTCTTTGATAGGCAGAAAGTGAGCCACTTTGGTGAGCTTGTCGATGACAACAAATATAGCATCATTGCCACGCTTGGACTTTGGAAACCCAGTCACGAAGTCCATTTCAATGTGGTCAAACTTCCATTCTGGAATGGCAAGAGGTTGGAGGAGACCAGCTGGCCTTTGGTGTTCTGCCTTCACTCTTCTGCAGACATCACATTCATTCACGAATTGAGCGATCTCGCGCTTCATTCGAGTCCACCAATAAGCTTGCTTGAGGTCCTGATACATCTTCGTGCTCCCAGGGTGGATGGAGAGGAGAGAATTGTGAGCCTCGTTCATGATCACTTTACAAAGTTCACCTTTGGGCACAACAATGCAATCCTCGAAGAAGAGAGTGTCCTTGTCATCAAGGCAGTAGCACTTGTACTTGGACTGACTCTTGGCAATCCCAATCTTCACCTTTTTCGCCATAGCATCAAGAAGTTGGGCTTGGCGAATCTGGTCTTCTAAGGTAGGAGAGACTTGAAGGTTGGCGAGGAAACCTTGAGGAACAACTTGCAGATTAAGTTTGCGGAAAGCTTCACAAAGCTCGGGTTGATAAGGCTTGAGAATCAGACTGTTGCAGTAGGCCTTTCTGCTCAAAGCGTCAGCAATCACATTAGCCTTGCCTGCAGTATACTCGATACTCGGATTATACTCTTGAATCATTTCGACCCATCGAGTTTGTCTTAGGTTGAGATTAGGCTGAGTGAAGATGTACTTGAGACTCTTGTGATCAGTGAAAATGTCCACTTTTCTTCCCAATAGAAGATGTCTCCAAGTCAAAAGAGCATGCACAACTGCCGCCAACTCGAGATCATGAGTGGGGTAGTTCTTCTCATTAGGCTTCAACTGGCAAGATGTATAAGCAACAACTTTCTTCTCTTGCATCAAAACTGCGCTAAGACCTTGGAGAGAGAGCATCACAAAAGACCTTGTACGGCTTGGATTCATCAGGCAGAGTCAAAACTGGAGCAGTGATCAACTTCTCTTTCAAAGTGTTGAAAGCAATATCACACTCTGGAGACCAAACATACTTGACGTGCTTCTGAAGAAGATTTGAGAGAGGCTTCGCAATCTTGGAAAAGTTTTCAACGAATCTTCGGCAATAGCTTGCGAGACCGAGAAAACTTCGGAGTTGCTTCACGTTCTGAGGAGGTTCCCAATTCACAATTGCGGATACCTTCTCGGGATTCACGGAAATGCCCTTGGCAGAGATGATATGACCAAGATAAGGAACCTCATCGAGCCAAAATTCACACTTGGAGAACTTGGCGTAGAACTGATGTTCCCTGAGTTTATCGAGAACCAAACGCAAGTGCTTGGCATGATCTTCCTTCTTCTTAGAGAAAACCAGAATGTCATCGAGATAGACCAAAATGAAGTCATTGGTGTAGGCGTTGAAGATGAAGTTCATCATGCGAGAGAACGTCGGAGGAGCATTGGCGAGGCCAAAAGACATGACAGTGTATTCATATGAACCAAAGCTTGTTCTGAACGCTGTCTTGGGAATGTCTTCTTCACGAATGCGAATCTGGTGATAACCCATACGGAGATCAAGCTTGGAGAATACTTGGGCACCTTTGAGTTGTTCGAACAGCTCATTGATGTTGGGAAGTGGGTATTTGTTCTTGATGGTCTTCTTGTTCACTGGACGGTAATCAACACAAAGTCGGTCCGTTCCATCCTTCTTCTTCACAAAAAGAACACCACAACCCCATAGAGAAGTACTAGGACGAATGAGACCCATTCTTTCTTGCTCATCGAGTTGCTTCTTCAGCTCCTTCAGCTCTTCAGGTCCGAGCTTGTAAGGACGTTTGCACACAGGTTCCGTGCCAGGCTCAAGTTCAATAACGAATTCAACTGGCCGGTGCGGAGGCATTCCTGGGAGCTCTTCTGGAAAGACGTCTTGATATTTGCAAACGACTGGAATTTGAGAGATGGCATCCAATTCACCCTTCTCATTTAGAGAAAACAGACGGATAGTATTATCCCGAGCGGCAAAGATAATTACATCCTCAGACGAATGAGTCAATTGAATCTACCTGGCAGCACAATCAAGATGTGCCTTGTGCTTAGAAAGCCAATCCATTCCGAGAATAAGATCAATATCCGAGTTACCAAGAACCACCGGAGAAGAGAGAAATTTGCAATCACCTAATGTGATAGAAACATCTGGGACAAACGCGCTTGCATTCATAAATTTACCCGGAGAAACCACAGATAACTGCCTAGGCAAATCTTGCAAAGGCAACTCATGCTTAGAAACAAATGGCCTCGAGATGAAACAATGCGATGCACCCGTGTTAAAAAGAACTTTTGGAGGAATATCATTAACAGGAAGGTTACCCATGATCACATCTGACGAGTCCTCTGCCTGAGCTGCATTCATCAAATTGATCTTGGCGGACTTGGGGTTATGCTTGACCACAGCTGTACTTGCCGATCTGACAGGAGGAGGCGGAGGAAGTCGCCTCTGGTTGAAACACTTGTTGGCATAGTGACCCTTCTGTTGGCACTTGTTGCATGTGACCTCTGAAAGCGGACGGTGATACGGAGCACTCGGTCTTGGTGCTTGAGACGAAGTCTTGTTCTGAAAGCCTGGGTTGGGTGGGTGGGAAGAACCACTGCCACCTTTGCTCTTCTGCTGATACGACTGACGGAATGGAGGAGGAGGAAGCCAAAACTTCTGCTGCTTGGCAACTTGAGTAGAGGATGAAGGAGTAACATCTCTGACTCGCTTCCTGGAAGCATCACACCTCAACTGAGCAGCCTCTTGTTTCAGTGCCATGTTGTAGAACTCATCGTATCTCAATGGCTCAAAGAGAACAAGAGCGAGCTGAATATCTTCTCTAAGACCACCCCTGAACTGATATATCATGCTCTTCTCATCAGGCACGTCCTGCTTGGCAAAGCGGGCAAGCTTTTGGAACAATTTGTTGTAGTCATAGACAGACAAAGAGTCTTGCTTCAGATTGCGGAATTCCTCACGCTTGCTTTCAACCACGCTCTGCGGAATGTGATGAGCTCAGAAATCTCGACGGAAATCATCCCAAGTGATAACACGTCCACCTCTAGAATCCTTGTACTGCTGGAACCATTCTGCTGCCTGATCTTTGAGTTGGAAGGAAGCGAACTTGACAAAGTCCTCAGGCCTGACGTTACTGCACTCGAAATGCTTACACAGATCCACAAGCCAATCGTCAACATCGGTTGCCTCAACACAATTACTGAAAGTCTTTGGCCCGTTAGCAAGGAACTGGTTGAGTGTAGCAAAGTGACTCTGATTGCTGCCTTGATTCCCTTGACTGCCTTCATTGCGCTCTTGAAGAATTTGCATGATCAGCTGAGTGTTTGCATTGGTTGCGGCCATCACAGCTTGCCATGCCTCTGGAGGAGGTGGAGGCGGTGGCGGATCTTGATTCTGGTTCTGACTGGTGCTCTTAGCGGGAGCCATCCTGAAGAGGTTGACCACCGTTAGCACATAGACAGATAAATATTGAAGCTGAATCCAACGGAATGAAAATTGCAACATATAGTCTTCACATCCGAACAAAATGAACGAATGCATTCCTCTTCAAATGGTCACATATCCATAAATTGAGAAGCCACGTAGAATTAAGGTAGAGAAATAAATCAACAAGGTACGGATCAAGAACGAATAACCAGTAAGAAATCCCAATCTCAAACCAATATCCGTGGAAGAAGAACTAGAGCTACTAGAATTCCCACCTATGAAACTCCCGAACTTTTCCGGTTATGCAATCAGGTGTTGGGGATACAGGGGAAGCATAATATCTCACCCAAACTAGCAAATCCTACATCCAGCTGTATCCATCCTTCAACACATAACCAAGAAAACTTCGGAAACCATCTACCTCAACCTTCAAAAAGCATCCGTTATACAAGTTATGGCGATACTCCCGAACTCCCACCCCAGTACTGGGAGGCGTCGAGGTTATCTCACCAACGAACTGCATAAAAGAGATTTTCGATGTCGGCGAACATATCTCAAGTATTCCAGAATTACAATGATAAAATTATGATGACAACACCTCAGAGCTCAACTCCCCGGGACACTTCCACTAAACCCCTGATAGGAGGCACCAAGACAGTATTCTCATCATAAGCCATCGGAACAAATCCAAGATACTCGCGTGATCCTAAAAAATTTTTAGTGAAATTTGAGAAGAGAAGAGTCAAAACTCTACGTCAGGATGCCTTACCAGAGCGATGAGGAGACTGGGAAGTAAAAAGAATTCCTAAGCTCCCCGATATATAATTCCTAAATGACTCAAAACATTTTTCTAGACACAACTCGGCTGCTAAAAACGATCAAGCAATGGGGATCCTAAGGTCGGGGAAGGCTCTGAATACCAACTTGTAACGCCCTCGATGCGGCTATAGCTCCCACGTGTCGAGGCACGACTTAGAGACATAACCGCATTGAAAGCAATGTCACAAGTTAGGCAATCATTACAACATCCCATGTAATATATGATAAAAAGGGGGAGATACATAGTTGGCTTACACTCGCCACGTCACATCAAAGTATGTAAATAACATCCATCATACAAGCACTCATGGCCCGACTACGGCGCCAAAATAGAAGAAAACCCAACATGCGACAAGGCCCTGAATCAAACCCCAACTAGGCACCACTACTGATCATCGGGAAAGGAAACTTAATAACGTTGAGAGTCCTCGTCGAACTCCCACTTGAGCTCGTACTCATCACCTGGAGCGGAATCACCTGGACCTGCATCTGGAGTTGTAGTATCTGTGAGCCACAGGGACTCAGCAATCTCGCACCCTCGCGATCAAGACTATTTAAGCTTATAGGAATGGATGAGGCAAATATATGTGGAGCTGCAGCAAGCGACTAGCATATGTGGTGGCTATCTTACACGCAAAAGAGAGCGAGAAGAGGAGGCAAAGCACGAGCGAGAAGCTATAAGAACAACCTGCGCAAGCATAACTCCAACACCGTGTCCACTTCCCGGACTCCGACGAGAAGAGGCCATCACGGCAACACACTCAGTTGATTCATTTTAATTAATTAAGGTTTAAGTTATCGACAAACGGACATTAACAAATTCCCATCTGCCCATAACCGCGGGCACGGCTTTCGAAAGTTCAATCCCTGCAGGGGAGTCCCAACTTAGCCCATGACAAGCTCTCACGGTCAACGAAGAAATAGACCTCCACCCGAGACACACCGATCAGACTCGGTAACCCGGTACAACAAGACAATTCGACAGGTTAAAACAAGACCAGCAACACCGCCCGAATGTGCCGATAAATCCCGATAGGAGTTGCACATATCTCTTTCTCAGGGCACACTCAGATGAGCCAGACGTCTTGTAAGCCAACCCAGAGTTGCCCCTGGTAGCCTCGGACATCGCTCAGTGGGACCAACACTCAGAGGAGCACTGGCCCGGGGGGGGGGGGTTAAAATAAGATGACCCTTGAGTCTGCATAACCCAAGGGAAAGAAAAGGCTAGGTGGCAAATGGTAAGACCAATGTTGGGCATTGCTGGAAAATCTTTAATCAAGGCGAACTATCAGGGGGTTCCCATTATAACCCAACCGCGTAAGGAACGCAAAATCCGGGAA
>NC_041380.1:150615597-150691738 GCF_002162155.2 Triticum dicoccoides | reverse complement strand
AATGTGCCGATAAATCCCGATAGGAGTTGCACATATCTCTTTCTCAGGGCACACTCAGATGAGCCAGACGTCTTGTAAGCCAACCCAGAGTTGCCCCTGGTAGCCTCGGACATCGCTCAGTGGGACCAACACTCAGAGGAGCACTGGCCCGGGGGGGGGGGGTAAAATAAGATGACCCTTGAGTCTGCATAACCCAAGGGAAAGAAAAGGCTAGGTGGCAAATGGTAAGACCAATGTTGGGCATTGCTGGAAAATCTTTAATCAAGGCGAACTATCAGGGGGTTCCCATTATAACCCAACCGCGTAAGGAACGCAAAATCCGGGAACATAACACCGATATGACGGAAACTAGGGAGGCAAGAGTGGAACAAAACACTAGGCGAGAGGTCGAGCCTTCCACCCTTTACCAAGTATATAGATGCATTAAGATAACATGGCAATATAATGATATCCCCAACAAGTAAATAACGATGTTCCAACAAGGAACGACCTCCAATCTTCACCTGCAACTAGCAATGCTATAAGAGGGGCTGAGCAAAGCGGTAGCATAGCCAATCAACGGTTTGCTAGGACATGGTGGGTTAGAGGTTGACATGGAAATTAGGAGGCTGACAAGCAAAAGGTAGGCATCGTAGCATTGTCATAGCAAGAGCGAGCAAACTAGCATAGCAAAGATAGTAGTGATTTCGAGGGTATGATCATCTTGCCTGCACAGTTATCAGAGTTGACTGGATCCTCACAAGCAAACTCAACGGGCTCCTCGGTAGCGAACTCGTCTCCCGGCTCTACCCAACAAGACAAACAAGCAACAAGGATACAATCAACCACGTGCAAGACCAAGCAATATGATGAAATGAAGATATGCTATGCGGGATGCGATGCGGGATGCAAAATGCAAGATATGACAGGAAATGCATGAACCTGGACTCAACATGGAATTCCTAGGGTGCCACTGGAAAGATGAGATGAAATTGCTCGAAAACGATATAAAGATCATTGGAATCGGAGTTACGGTTTGGAAATGGCAAGCGCTTTAAGAAACGAACCGGTCTGCGATTTACAGCAAGTAGGCATCTAAATGCAATGCAACGAACATGCTACAGCCGCCAAACATGACAACAAAAGACATGGCAGGGATGCACACAAGATTCTTAACAAAAGACTAGCACTAAGCCACGGCCAATTCATCCATTATGAGGTTCAAACAAGCATGGCAAAAACGCAAATGCAAAACAGATTCCAGACTTAGTGAAATTAACAC
This sequence comes from Triticum dicoccoides, assembly GCF_002162155.2. Lineage (NCBI taxonomy): Eukaryota > Viridiplantae > Streptophyta > Magnoliopsida > Poales > Poaceae > Triticum > Triticum dicoccoides. The sequence goes on along the minus strand of NC_041380.1, from coordinate 150,690,477 downwards.
TTGTCTGAAATTTCAGATCACGATGCTCTCTTCGGAGCAGCAAAACAACATGATACATGACCTGATTAAGACAAGTAAGAACATGACATGGAGCTACTCAACAAGATTAACAAAAGACCCAAAGTGACCTGGGGCCAAAAGGGTTCACAAAATATATTAACGGGCACACGAACATAGCTAAAACACAATCAATTTTCAGACTTAGTGAAAATTGAGACATGCTGAAATATAACTCACGAAGGCATGTAAACGAGCTCGATGCACTCACCACGGTGCAAGTCATGGCAAGGCAGGCATACACACATTAAGAAGGCACAAAATACAAGCTAGACATGGCAAGAACAATGGCATAGCATGCATGGATCAACTACAACAACGCCGGCAAAATCGCAACGAGTTGACGATCTGCCCAGATTCACCACGAAGCAAAGGTAGAGCTCGATTGACTCAAGCTAGGGTGCTCCATAATTGTAAACAAAGACATGGATGGACAGAGCATAATATGATTAACAAAACTCCTTTACTGATCATCCTCAAAAGAGGCACGGATCACTAGGAAACAAGCTGAACATATGGCATCAAGAACTAAAATATCCCAGACTTAGTGAAAACTACTAAGTCTCTGAAAACAGATTTCCCGGGTGCCTCTCTTTGCGAGCTTACAAAAGTCACCAAACACATCCTAAAAATGCATGGGTTCCACCTCTGGAAAGAAGACAAAATGCTTAACAAAACATATGAAGGACTCACAGGCATAGCATGCACACATTAATCATGGCAAAAATGACAAAAGTCTAAGATGAACTAGCAGATCTGACAATTAACTCAGGAAGCCTCCTTCTAACAGCATTTTGGGCATCAAGATGAACTCAAATGAAAATGATGCAATGGAATGAAATGATGTACTCGTCGAGGCGAACATTTTGATATATCATATGCCCAAATCGGAGCTACGGATGCAAAGTTACGGGTGGTCAAAGTATGCATAAAAACTAGGGTTAGGCGGGAAAGTCAACCGAGATCTGGATCTGGATCTGAGGAGGTACTGTAGCAGCACTGTTCATGGCGCAACTCCCGAGGTTCGTCGGCGTCGAGGTCGGTCGCCGGAGATGGAGAAGAGGCCGGGGTGGGCCGCGGCCACCGGAGTCGGCGAGGGGCGGTGGCGGCTGGGCAGCGCCGGCCCGGGGCAGCGCCGAGGCGACGTAGGGCGGCCGGGCCCTGAGGCGAGGTGGCGGCCGGCGATGGCTAAGTCCGGCGCGGCGACGACCGGCGAAGGAGCTCGGGCGGGCGGCGGCGCGGTGCTCCGGAGTCGGGGAAGACGGGAGGCGGCGGCGGCGGTCGGCGGCGCCACGTGGCGGGCGCGGAGTGGACGAGAGGCGGCGGCGGACGTGTCCGGCTAGGCCCCGGACATGTCCATCGGCGCGGATCTGTTTTTTTTTTAAAACTAGGGTTGGACGGGGAAGAAGATCCGAAAATGGAGGGGGGCTATATATAGGCATAAGTAGAGCTAGGAGAGTCCAAATGAGGTGCGTTTTTCGGCCACGCGATCGTGATCGAACGCTCTAGGACATGGAGCAGAGTTTGGTGGGTTTTGGGCCAAATTTGAGGGGTGTTGGGCTGCAACACACACGAGGCCTTTTCGGTCCCTCGGTTAACCGTTGGAGTATCAAACGAAGTCCAAATGGTACGAAACTTGACAGGCGGTCTACCGGTAGTAAACCAAGGCCGCATGACAAGTCTCAGTCCAATCCGGAAATGTTTAATCCCCACTCACGAAAGAAAGGTAGAAATGGCCACCGGAGGAGAACGAAGCACCGGAATGCAAAACGGACAACAGGGAAAATGCTCGAATGCATGAGATGAACACGTATGCAAATGCAATGCACATGATGACATGATATGATATGCATGAAAATGAAAACAACACATGGAGACAAAGACCTGAACCCGAGAAATAAATATAACTTAACGCCGGAAACGGCAAGAGTTGGATACAAATTTGGAAAGTCGTATCTGGGGCGTTACATATCGCCTAACACCGCACACTTGAGGACAATAAGATCAGGAACACACGGGTGGCAATGCTCATGTTTATTGTTGATGCATCTTCCTACAAAGAGAGCAAAATAATGTATGGCAGGAAAGTGAATGCTCCCATGGTAGCTTGTGTGATATTTCTAGTTTCTCCAACGGTGATGCTAGCAAGGAAATCATTATATTCAGATTTATGAGGCTCACTAAGAAGGCCCCATTGTGGAATTTTGCATGCATCACAAAAATCTTCCAGGTCCATGGTATATGATTCATCATAAAGATCAAACATGACAGTATGATTATTACTCTTAGAGGAAAACTCAAACCTTAGCACAAAGGAATTGGTGAGATAATAATATTGTAAGCACTTGTCCGATAAGAAGTGCTCAAGGCCAGCATTTTGTATGTACTCATAGAATTCCTCCTTAAACCTGCACGATCCATAAATTCATCCGACGTCCATTCACATGGCTTTACTTGAGCTTCCCTTGGTGGTTCAGGGTCTAGTTCGCGTATCCCACGCCTCGGTGCTTGCTTCCTTGAAGAACCACCTTGGTACATTATCCTAGAAATTTTTCTTCCTCTGAAAAATTTCTAAAATGTTTAGTGACTCAAAATAAAAGTGAACCAAGCTCAACAAGATTGATAGCAACTACTCCTACAAGTGCCTAGAGGCTATATCATGCATCAAAACTACTTTGGACCATATAAATTTGACATGCAAGCTCAATAACAGGGTCACCAATGCAGCAAAAATTGCAATAAATAAAGCACTAGAACAAAAACTAATTGGACCATTGGAGGAGTCACATACCGAAGAACAATCCCCCAAAGCAGTTTCGTGAATGCAGCTTTGAGCAAGGAGATCGAAAATGGCAGCAAAATGAGCAAGAACACAAGTTTGAGCTATGGAGTGATTTTTTCTGGAGGAAGAAGGAGAGGATGGGTGCTGGAATAAGTGGAGGGGGGCCACGTGGGCCCCACAAGGACAGGGGCGTGTCCAGGGGGTGGGCGCGCCCTCCACCCTTGTGGCGAGCTGGTGAGGCCCCCTGGTGTACTCTTAGCACCAGAAATTCTAAAATATTCTATAAAAAGTCATATCAAATTTTCAGAGCATTTGGAGAACTTTTATTTTTGGGACATTTTTTATTACATAGATAATTCAGAAAACAGACAAAAAATACTAATTTTGCTTTATTTAACCTAAATAATAGAAAGTAAAAGATGGGATAGAGAGTTGTGCCTTCTAAATTCATCCGTCGCATGCTCATCAAAAGGAATCTATTAACAAGGTTGATCAAGTCTTATTAACAAACTTCTTTCGAATGACATGAAACCGGAGAATTTTCGAATAACACTAGGTTACCTCAACGGGGATATGCATGTCCCCAGCAATAAGAATATCATATTTCTTTTTGACAGTAGGAAGAGGGAATTCAAAACCTCCAATAGTGATAGTTGAAATTTTTCCGATAGAATTGATACTATGAACTTGAGGTTGTTTCTTCGGAAAGTGTACCGTATGCTCATTACCATTAACATGAAAAGTGGTATTGCCTTTTTTGCAATCAATAGCATCCCCTGCAGTATTTGAAAAGGGTCTACCAAGGATGATCGACATACTGTCGTCCTTGGGAATATCAAGAATAACAAAGTCTGTTAAGATAGTAACATTTGCAACCACAACAGGCACATCCTCACAAATACCGATGGGTATAGTAGTTGATTTATCAGCCATTTGCAAACAAATTTCAGTAGGTGTCAACTTATTCAATTCAAGTCTATGATACAAAGATAAAGGCATAACACTGGCTCCAAGATTACATAGAGCAGTTTTTAACATAGTTTCTTTTAATCAAGCATGGTATAGGTGGTACTCCTGGATCTCCAAGTTTCTTTTGTATTCCAGCCATAAAAGTGTAATTAGCAAGCATGGTGGAAATTTCATCTTGCGGTATCTTTCTTTTATTAGTAACAATCTCTTCCATATACTTAGCATAGGGAGGCATTTTAAGCATATTAGTCAGACGCATACGCAAAAAGATAGGTCTAATCATTTCAGCAACGCGCTCAAAATCCTCATCATCCTTTTTCTTGGATGGCTTAGGAGGAAAGGGCATGGGTTTCTAAACCCATGGTTCTCTTTCTTTACCATGTTTCCTACCAACGGAGTCCCTTTTATCATAACGTTGATTCTTTGATTGTGGGTTATCAAGATCAACAACAGGTTCAATCCATACATCACTATCATTACTATGTTGAGCATCAACATGAACATCATCATTAACATTAGCACTAGGTTCATGTTCATTACCAGACTATGTTTCAGCATCAGAAATAGAAATATCACTGGGATTCTCAGGTGTATCTATAACAGGTTCACGAGAAGCATGCGAAGTCATATTAGGTTTCTTTTTCTTTTTATTACTAGGACTAGGTGCTTCAGTTTTAGTTCTCTGAGAATCCTACTCAATTATCTTAGGATGGCCCTCAAGATACAAAGGTTCCTGGGTCATCTTACCACCTCTAGTCATAACACTAACAACATTATCTTTGTTCTTATTATTCAACTCATTAAGCAAATTATCCTGAGCTTTAAGTACTTGCGCTACTTGAGTTGTAACCATGGAAGCATGTTTACTAATAAGCTTAAGATCATTAACATTTCTACTCATGTAATCACCCAAGTGATCAAGCATGTAAGCATTACGCTTCAATTGTCTACTAATATAAACATTGAAGTTTTCTTGTTTAGCAATAAAATTATCAAACTCATCCAAGCATTGACTAGCAGACTTATTATGAGGAATATCACCTTCATCGAATCTATGGAGAGAGTTTACCTCTACTACCTGTGTTGGGTTATCAAGACCATGTATTTCTTCAATAGGCGGTAAATTCTTAACATCTTCGACTTTAATACCTTTTTATTTCATAGATTTCTTTGCCTCTTGCATATCTTCAGGATTGAGAAATAGAATACCCCTTTTCTTTGAAGTTGGCTTCGGAGTTGGTTCAGGAAGTGTCCAATCGTTATCATTACTCAATATATTATTCAATAGCAATTCACCTTGCTCAACAGTTCGTTCCCTGAAAACACAACCATCACAACTATCCAGGTGGTCTCTGGAAGCATCAGTTAGTCCATTATAAAAGATATCAGGTATTTCATTTTTCTTGAGAGGATAATCAGGAAAAGCATTAAGTAATTGGAGAAGCCTCCCCCAAGCTTGTGGGAGACTCTCTTCTTCAATTTGCACAAAGTTAAATATTTCCCTTAAAGCAGCTTGTTTCTTATGAGCGGGGAAATATTTTGTAGAGAAGTAGTAAATCATATCTTGGGGACTACGCACACAACCAGGAGCAAGAGAATTAAACCATATCTTAGCATCACCCTTTAATGAGAAAGGAAACAATTTAAAAATATAGTAATAGTGCATTTTTCCTCATGAGCAAATAGGGTGGCTATATCATTAAATTTAGTAAGATGTGCCACAACAGTTTCAGATTCATAACCATAGAAAGGATCAGATTCAACCAAAGTAATTAACTCAGGATCGACGGAGAATTCATAATCCTTATCAATGACAAAGATAGGTGAAGTAGCAAAATTGGGATCATATTTCATTCTAGCATTTAAGGAATTTTCTTTCGGCTTAGCTAATAGTTTCTTAAGAACCTCTCTATCATTGCAAGCAAAGAAGTCTCTAGCAGTTTCTTCATCCATAACATAACCCTCAAGCACAACAGGCAATTCATATCTAGGGGGAGAATCATAATCTTCAGTTTCAATATCATAAGTTTCAATAATTTCATTTTCTCTAACCCTAGCAAGTTGTTCATCAAGAAATTCACCTAGTGGCACAGTATTATCAAGCAGAGAAGTAGTTTCATCATAAACATCATGCATAGCAGCAGTGGCATCATCAATAACATGCGACATATCGGAATCAATAGCAGGATTAGGTGTCGCAAGTTTACTCAAAACAGAAGGAGAATCAAGTGCAGAGCTAGATGGCAGTTCCTTACCTCCCTCGTAGTTGAGGGAAATATCTTGGTTCTTTGATCTTTCAAATTCCTCATAGTGATCAACAGATATAAATTCCAAGTGACTCAGAGAATAGAGCTATGCTCCCCGGCAATGACGCCAGAAAAGGTAATGATAACCCACATGTATAGGGGATCACAATAGTTTTTGAGGGTAGAGTATTCAACCCAAATTTATTGATTCGATACAAGGGGATCCAAATAATATTCTCAAGTATTAGCAGCTAAGTTTTCAATTCAACCACACCTGAAAGACTTAATATCTGCAGCAAAGTAGTATGGGAATAAGGGTAACGGTGACAAAAGCGATAGTAGCAGTTTTGTAGCAATCATACCAGTGGCAACGGAAAAGTAAGGGAGCAAAGATCAATATGAAACGAGCTATTAGGCAATGGATTAATGATGGATAATTATGTCGAATGGCATTCATCATGCAATAGTTATAACATAGGGTGACATAGAACTAGCTCCAATTCATCAATATAATGTAGGCATGTGTTCCGAATATTGTCATACGTGCTTATGAAAAAGAACTTGCATGCCATCTTTTGTCCTACCCTTCCTTGGCAATGGGGTCCTATTGGAAACTAAGGGATATTAAGGCCTCCTTTTAATATAGTACCGGACCATAGCATTAGCACTTAGTGAATACATGAACTCCCCAACTATTGTCACTCCGGGGTTGCCTGGTCATAACACATAGTAGGTGACTATAACTTGCAATATTGGATCAAGAACAAAAATATATGCATGAAAACATAATAGGTTCAAATCTGACATCATGGCACTCGAGCCCTAGTGACAATCATTAGGCATAGGAAAGTCATAGCAACATCAATCTTAGAACATAGTGGATACTATGTATCAAACCCAAACAAAACTAACTCGATTACATGGTAAATCTCATCTAACCCATCACAGTCTAGCAAGCCTATGATGGAATTACTCCTGCACGACGGTGTGCATCATGAAATTGGTGATGGAGGATGGTTGATGATGACGATTTCCCCTCTCCGGAGCCTAGAACGGACTCCAGGTCTGCCTTCCTGGGGAAGAATAGGGCTTGGTGGCGGCTCCGTATCGTAAAACACGATGAATCCTTCTCTCTGATTTTTTCTCCCCGAACGTGAATATATGGAGTTGGAGTTGGGGTCGGTGGAGGTCCAGGGGGGCCACAAGGACGGGTGGCGTGCCCTAGGGGGGTGGGCGCACCCACCACCCTTGTGGCCAGGGTGTGGGGCCCCTTCACTTGATTATTTTTCCAATACTTTTTATTAATTCCAAAACTGATCTCCATGAATTTTCAGATCATCCCAAGACCTTTTATTTCTGCACAAAAATAACACTATGGCAATTATGCTGAAAACAGCGTCAGTCCAGGTTAGTTTTATTAATCATGCAAGTTAGAGTCCAAAACAAGGGAAAAAGAGTTTGGAAAAGTAGATACTACAGAGACGTATCAATGGTCGCAAGAATTAAAGGGGAAGCCAGACGGCCTGGAATATCGGCATGTCCGGATGGCAGTTCTAACTTGCAACACGTAACTCCATCGTGTCACACGTAACTGCATAGTGGCGACGCGCACATCGTAACCACATGCATATGGGGGCCCCAACGTGATCGTGCCCAGGCCCAACCGCTGGCAGAGCACGCGCGGAGGGACGCGAGTAGAGCGCTCCGTGGTCGCCTCATCGACGAGCAACCATATATATGCATATAGAGTTGACCACGCAAGGAAAAGTTGTCCACAAGCCGAGCGCATGGAGGTACGTGAGCAGAGCGCGCCGACGGACAGCTGAGCGCGCCACGGCACCTAACGGCGAGCACAGCGCGCTATGGTTCCTAACGGCGAGCAGAGCATGCCGAGGGACCCGAGCAGAGGCCGGGACAGTGATACGTGGCAAATAAGACGAACTGTGCGAGCGATGGCGGAGACATCAAGCACAAATCATATTAGAGTTGCGTGTGCGATACGTGGCATATAGCTGATCCATCCGAGCTGTTTGTGATGGAATAAGCTGTGTGTGTTGTGGGCAAACGCTTGCTGGTATATAACCATTTGCGATTGATGAATTCATCACCGACGAGTTACCTAGTTTGGTCCATGTGAGATGTGATATGCTCTGTCTGCAGAACATCTATGCTCTGTGTATAGAAGAACAACATATATATACTTGTAACAGGACATGATTGGAAGACCAAATTAAACAGCCAGTTACGTTATATAAAAAATACCATAAATATTGCAAGGTTCAAATTCCAGCATTACTAGGCCCAAATTCAAAGATTACAAGGTGCAAAATATCCAGACACATAAATTTCATCATTTTCATGCATAATTTCTATGAAAGGATCAGCCACCGAGAAGTCATATAGCAGCTCGATACAGTGACTTCCGAATAATCTATCATATGAAGTTACAAACTGAAATTCAGCTTGTGTAGAGCCTTTTCCATTTAGCTTTAAACGCCTACGCTCTTTAGCAATGCATTCACTTCTGTGTAGTAAATATAGGGCAAACCTCATTACCTTGAGCAACCTTGCTTTCTCAACAAAGAACCTGGCGAATTTAATTTCTGGTGTGGTGCCTCGTTACTCGTTAAAAGTAATTTCTGTGAGATGAAGATCAAGGCATTCAATGGGATTGTTATATTCCCCAACATTTTCTACTTCCGGGCCTGCTAGTATCTGCAAACAAAGACAACATTTTAGTGCATAGCTGCAGATTTGAACACTTCGGGCCTCTTTGATATGTAGGATTTCTAAAATACATGAAAAGAGTGAAATGCCACCTTCAATCTTTCATGATAAACTTTTATCACGAAAGCATGTCGGGCGAAGGAATAAAACGCGTACAGCACTAGCATCTCAAAAAATATATGTATTGAAATTCTCCAAATTTCCTTTAGAAATCATTCTACATTTGTCATTGGGTAAAACTAACAAAAAATGAGCTCCGTTGTGGTTAACAATTAACATGAAAGGAGCATCACCTTGATGTATAGCTTCTCCATGCAAGGAAAGCATCTAAGAAATCTAACAACTTCATCCAGATCGGGGCCGACAGATTGTAGTGCCAAGATCTTCACTGTGCGCAGAGGCCGGGTCTTGTGGGAATCATTTTCTGGATGACAGCCGAACATATAGATCAACAACAATTAAATAAAATGTGATGTCCGATAATATATAAGAGGGAGAAGAAGAAGACTGTTGTACCTAAACGGATAATGATCCAGTAACAAGTTCGTTGAATTCAGCACACGAATAGCCCAACACTGTCAATTTTGGTTCGTGAATGACCCTGATTCTTGCTGGACCTAATTTATCATATACATACAATCTCTCAAGGAAAGGCACATTCTCAATGACAATATCATGAAACACCTCAACTGACAGCCTTGGGCGGCGCCAGCAATGCACATAAATCACACGGAAATTCATCGAGGTGATGTGGAGGCTACTGAACCCATCCATCACACGAAGAGGAAGGTACTCGAGCCTTATACAACCGACGAGCAGGCGCTCCAAATCCTCCTTCGAGATGCGGACATCAATGAGCTCGAGGTTCTTAAGTTTAGGGAGATGAAGAGCACGCGCAGCATCGATCCGGGGAAAAATGCACCGCCTGAATGTAGTGCAACACAATGTGGGTGCGAGGCGGAACACGGATGGTGGCAGGGAGCAAGGGCGTCTAGCATGAAGGTTGAGCTCCTCGAGCCGATCCAGGGCTGGGGATAGGAACCAGTAGTGCAACCTGGGTTTTCGAGAACGTAGCAATAATTCGAAAAATTTCCTACGTGTCACCAAGATCAATCTAGGAGATGCTAGCAACAAGAGAGAGGGAGTGCATCTTCATACCCTTGAAGATCGCTAAGCGGAAGCGTTGCAGGAACGCGGCTGGTGGAGTCGTACACGCAGCAATTCAGATCGCAGTCGATTCTGATATAAGTGCCGAACAACGGCGCCTCCACGTTCAACACACATACATCCCGGGGGCGTCTCCTCCTTGATCCAGCAAGGGGAGAGGAGAAGTTGAGGAAGAACTCCGACAACACGACGACGTGGTGGTGATGGAGCTCGTGGTTCTCCGGCAGGGCTTCACCAAGCGCTATGGAGGAGGTGGAGGTGTAGGAGAGGGGAGGGGTTGCGCCAGGGGAAGGGTGCGGCTGCCCTCTCACCCCCACTATATATAGGGGCAAGGGAGAGCCCCCCCTAGATCCATCTAGAGGGGGGGCGGGGGGCAAGAGGAGGCTTGCCCCCCAAGCAAGGTGGGGTGACGGTGTCAAAACCGGCGGATCTTGGGTAGGGGGTCCCGAACTGTGCGTCTAAGGCAGATGATAACAGGAGGCGGGGGACATAATGTTTACCCAGGTTCAGGCCCTCTCGATGGAGGTAATACCCTACGTCCTACTTGATTCATCTTGATGATATGAGTATTACAAGAGTTGATCTACCACGAGATCGTAGAGGCTAAACCCTAGAAGCTAGCCTATGATTATGATTGTTGTTGTCCTATGGACTAAACCATCCGGTTTATATAGACACCGGAGGGGGCTAGGGTTACACAGAGTCGGTTACAAGGGAGATCTACATATCCGAACTGCCAAGCTTGCCTTCCACGCAAAGGAGAGTCCCACCCGGACACGGGACGAAGTCTTCAATCTTGTATCTTCATAGTCCAACAGTCCGGCCAAAGTATATAGTCCGGCTGTCCAAGGACCCCCTAATCCAGGACTCCCTTAGTAGCCCCTGAACCTGGCTTCAATGACGATGAGTCCGGCGCGCAGATTTTCTTCGGCATTGCAAGGCGGGTTCCTCCTCCGAACACTCCACGGAAGATTTTTGAACACAAGGATTGTGTCCGGCTCTGCAAAACAAATTCCACATACCACTGTAGAGAGTATAATAATTCCACAAATCTAATCTGCTGACAACTTTTCATAACGTGACATCACGCCATGGCCCGGCCATTATTCGAACCGTTTTTCTCAACCAGCTACTACACATATTGCGAGGCGGTTTTTGTGGCACGTCTTGTCAAAGCAGAGATCATGTCCCCTTGTCACGGGATTCTCATCAATACGGGTGTGGGTAACCCAACTGCGCCATCAATCACGACACTTGGGGAATAAGCGAGTTTACTAGGCAAGTGGGGAGGCGCATAGTTTCTTCCGCCCTTATAAAGGGACAAGGACTCCTCCTTTTCACCCACGCCTTTTCTTCCCGATCCATTCCCCTTCGCCTGAGCTCTAGCGCCTGAGCGTTCGTCCTCTCCGCCCAAAAAGGCCTTCCAAAAATGTCTGGATCCGGAGCAGGAGGCAAGTGGATGGCCTCTACCGTCCAGGAGAAGCATATCAAAAAGCTTCGGGAGGCTGGGTATCTGGCCAAAAAAATCGTCCGCCGTCAGGCGTTCCCACTCCGGAACCCCAAGAGAGGGTTGTATTCATCCCTCACTTTGTCCGCGGGCTGGGGTTTCCCCTCCACCCATTTGTTTGCGGCATCATGTATTATTACGGGATCGATTTTCATGATCTATCCCCCAATCCCTTCCTCAACATCTCGACATTCATCGCCGTGTGCGAGGCTTTTCTCTGCATCTCGCCACACTTCGGCTTATGGCTGAAGATCTTTAATGTGAAGCCCAAGGTGGTGAGCGGCGAGCACGCCGAGTGCGGGGCGCCATGGTGAGCAAGATTCCGAACGTCACATGGCCAACAGGTGCCTTTAATGATTCCGTCAAAGAGTGGCAACAACAGTGGTTTACATTACTGAGCCACGCGGCACGGAATGGGCCGAGGCTCCAGAGTTCCGATCCGAAGCCCCCCTGCAGCTTACGTCCTGGCCCAAGAAGCGCCTGAACTGGCGTTCGTCCGAAGAACTATCTATGCTCCAGAACCACGTTAAAGATAAGGAAGACAATAAAATCGAACTTGTCAATGTAGTCCAGGTGATGTTAGTTCGCCGGATCCTGCCTTGTCAGCACCAGACTTGCAATCTCTGGGAATTCGATCCGGCCAAGCACCAGACCCTGCGAAAGCTCTTTGGCTCATCGCAAGAAGACATCTGGAAGGTGCTTTTCAAGTCTGGCAAATCATGGCCGGACTCGGTCGAGGACCGCGGGTATCAACTGTCCCACCCTGCAAGCTCGGTAAGTTTTTACGCGTTTTACCCGCATAACCCAAGGGAAATGCTCAATGTGTTTTCCTCAACTCCCCTAGGGCTGGACAAAGAAGGAGGGGCGGATCCACTGTTCGGCCCCATTGCCCGAAGAACCGACCAGCCCACTTCTGACGAAGATGCTGGTCCCGGCGCCGTACAAGGCGCCGAAGAAGAAGGCCGAGAAGGAGGCCAAAAAGACCCGGGGCAGCCTTCGTCACCGCGGCACTTCAGACACAATATCTGAAGGCTCCAACGTCCGTTCTGCCTCCGAAGAGGACGAGGAGGAGGAGGAAGATGAATCCCCGGCGGGGGGAAGAAAGAAGAGGGCGGCCTCCATACACTTGGAGGCCAAGTCGCCTAAAAGAGGAAAAGCTCCTCTTCCGGAAGAGTCCACTGCCACCGCCGACAACAGCCCGGCGTGGGACCCCAGGGCCCAAGCCCCTGGTGGATTCATGAGTATAAGATCCGAACATGCTTATGTGTCCAGACTCATCAAGACATAATATTTTAACCTGAGCTATATTTTCTATAGTCCGGCGAGGTTCCGCACCGAACGATCCTCATCAGAGGATTCGCTGAGCTCGGATGCTGTAGAGAGCGGGACACCCCCGAAGGCCCCTTCCCCCAAATATGTGCATAACACCGAGGCTTCGTCCCAGAGGGACCCTGGCCAAGGAGGTGGAGAAGAGATCATGAAAGCGGCGCCTGGAGGTCAAACTTCGGGGCCGGAGACATGGGGGAGAAGATTCCCATGGAAGTCGACAGTGGGATCCATCTTGAATTCGGCTCCCAGCCGGACGCAATTCCGGAGACCAATACGGCTCCAGAATCAAGTAGGCAGCCTCCCTCGGCTTGAGGGGGTGTGCCTATTCCACCGCCAATCTCTGTCCATCCAGAGGTGCCAGATGTTTTGTTGGCGGCGCTGAAGAACGCCTCCATCATCGATGAGCACCGTGCCCTGATGGGTGCGGTGATGAAGGAGATTCAGTCTGCTGAGGGTGGACTGAATGAAGCATGTATCAGCCTTATAAGAGGCTTTGAGGTATGTTTTATGAGATTTCGAAGAGTGTCATAGTATGATAGTAGCCCCTGATACACTGTTCGGTGAAGAAAGGACCGGAAAGAGGATCAATTTTATTTTCGCAGGAAGACTCACTTGATGACATCTATCTCTCTTCTTTTATAAGCAGGCGTCTGCAGCGGCTACTGCCTCTCATGATGCGGAGGTCTCCGGACTGAGTCGAATTCTGGAGCGGGTCAAAGAAGAACTTGGCCAGTTGAAAGGCAGTTGGAGGATAAACAAGGTGTGCGCAAGCCTTGTTCGCATTCAGTGCGAACAAATTCTCAGTATGATAACATATGTTTCATTATTTGCGCCAGGGGCGATGACCGAAGTCGAGGCTCTGAGGAGGGCTGTTGCCGAGGCCAAGGAAAAGGTAGCCGCAGAGTAGGCTCTTCGTGAGAAGCACTAGGCCAGGGTTATTGAAGCTGAGCAGGAGCTTCAAGAGTCCGTGAAGAAATGTGAGACCTTGGAGCAGAGTTTAACAGAGAAAGAATCCGAACTCGCCAGCGCTCATTAGGCCGCGCGCGATGCCCAGGGGGAAACCCAAGGCGCACTATAGGAGATCCAAAAGGCGAGGACCATCACGGCGGGTAAGGCTTTTTTCCATGTAAAGTAAGTATTTGAGGAGAAAATCCTGTATCCAATTTTGAGTTCAGATTTCTCCAGGGGTATTTGCGGAACTGCCCCGCGGCATATCGGATGCCGCCCAATTCTACCGAGCCGAAGAAAGGAACACTGTGGATAAGCTCTTCTGGTCGCACTATCTGGCACCGAATTATCCGGTGCCTTTTTCCAACCAACTAAAATAGCTGGTCGAACTGCATAGGGCGGCCGAACTAGCCATGAAGGATTTGATTATCCGGCTATGGCCTGCCGAGCCGATTCCAGGGAGCTACTTCAGGCTTGTGAAGTGGCTTGTGAGTGCCTGCCCTTGACTTGACGTCATCAAGCGGTCGGTCTATATAGAGGGTGCGGGAATGGTCTTCGCCCGTGCAAAGGTGCACTAGGGGAAGATGGATGCTGAAAAGCTGATGACCGAGGGACCGCCAGAGGGGAAGGAGCACCGCAAGCCCGAATTATATTATGAAAGTGTCCTAAAAGGATCCTGCCTAGCGGCGGAGCAATGCACCAAGGATATTATATTTCCATGAATACAATCATGTTGTCCTTTGTAATGTTGAACAAGGTCATTTCTATTATTTATTGACTGTTATATAAAAGTTTATCCTCCTATGCGGCTATTTTATTATTAAACCTGAGAGTTGGCCAATCGTTGGCTTCTACCCCCACCTAGGAAGTACGGGGGTGTTCGGGATAAACCTGATCACTCTTTATCCCATTTTTGGGTCCTTCGAAGGAGGTGTTCAGCACAACGAACCAGGCAATCGGACTATAGGGCTTTATCACTCTCACCTAGCCATAGGAGCTTTATAAAAGGATGGTAGGCGCAGCCCCTGGTGTTCGGAAGACCTTATGAGGGGCTATATAAGCACCTGATCGGAAGAAAAGCCGATCCATCACACGCAGCATTGGTTATGGCCTTATGCCAGAGAAATCCTTAAAGATTTTACAACCTCTCAAATAGCTGACCAACTCTCGCCGTATCATTACAGTCAGTTTTTGGCTTTTCTCTACTGAGGTGCTCATCCGGAAGAACCGGGACACAATCACAGTAGTTCTCCCTGTGCCGCCTTAGGCGATATAGCGGAACGCAAGGCAACAAAACATGGGAGCCGGGCAAACCCAACATTTGACGCAAGACATGATTCGGAGCTGATGCATATAATGTTATAAGTTCGGGGTGCCGGACTTCCATGAAGGTGTTCGGACTTTATTACCGTATTATGTGTAAAACGAAGCCCCTGGCATGTTTAAAGCATATCGTGGTGTATGGATTCCACTTGATAAAAGAATTTCAATAAGAAATAACAGCAGATAAACGTTATATAAATCCACATGTTGTATTTTAATAGTACGTCGATGCGTGTGAGTATAGGTAATGTGGTAAAAAAAGAAATATGACCGTGGAACCTGATGAGGCCAGGGGGAATAAGTTGTGTGCGGATCCGAAGTATAGCCGAATGGTCATCGCGGGGAATATCTAAGGATTCCCTTGCGCGTTCGAGCTGCTTCCTTATCACCAGTCCTGGTCTGCGCAAAGTTAAACTTGCAAGCAAAATGTAAGAAATGCTTGTGTGCTGCATAGCGGTTGAGCCGCGGTATGTGGCCTGTCCTGGCTTTCACCAGAGTGTTTAATTGAGCTCTAGACGAGCCGGGCTATCCTGCCGCGAAGTATTTCAAAGTCCTTTAGCGGTGTCCGGGAGTTGGGCCATTGACTCGAGGTTCGGTTGGAAGGTGCTACTTGTAGCTTCTGCTGTTAAAGCAGTGGTATACTCCTTGGTGCCGAGGGAAAATTTGGCCTTGCCATTAACCGTGATGACGCCGCGAGGACCGGGCATCTTGAGCTTATGGTAGGCATAATGTGGAACTGTGTTGAATCGAGCGAACGCGGTTCATCCGAGCAGTGCCTGATAATGACTGCGAAAGGGGACGCTGTCGAAGATTAACTCTTCGGCACAGTAATTGTCTGGTGATCCGAAGGCTACCTCAAGGCGATGGATCCAGTATAGCAGGCCTCCACACCTGGTATAATACCGCTGAAGGTGGTTTTAGTGGGCTTGATCACCGAATGGTCGATGCCCATCTTGCGCACTGTGTCCTGGTAAAGCAGGTTTGGACTGCTACCTCCGTCCATAAGGACTCGCGTGAGGTGGAACTCGTCAATTATTGGGTCAAGGACTAGTGCGGCTGGGTTGCCCTAATTAGTATTAATCGGAGGATCCATGCGGTTGAAGGCAATCAACCCTAGTTTAAATTGTGGGACGACTGGTTCCGTTAAGTCGACATCCCTAAGGGTCTACATCCGGTCCGGGTTGGGAGTGTAGGTGTCGTTTACCACGTTCACCATTCGGATTTGTGGGGGAAATTTCTTTTGCCCTCCTGTACTCGGTGATCTGGGCTCCTCGTCGCCATCGTCGCTTTGAGACCCCTTATCTTTGTTTTTGGCACCTGACCTACCGGCTTGTTTGAAGACCCAGCATTCTCTGTTGGTATGATTGGCTGGTGTTCCTCGGGTGCCATGAATTTGGCATGGGCGGTCGAGTATGCGGTCCAGACTGGACGGACCCGAATTGTCATTTGTTAGTGGCCCGTCCCGCTGACTGGACGTAGAGCCCTTAAATCCGGCATTGACTACCGTATCTTCGGCATTTCCACCATTTCTGCGGCGCTTGTGTTTGTTGCGTCGGGGTTTGCCGTTGCTATCTCTAGCTTCTGATGTGCCAGGGTTGCTTGCTGTGTTGTTGCTACGGGCCAACCAGCTATCTTCACCCGCGCAAAAGCGGGTCATGGCTGTCGTGAGGGTTGCCATGGATTTTGGCTTCTCTTGGCGGAGATGTCGGGCAAGCCACTCATCGCGGATGTTATGTATAAAGGCTGCTAGGGCTTCGACATCCGGATAGTCAACAATTTGGTTCTTTTTAATTAGGAACCGAGTATAGAATTTCCTGGCTGACTCTCCAGGCTGCTGTGTTATGTGACTTAAATGGTCAGCATCCGGTGGCCGCACATAAGTGCCCTAGAAATTGTCCAGGAATGCGTCTGCCAGGTTCTCCCAGCTTTCGATGGAGTTTGCCGGCAAGCTATTCTGCCAATGCCGAGCCCGCCCTTTGAGCGTTAGCGGGACATACTTGATGGCGTGTAGATCATCCCCGCGGGCCATGTGAATGTGGAGGAAGAAATCCTCTATCCATACCACGGGGTCTGTGGTGCCGTCATATGATTCAATGTTTACGGGTTTAAACCCTTCTGGGAATTCATGATTCATTACTTCATTAGTGAAGCATAGGGAGTGTGCAACGCCTCTGTGCCGGGCTATATCACGACGCAGTGCATACGAGTCTTGTCTGCTGTGTTCGGCCCGGCCGGATTTGCTTTTAGTATATCCGGCGTGACGGTTGTCGTCGCGCGTTGGGGCTCGTCCCCGTGATCCGTAGATCAATCTTTTATGTCTGATTTGTTTTCCAATACTTCTCGCAGGTCCTACGTGTTAACCCGGGCCTTGGTATTTTTGTTTGACTGGCGACAGGGTGCGGTCTAGACTTCAGGCTGATATGCAACTTTGTCTCGGCCACGAGGTGGCCGGTCAGCCGCATCATACGCTGGCGGTGTAGGCTTTAATGCTTCCTCCTCAAGTTGGGGTAGCAACCTGCACTTTGGGTAACTTTTGGTTGGGCGCTCGAGTCCGTATTCCTCGGCTGCCAGTACCTCGGTCCATCTATCCTCTAGCAAATCTTGATCAGCTGGAAGCTGCTGTTGCTTTTTCTTTAGGCTTTCTGCTGTGGCTATAAGCCAGCGCTTGAAGCGTTCCTGTTCGACGGGATCCTCAGGCACGATAAATTCTTCGTCGCCGAGGCTCACCTCATCATCGGAGAGGGCCATGTAATGGTCCTCCTCTGATTCTCCGTCTGCCGCCTGTTCCTTGGGGCTAGCTTGTCCATCCTCCCGCTGGAAGTCTAGCTGGAGGGGATTGTCTTCATCTTCGGCATTGTCTGCGGCGTTATTGTCTCTTGTGCCGGTATCGCTGCTTTTGCTATGGCGGGGCTTAGAGTGGCGCCGATGACGTTGGTGCTTAAATTGCTTCTCGAGGGGATTATCCTCCGTTGTCTTATTGCAATCGCTTTCTTTGGGGGTATCCACCATGTATATATCATATGATGAGGTGGCTGTCCAGTGCCCTGTGGGCGGTGGTTCCTATTCTTCTCCTGCATCGTCGTCCATACCGTCGATGTCTTCGGAGCCGAAATCAAGCATGTCGGTTAAGTCGTCGACAGTGGATATTAAGTGGGTGGCGGGTGGGGAATGAATTTATTCGTCGTCCGCTTCCCACTCCAGCCGGACATAGTTCGGCCAAGGGCCTCCTGACAAAGAGAGAGACCTCAATGAATTTAGTGCGTCACCCAAGGGAGAGTGCTGAAAGATATCCGTGGAGGTGAACTCCATGATCGGTGCCCAATCAAATTCGATAGGAACGGACGCAGGCGGCTTGGAGCCTGTGACCGGGGACGAATCCAAGGGTCCGGCAACACAGGTCTCACAGGAGGTGAAGTTAGTATTCGGCTCTATCGCCGCTGGGTGTGCGGCCTCCGTGGCGGGGTCCATCCACCCATCCTCGGACGGCACGATCTGCTCTGGTTTGAGGGCTGGGGTAGCCACAGGTGTGATCTCCCGAACACCGTCCGGCGGCAGAGCTAATTCATGCTCGTCGCGACTGTGCGGCGCACCTGACATGGGCTCGAATCCGTCAAAGATCAAGTCACTATGGATGTCGGCAGTATAGTTCAAGCTTCCAAACCTGACCTGATGGCCAGGGGCGTAGCTATCGATCTACTCTAGATGGCCAAGCTAATTGGCCGGCAGTACGAAGCCGCCGAATACGAAGATCTGTCTGGGAAAAAAACCTCACCCTGGACCGCATCGTTGCCGATGATCGAAGGAGCCATCAAGCCTTATGGTGATGACACAGTGGAACTCTCAATGAAAGCACCAACATCGGTGTCAAAACCGGCGGATCTTGGGTAGGGGGTACCGAACTGTGTGTCTAAGGCGGATGGTAACAGGAGGCGGGGGACACAATGTTTACCCAGGTTCGGGCCCTCTCGATGGAGGTAATACCCTATGTCATGATTGATTGATCTTGATGATATGAGTATTTCAAGAGTTGATCTACCACGAGATCGTAGAGGCTAAACCCTAGAAGCTAGCGTATGATTATGATTGTTGTTGTCCTACGGACTAAACCCTCCGGTTTATATTGACACCGGAGGGGGCTAGGGTTACACAGAGTCGGTTACAAGGGAGGAGATCTACATATCCAAACTGCCAAGCTTACCTTCCACGCAAAGGAGAGTCCCACCCGGACACGGGACGAAGTCTTCAATCTTTTATCTTCATAGTCCAACAGTCTGGCCAAAGTATATAGTCCGGCTGTCCGAGGACCCCCTAATCCAGGACTCCCTCATGGGGGCACCCCCTCTAGGGTTTCCCCCAACCCTAGGCGCATGGGACCTAGGGGGAGTTGGCGCTCAGACCACCTAGGGGCTGGGTACCCTCTCTATTCAGCCCATAGGGCCCTCTGGGCAGGTGGACCCTCCCGGTGGACACTCGGAACCCCTTCGGTGGTCCCCGTACAATACCGGTAACCCCCCAAACACTTCCGAGGACCGAATAAGGACTTCACATATATAAATCTTCATGTCCGGACCATTCCGAAACTCCTCTTTACGTCCGGGATCTCATCTGGGACTCCGAATAACCTTCGGTAACCACATACTATTTCCCATAACAACTCTAGCGTCACCGAACCTTAAGTGTGTAGACCCTATGGGTTCGAAAACCATGCAGACATGACCGAGACATCTCTTCGGCCAATAACAAACAGCGGGTTCTGGATATCCATGTTGGCTCCCACATGTTCCACGATGATCTCATCGGATGAACCACGATGTCGGGGATTCAACCAATCCCGTATATAATTCCCTTTGACCATCGGTATGTTACTTGCCCGAGATTCAATCTTCGGTATCTCTATACCTTGTTCAATCTTGTTACCGGCAAGTCTCTTTACTCATTCCGTAATGCATGATCCCGTGGCTAACTCCTTAGTTACATTGAGATCGTTATGATGATGCATTACTGAGTGGCCCCAGAGATACCTCTCCGTCATACGGAGTGAGAAATCGCAGTCTCGATTCGTGCCAACCCAATAGATACTTTCGGAGATACCTGTAGTGCACCTTTATAGCCACCCAGTTACATTGTGACGTTTGGTACACCCAAAGCATTCTTATGGTATCCGGGAGTAGCACAATCTCATGGTCTAAGGAAATGATTCTTGACATTAGAAAAGCTTTAGCAAACGAACTACACGATCTTGTGCTACGCTTAGGATTGGGTCTTGTCCATCACATCATTCTCCCAATGATGTGATCCCGTTATCAATGACATCCAATTTCCATGGTCAGGAAACCATTACCATCTATTGATCAATGAGCTAGTCAACTGTAGGCTTACTAGGGACATAATACGATCTATGTATTCACACATGTATTACGGTTTCCGGTTAATACAATTATAGCATGAACAATAGACAATTATC
This sequence comes from Triticum dicoccoides, assembly GCF_002162155.2. Taxonomy (NCBI): domain Eukaryota; kingdom Viridiplantae; phylum Streptophyta; class Magnoliopsida; order Poales; family Poaceae; genus Triticum; species Triticum dicoccoides. The sequence continues at coordinate 150,669,958 of NC_041380.1, read as the reverse complement.
ATGAACACGGAAATATAATAATAACCACTTTATTATTACCTCTAGGGCATATTTCCAACAGTCTCCCACTTGCACTAGAGTCAATAATCTAGTTACATTGTGATGAATCGAACACCCATAGAGTTCTGTTGTTGATCCTGTTTTGCTCGTGGAAGAGGTTTAGTCAACGGATCTGCGTCACTCAGATCCGTATGCACTTTACAAATATCTATGTCTGCATCCTGAATATATTCATGAATGGAGTTGAAGCGACGCTTGATATGCCTGGTCTTCTTATGAAACCTAGGCTCCTTGGCAAGGGCAATAGCTACAGTGTTGTCACACAAGAGAGTCATCGGGCCTGATGCATTGGCAATAACTCCTAGGTCGGTGATGAACTCCTTCATCCAGACTGCTTCCTATGGTGCCTCCGAGGCTGCTATGTACTCCGCTTCACATGTAGATCCCGCCACGATGCTTTGCTTGCAACTGCACCAGTTGACTGTCCCACTATCGGTGTCAAAACCGGCGGATCTTGGGTAGGGGGTCCCGAACTGTGCGTCTAGGCCGGATGGTAATAGGAGGCAGGGGACATGAAGTTTTACCCAGGTTCGGGCCCTCTCGATGGAGGTAAAACCCTACATCCTGCTTGATTAATATTGGTGATATGGGTAGTACAAGAGTAGATCTACCACGAGATCAGAGAGGCTAAACCCTAGAAGCTAGCCTATGGTATGATTGTATGTTGTGATTGTTGTCCTATGGACTAAAACCCTTCGGTTTATATAGACACCGGAGAGGGTTAGGGTTACACAAGGTCGGTTACAAAGGAGGAGATATCCATATCCGTATTGCCTAGCTTGCCTTCCACGCCAAGTAGAGTCCCATCCGGACACGAGACGAAGTCTTCAATCTTGTATCTTCGTAGTCTAACAGTCCGGCCAATGGAGATAGTCCGGCTGTCCGGAGACCCCCTAATCCAGGACTCCCTCAGTAGCCCCTGAACCAGGCTTCAATGACGATGAGTCCGGGGTGCAGCATTATCTTCGGCATTGCAAGGCGGGTTCCTTCTCCGATTACATCAAAGAAGAACTTGAAAACGAGGATAGTGTCCGACCCTGCAAAATAAGTTCCACATTCCACCATAGAGAGAATAATATTTTTGCAGATCTAATTGGCTTGTTTTGGCAGCACGATGTTATGTCATGGCCCGGTGATTATTCGAACCGTTTCTTTTAACCAGCCTCGCGCATAACGCGAGGTAGTTTTTCGACACGTCTTGTTAAAGCAGAGATCGTGTCCCCTCATTACGTGATTCTCATTAATGCGGTCATGGGTAACCCAACCGTGTCTAGGACTCCTAGATTATAGGCAAGTCCTAAACGGCTACGGAGAGGACGCTTGATATTCACCCTCTTTATAAAGGGACGAGGTTTTCTCTTTTTCTCTCTCGTGCTCAATCGAACCCTTCTCCCGCCTTGAGATCTAACACCCAAAGCCCAGGTTAGGTGCTCCGGATCTTCAATCATGTTCGGATCCAGCCTTCAAGGTCGATGGATGCCCTCCTCCGTTACGGAAGAGGACATTAAGAAGTTGAGGGAGGCCAGATACCTGACCGCCGAGGTTTCGCATCGGCTACCTGCTCGAGGGCAGATCATCCCTACTCCCGAACCCAACGAGAACATTGTGTTCGTCTCCCACTTCCTCCGAGGTCTAGGCCTCACTCTGGATCCTTTCGTCAGAGGTTTGATGTTCTATTACGGGCTAGATTTCCACGATCTAGCTCCGGACTCCTTTCTCCACATCTCGACATTTATTATCGTGTGTGAGGCCTTCCTTCGCGTTACCCCTCACTTCGGCCTGTGGCTCAAGACCTTTGAAGTAAAGCCGAAGATGATCGAGGGGCAGCATGCAGCGTGCGGAGGTGCATCAATAGGCAAGATGGAAGGAGCTCCATGGCCAAAAGGTTCCTTTCCAGAGGTGTCTGAATTATGGCAACGGGAGTGGTTTTACGTCACGGCTCCCAGAAGTGCCAAGTGGGCGGCTGCCCCTGCTTTCCGCTCGGGCCCCCCACCACAACTGATGTCATGGATTAGCAGAGGTCTGAGCTGGGGTCCAGCCAAGGACGTGCCTATACTGCAAAGCCGCATCCGAGATCTCTTCGAGGGAGATTTTAATTTGGTTGTGGTAATACAAGTTATGTTGGTTCGTCAAGTCTAGCCTTGCAGACGCCGGCCCCTTCGCTTGTGGGAGTTTAACCCAGAGGGACCGCGTGCCATTCAAAGTTTCCTCGGCCCGACGCACAAGAAGATGTACAAGTCATTCTTCGGACCTCAAGTAGAGTGTCTGGATATTACCGAGGACGTGGGCCTGAGCAGTAACCGCGCCGCTGAACAAGTAAGAAACCCTCTGGCCAAACACACTGTCTTTTATTCGTCACGAAGTTATTTCTGAGAGTTCACTTTTTGATCAGGACTGCCTAACAAAGGCGAAGATGATTCGGTGTTTGGCCCCCCTCCCTGAGTGTTTAGAAAATCCGGTGTTGGAAAAGATGCTTGAGGTCGCACCTTGCCCGGAGCCCTTGAAGGAAGATATCGGGGGGATAATACGGGTGGACGCGGGCCCCCATCGCTGCCCGTTCCAACCGAGCGAACGAGCGTCTCCACGAAGGAGGACAACTAGGGGAGGAAAAGGACTACTTCCGAGGATCCTGAAGCCGAAGCCTCCAAACAGGAGAAGAAGTCTCCCACAGAGGGTCCTGCCTCGGGGGGTGCTTTTGCCGCACAAAGTCCGCGGGGGGATCAGCCCTCCAACGAGTCGTAAGTGATCCAAAATACTTTAATAGTAAAGGTATGCTATCTTTTTCTTCTGAGAAAATAACCACCGCATATATCTTGCAATTCAGGCCTTAGCCCCTCTCAGATGAGCTCGTCTTCGGGGGATCTTCTTCCAGAGATGATGGAGAGCGAAACGCCTCCCCCGGACTCCTCCGCTCAAGAAGCGGGCGACCCCGAAGTGTCGTCACGGAGGGCCTCTCCGGATCCGGTGAGGCCAGAAGATAATCCCATAGACCCCCGAAGTCCCCAGCGTCCGGCTCCCGAAGAGAGCAGACAAAAGAGTCCGGAACCGTCTGGTGTGCGGTCGGACGTTCTGAGGTAGTTGGTGGGGCGAGTGGCCATATCAGAAGAACACAGTATGCTGATGGGTACAGTGATGGAGAGAATCTCGTCCGCCGAAAGCGGATTACATGAAGCCTTTATGAGTCTACTGACAGGCTTTGAGGTATGTGAGATAATATGTGATAGTACTGCACATGTTAGGTGTGCCCTGTGTAGATAGTAGCCCCTGAGACTCGGGTTGTCGTCGAGAATAGCGGCGAACAGAGGATCATATTCTCAGGCAATAACCAGACTGCCCCTATGTGCAGGTGGTGGAAGCTCCGGTGGCTAGCCGGACTAGTGAGTTTGCCAAATTAAAGCGACAACTGGATGCGGCAGACGCCGACATCGAGCTTGTTAACAAGAGGCTTGACGAGGCACAGGGTAAGTGTTGTTATCTAGTGAACACCACATAGTAAGAGTAGCATGATGCCAGTATCTTTAATATGTTGTGACTGCAGATAGAGATGCCACCGTGGAAGCCTTGCGGGCAGAACTTGCCCGAGCCAAGGAACAAGCGAGCATTAGTAATGCGACTGCTTTGAAGGCGGTCGAAGAGTTGAAAGCCGAGAAGGCCGCACATTGCGAGAGCCAAGAGAAGATGGCCAAGATGGTCGTAGAAGTAAAAGACATTGCCGACCGTTGCCGGGTCCTTGAAAAAGAAAATCGAGCGAAGGCAACGGACCTTGAGAAGGCCACGGCGGCGGACAAAGACACCAGTTCTGCTATGAGAGCGAAGAAGGAGGAGCTGCGGGAAGCCGGGGATATTGTGGCTGGGAAAGCCTTCATGTTACGGAGGAAGTTCGGAGACCCATGGTATGCCCCTCTGGATCGGCTGTGGAGTTCGGCAGATGCGTATATGGATTTGGCGGCGAGCGCTACTGATGCGGCCAAGTACTTCCAAGGTCAGATAGATCGTGAAGTGGACAAGCTGTTCTGGTCGCAATTCCACGTTCCAGAGCGTCCGCTTTCATTGACTAACCACCTAGCTGAATGGACTGAACTGAATAGGTTGTCCGGACTCGCCATGAGGTCTGTTGTGGATCAGCTATGGCCGGTAAAGCCAAAGCCGAACAACTATTTTAGCTTAGTGCAGCAGTTCCTTGGTGCGGTGCCGCGCATTAATGCGATGAAGAGGTCGGCGTGCATAGAAGGCTCGCGGATGGCCCTTGCCCATGTTAAAGCATACTGGGCGGAGATGGACGCTACCACTGTTGCGGCACAGGGTTCGGCCATAGGCCGAGTGGCTGTCGAGCATTATTTCGAGGAGGTTCTCGAGGGTGCTCGTTTGATAGAGGCCCAGTGCTTGAAGAATATTATGTTTGAGTGATATGTATTCTCATTGTAAACGCAATGCTTTTATGAAGTTTTTATAAGGCTATGTTTATACTTTTGCCTGAAAGTAGTATGATGCCTCCTGTGCGGCCGTTTATGTATACATGTGTATAACCTGAAAGATTGCAGCCGTCGGCTTCAACCCCCACACATATAATGCGGAGGTGCTCGCAAAAAACGCGTGTTCACACTTAACCCAACGTCTTGGTCCTATTAAGGAGGTGATAGCGTAGCGAACGAGGCAATCGGGCTATAATGCTTTAACACTTTCACTTAGCCATAGGAGTTTGACAGTGGGGCTAATAGATAGCCCCTGGTGGCTCCGCACTCTCTCGATCGCGGGGTGCGTACATGCCTAGCCGGAAAACAGTCCTTCGTTAAGGCGGAGGAATTCTAACATTCCGATAGGTCATCGAGTGGTTGACTAGTCTCACGCTATATCATGATAGTCAGTTTTCGGCTTTCTCTACTGAGGTGCTCGTCCGGATGAACCAGGGCACAATCGCAGTAGTTCTCCTGGTGCTACCTTAGCCGGTAAAGCGGAACGTAAGGCACCAAAACACAGGAGCCGGGCAAACCCAACATTTGACCAAAGACAATGATTCGGAGCTGATGCATATAGGGCCAAACTCGTGACGCCGAACACTCCCTAAGGTATTCGGTCTTTATGGTATAAACCGGGCCTAAATAGTGCCTTTTGTAAGAAGCCCCTTGTGTCGAGGTACGTGCATTATTCTGACGTGGCCACATGCCAAGACGTCAGCATCCTTCTCAACTGTGCTGAGAATTCAGTGGATATGTATCAACAAGAGACAGTAAAAAAGGTTTACGCAGGGTCTTAATCTAAAAAGAATCCTTAGAGCGGGTCCCTGCTGCACGTCTGCGCCTGTGTCTCCGTTGTGTCGTATCCTGGACAGGTGTAGCATGATGATCATCTATAAAAGAGAGGAACTTAGGTGAAAAAGTTGTCGTGCAAAAAGATAGTTTTTAAAGAAACTATGTATAATTCAAGATGAGTAAAAATTGCCACTTGTATTTGTAATAGGGGTGCGACAGTTGATCCGGTATGAATTACATATAGCTGCGCAGGACTCGTCTAACCGTGTCCGAGGTCTTGAGGACCTGATAAATGCTTTAGTTGGTCAGGCCGTTTTTTAGTGTGCGGCTGCCAAGGCAGCCGCACTTTCTTCGGCGCGCAAAGATCGCTTAATATTTCCGTTCACTGTAATGGTGCCACGTGGGCCGGGCATCTTGAGTGTGAGGGAAGCATAGTGCGGTATTGCATTAAAGCGAACGAAAGCTTCACGTCCAAGTAGTGCTTGATAGCCACTTTGGAACGGAGCGATGTGGAAGGTTAAATGTTTGCTACGGAAGTTATCGGGGAAGCCAAATATAACCTTTAGTAGCAGGGAGCCCGTGCAATGAGCCCCTGGGCCTGGCGTTACTCCTTTAAAGTTAGTATTGCTTCGGCAAATTTTTGTTGGGTCTATCCCCATTTCGCGGATTGTATCTTGATATATCAGGTTTAGACTGCTGCCACCGTCCATTAGGACTCGTGTGAAGTGGTATCCGTTAATTATTGGGTCTAATGCCAGGGCAGCCCATCCTGCACGCCGGATACTTGCTGAGTAATCACGATGGTCGAAAGTGATCGGTTGAGACGACCAGTGGCAGGAGTCCGTGGTGATAGGCCCGTGGGCATATTTTTCTGGGAGTGCCATTTTGTTTCTTCCCTTGATCATGTGTAACACGTTTACTGTTTTGACTTCTGGGGGAAATTTCTTTTGTTCCCCAGTGTCTTGCTTGAGAGGCTCATCCTCGTCTTCGCTTGATGTATCCTCCCCCTTGTGTACGGCATTGAGCTTGCTGGACTGCTTGAAGACCCAACATTCTCTGTGGGTATGATTAGCAGGTTTACCAAGGGTGCTATGGATTTGACATATTTGGTCCAGAATTTTGTTTAGGCTGGACAGTTCGTCTCTGGCGCCTTTAGAGGGCGGCTTTTGCTGACCCGGCCGAGAGCTTTTGAATCCGGCGTTTACTGCCGTGCTCTTCGTGCTGTCTTCTTTATTCCGGCGTTTGTTATTGCTGGTGCACCGTGATTTCCCGTTTCCATCTCTAACTTCAGATGTACTAGGGTCGCTGGTGCTGCATCTGGCTAGCCAGCTGTCCTCACCCGCACAAAAGCAGGTCATGAGGCTTGTTAATGCTGCCATTGTTCTCGGCTTTTCTTGGCCGAGGTGACTGGCAAGCCATTCGTCATGGACGCTATGCTTAAAAGCTGCCAAGGCTTCGGCGTCCGGGTAGTCGACAATTTGGTTCTTTTTAGTAAGAAACCGGTTCCAAAGTTTTCCGGCTGACTCTCCGGGCTGTTGAGTTATATGACTCAAATCATCCGCGTCCGTAGGTCGGACAAAAGTCCCTTGAAAATTTGCCCGAAAAGCGTCTTCGAGCTCTTCCCAGCTTCCAATGGAGTTTTCGGGGAGGCCTTTAAGCCAGTGACGAGATGGCCCTTTGAGCTTGAGGGGTAAGTACTTGATGGCGTGGAGATCATCTCCTCGAGCCATATGGATATGGAGGATATAGTCCTCAATCCAGACCCCAGGGTCTGTTGTTCTGTCGTATGCCTCTATGTTTACGGGTTTGAATCCCTCTGGAAATTCATGGTCCAGCACCTCATCGGTGAAACGTAGGGGGTGTGCGGCACCCCTGTATCTGGGTGTACCGCGTTGTTCGGATGTTTGTTGTGTTACATTGTATGCTGGGGCGCGTTTGCGTGGTCCATAGATGGATCTGGTTGCGCCGTCCTTTTGGTGTGAGCCCTCGCGTGGATCGCGTATTGTCTTGTGAGTGGCATTGTTTGCCGCTCTATGTTGTCCATGAGGTCGTCTATCCAGCCAGGTGGCTGTTTTGATTTTTGGTTGTGGGGAGTCTGAGGCCTCCCCATCGAATTCAGGTAGCAACTTCCGCTTTGGGTAGCGCTTGGTGGGGCGATTGTCGCCGTACTTCGCTGTTGTGTTGAGTACTTTACTCCATCTGATTTGGAGTGTGTCATGCGCAGCCTTGAGCCTTTGCTTCTGCTTTTTCAGACTCCTCGCGGTGGCAACAAGCCTTTGATGGGCATTCTGCTGCTCCGGGTGTTTGTTCGGCGTTATGTCCTCCGGACTATTATCTTTGACAGAATTGGTTTGTTCGGTTTGATTCCCCGCATTGCCGTGGTCCGGCAGTGGTTCGCCCTGCTCCAACGCTGGGTCTGTATGATCGTTATTTCTGCCGAGGCGGGATTTGGGGTGGCGCTTGCGTCGTCGCTTTAACTGCTTCTCAAGGGAACAAGCCTTCGGTGCGTCCTTCTGTTCCTCGTCGTCTTCTTTTGGTGTGTCCACCATGTATACGTCATATGATGAAGTGGACGTCCAGCGCCCTGTGGGCGGGGTTCCTCTTCGCCTCCCGCATCGTCGTCCATACCGTCGATGTCTTCGGAGTGGAAGTCGAGCATGTCGGTTGAGTCATCGACAGTGGCTATTAAGTGGGTGGTGGGTGGGCGTCGAATTTCTTCGTCGTCCGCATCCCAATCCTGTTGGCCATGATCTGGCCAGGGCTCTCCTGACAAAGAGAGAGACCTTAGTGAATTCAGAATGTCGCCGAAGGGCGAGTGTTGAAAGATATCCGCGGCGGTGAATTCCATGATCGGCGCCCAATTGGATTCGATTGGTAGAGGCACGGATGGTTCGGAGTGCGGGAAAGAGTCCAGCATCTGGGAGTCACGGGCTGCGCAGAGGGTTAGGCAGGTATTCGGCTCGGTCGCCGTTGAGACTGCAGCCCCTGAGGCGGTGTCTAACCACCCGTCCTTGATTCGTGCAGTTGGCTCCGAACTAAGGGTCGGAGCTGATGCGGGCGCGGCCTCTGGGGTACTGTTCGGCGGCAGAGCTAGGTCATACCCATCACGACAGTGTGGCGCGCCCGGCTATGGCTCCAATCCGTCGAAGATCAAGTCTCCGCGGATGTCGGCCATGTAATTCAAACTTCCAAATCTGACCTGATGGCCAGGGGCGTAGCTTTCAATCTGCTCCAGATGGCCAAGCGAATTAGCCCGGGGAGATAAGTCTCACCCTGGACCGCATCGCTATCGATGATAGTAGGAGCCATCAAGCCTAACGGCGACGACACAGAGGAACTCTCAATGAAAGCACCAATGTCGGTGTCAAAACCGACGGATCTCGGGTAGGGGGTCCCGAATTGTGCGTCTAGGCCGGATGGTAACAGGAGGCATGGGACACAAAGTTTTACTTAGGTTCGGGCCCTCTCGATGGAGGTAAAACCCTACGTCCTGCTTGATTAATATTGATGATATGGGTAGTACAAGAGTAGATCTACCACGAGATCATGGAGTCTAAACCCTAGAAGCTAGCCTATGGTATGATTGTATGTTGTGATTGTTGTCCTACGGACTAAAACCCTTCGGTTTATATAGACACCGGAGAGGGTTAGGGTTACACAAGGTCGGTTACAAAGGAGGAGATATCCATATCCGTATTGCCTAGCTTGCCTTCCACGCCAAGTAGAGTCCCATCCAGACACGAGACGAAGTCTTCAATCTTGTATCTTCGTAGTCTAACAGTCCGGCCAATGGAGATAGTCCGGCTGTCCGGAGACCCCCTAATCCAGGACTCCCTCGCCCACCATTCAAAATGTACACGTATTCGGTTTGTGACTTGGAGCCATCCAGATCTGTGTTGAAGCTAGCATCGACGTAACCCTTTACGACGAGCTCTTCCTCACCTCCATAAACGATAAACATATCCTTAGTCCTTTTTAGGTAATTTAGGATATTCTTGACCGATGTCCAGTGTTCCATGCCAGGATTAGTTTGGTACCTCCCTACCAAACTTCGGCAAGGTTCACATCAGGTCTGGTACACAACATGGCATACATAATAGACCCTATGGCTGAGGCATAGGGGATGACGCTCATCTTTTTTGTATCTTCTGTCGAGGTAGGGCATTGAGCCGTGCTCAATTTCACACCTTGCAATACAGGCAAGAACCCCTTCTTGGACTGATCCATAGTGAACTTCTTCAATATCTTGTCAAGGTATGTTCTTTGTGAAAGACCAATGAGGCATCTCGATCTATCTCTATAGATCTTGATGCCTAATATGTAGGCAGCTTCTCCAAGGTCCTTCATTGAAAAACACTTAGTCAAGTAGGCCTTTATGCTTTCCGAAAATTATATATCATTTCGCATCAATAGTATGTCATCCACATATAATATGAGAAATGCTACAGAGCTCCCAATCACTTTCTTGTAAACACAGGCTTCTCCATAAGTCTGCGTAAACCCAAACGCTTTGATCATCTCATCAAAGAGAATGTTCCAACTCTGAGATGCTTGCACCAGCCCATAGATTGAGCGCTGGAGCTTGCATACCTTGTCAGTATTCTTAGGATCGACAAAACCTTCCGGTTGCATCATATACAATTCTTCCTTAAGGAAACCATTAAGGAATGCCGTTTTGACATCCATTTGCCATATCTCATAATCATATAATGCGGCAATTGCTAACATGATTCGGACGGACTTTACGTGTGAGAAGGTCTCATCGTAGTCAACCCCTTGAACTTGTCGATAACCCTTAGCGACAAGCCGAGCCTTATAGATGGTCACGTTACCATCCGCGTCAGTCTTTTTCTTAAAGATCCATTTATTCTCTATGGCTTGCCGATCATCGGGCAAGTCTGTCAAAGTCCATACTTCATTTTCCTACATGGATCCCATCTCGAATTTCATGGCTTCAAGCCATTTGTTGGAATCTGGGCCCGCCATCGCTTCTTCATAGTTCGAAGGTTCTCCGTTGTCTAACAACATGATTTCCAGGACAGGATTGCCGTACCACTCTGGTGCGAAACGTGTCCTCGTGGACCTATGAAGTTCAGTAGCAACTTGATCCGAAGTTTCATGATCATCATCATTAACTTCCTCTCTAGTCGGTGCAGGCACCACAGAAACACCTTCCTGAGATGCGCGACTTTCCGGTTCAAGAGGCAGTACCTCATCAAGTTCTACTTTCCTTCCACTTACTTCTTTCAAGAGAAACTCTTTCTCTAGAAAGGATCCATTCTTGGCAACAAAGATCTTGCCTGCGGATCTGAGGTAGAAGGTATACCCGATAGTTTCCTTACGGTATCTGATGAAGACGCATTTTTCCAACTTGGGTTCGAGCTTTTCAGGTTTATGTTTCTTGACATAAGCATCGTATCCCAAAACTTTCAGAAACGACAGCTTAGGTTTCTTTATAAACCATAATTCATACAGTGTTGTCTCAATAGATTTCAACGGAGCCCTATTTAAAGTGAATGCGGCAGTCTCTAAAGCATAACCCCAAAATGATAGCGGTAGATCGGTGAGAGACATCATACATCGGACCATATCCAATAGAGTGCGATTACGATGTTCTGACACACCATTTCACTGAGGTGTTCCAGGCGGCGTGAGTTGTGAAACAATTCCACATTTCCTTAAGTGTGTGCCAAACTCATAACTCAAGTATTCTCCTCCACGATCTGATTGTAAGAACTTTATTTTCCTGTCACGTTGATTCCCTACCTCACTCTGAAATTCCTTGAACTTTTCAAAGGTCTCAGACTTGTGTTTCATTAAGTAGACATACCCATATCTACTTAAGTCATCAGTGAGGGTGAGAACATAGTGATAGCCACCGCGAGCCTCAACGCTCATTGGACCGCACACATCAGTATGTATGATTTCCAATAAGTTGGTTCCTCGCTCCATTGTTCCGGAGAACGGAGTCTTTGTTATTTTTCCCAAGAGGCATGGTTCGCACGTGTCAAATGATTCATAATCAATAGACTCCAAAAGTCCATCTGCATGGAGTTTCTTCATGCGTTTGACACCAATGTGACCAAGGCGGCAGTGCCACAAGTATGTGGAACTATCATTATCAACCTTACATCTTTTGGCATTCACACTATGAATATGTGTAACGTCACGTTCGAGATTAAATAAAAATAAAACATTGACCAGCGGGGCATGACCATAAAACATATCTCTCATATAAATTGAACAACCATTATTCTCAGATTTAAATGAGTAGCCATCTCGCATTAAACGAGATCCAGATACAATGTTCATGCTCAAAGCTGGTACTAAATAACAATTATTGAGGTTTAAAACAAATCCCGTAGGTAGATGTAGAGGGAGCGTGGCGACGGCGATCACATCGACCTTGGAACCATTCCCGACACGCATCGTCACCTCGTCCTTCGCCAGTCTCCTCTTATTCCGCAGCTCCTCTTTTGAGTTACAAATATGAGCAGCTGCACCAGTATTAAATACCCAGGAGCTACTACGAGCGCTGGTAAGGTACACATCAATAACATGTATATCACATATACCTTCGGCATTGCCAGCCTTCTTATCCGCTAAGTACTTGGGGCAGTTCCGCTTCTAGTGACCATTTCCCTTACAATAAAAGCACTGAGTCTCGGGCTTGAGTCCATTCTTTGGCTTCTTCCCAGCAACTGTCTTACCAGGCATGGCAACTCCCTTGTCGTCCTTCTTGAAGTTCTTTTTACCCATGCCTTTCTTGAAACTAGTGGTTTTATTCACCATCAACACTTGATGTTCCTTTTTGATTTCCACCTCCGCTGATTTTAGCATTGAATATAACTCAGGAATGGACTTCTCCATCCATTGCATATTGTAGTTCATCACAAAGCCCTTGTAGCTAGGTGGAAGCGACTGAAGGATCCTGTCAGTGACCGAGTCATCTAGAAGATTAACTCCCAGCTGAGACAAGTGGTTGTGCAACCCAGACATTTTGAGTATATGCTCGCTGACAGAACTGTTTTCCTCCATCTTACAACTGTAGAACTTGTCGGAGACTTCATATCTCTCGACCCAGGCATGAGCTTGGAAAACCATTTCAGCTCTTGGAACATCTCATATGCTCTGTGCTGCTCAAAACGCTTTTGGAGCCCTGGTTCTATCTGTAAAGCATGCCGCACTGAACCAGGGAGTAATCATCACTACGCGACTGCCAGGCGTTCATAACGTCTTGAGTTGCTAGGAAAATGGGTGCGTCACCTAGTGGTGCTTCGAGGACATATGCTTTCTTGGCAGCTATGAGGATGATCCTCAAGTTACGGACCTAGTCTGTATAGTTGCTACCATCGTCTTTCTGCTTGGTTTTCTCTAGGAACGTGTTGAAGTTGAGGGCAACATTAGCGTGGGTCATTTGATCTACAAGACATGTTGTGAAGACATTTTAGACTAAGTTCATGATAAGTAAGTTCAACTAATCAAATTATTTAATGAACTCCCACACAGACAGACATCCCTCTAGTCATCTAAGTGATACATGATCTAAATCGACTAGGCTGTGTTCGATCATCACGTGAGACGGACTAGTCATCAACGGTGAACATCTCCGTGTTGATCGTATCTACTATACGACTCATGTTCAACCTTTCGGTCTCTCGTGTTCCGAGGCCATGTCTATACATGCTAGGCTCGTCAAGTCAACCTAAGTGTTTTGCATGTGTAAATCTAGCTTACACCCGTTGTATGTGAATGTTAGAATCTATCACACCCGATCATCACGTGGTGCTTCAAAACAATGAACCTTCGCAATGGTGCATAGTTAGGGGGAACACTTTCTTGAAATTTTAGCGAGGGATCATCTTATTTATGCTACCTTCATCCTAAGAAAACAAGATGTAAACATGACAAACATCACATGCAAATCATAAAGTGACATGATATGGCCAATATCATCTTGCGCCTTTGATCTCCATCTTCGAGGCGCGACATGAACACCATCGTCACCAGCATGACACCATGATCTCCATCATCGTGTCTTCATGAAGTTGTCTCGCCAACTATTACTTCTACTACTATGGCTAACGGTTAGCAATAAAGTAAAGTAATTACATGGCGTTTTTATTGACTCGCGGGTCATACAATAAATTAAGACAACTCCTATGGCTCCTGCCGGTTGTCATACTCATCGACATGCAAGTCATGATTCCTATTACAAGAATATGATCAATCTCATACATCACATATATAATTCATCACATCCTTTTGGACATATCACATCACATAGCATACCCTGCAAAAACAAGTTAGACGTCCTCTAATTGTTGTTTGCATGTTTTACGTGGCTGCTATGGGTTTACCTACGCAAAACCACAACGGTGATATGCCAATTGCTATTTACCCTTCATAAGGACCCTTTTCATCGAATCCGATCCAAGTAAAGTGGGAGACACAAACACCCGCTAGCCACCTTATGCATCAAGTTCATGTCAACCAGTCTCACGTAAGCATACGTGTAAGGTCGGTCCGGGACGCTTCATCCCACAATGTTGCCGAATCAAGATAACACTAGTAACGGTAAGCAAATTGAACAAATCATTTCCCTCAACTACTTTGTGTTCTCCTCGTGCATAGAATCTACGCATAGACCTGGTTCATGATGCCACTGTTGGGGAATGTGGCAATAATTCAAAAAAAATTCCTACGTGTCACCAAGATCAATCTAGGAGATGCTAGCAACAAGAGAGAGGGAGTGCATCCTCATACCCTTGAAGATCGCTAAGCGGAAGCATTGCAAGAACACGGTTGGTGGAGTCGTACACGCAGCGATTCAGATCACGGTCAATTCCGATCTAAGCATCGAACAACGGCGCCTCTACGTTCAACACACATACAGCCCGGGGACGTCTCCTCCTTCTTGATCCAGCAAGGGGAGAGGAGAAGTTGAGGGAGAACTCCGACAGCACTACAGCGTGGTGGTGATGGAGCTCGTGGTTCTCCTACAAGGCTTCGCCAAGCGCTACGGAGGAGGAGGTGTTGGACAGGGGAGGGGCTGCGCCAGGGGAAGGGTGCGGCTGCCCTCTCACCCCCACTATATATAGGGGCAAGGGAGAGCCCCCCCCCCAGATGCATCTAGAGAGGGGCGGCGGCCAAGGGGAGGCTTGCCCCCCAAGCCAGGTGGGGGCGCCCCCTCTAGGGTTTCCGCCAACCCTAGGCGCATGGGCCCTAGGGGGGAGTTGGCGCCCAGCCCACCTAGGGGCTGGTCCCCTCTATATTCAGCCCATAGGGCCCTCCGGGGCAGGCGGACCCTCCCTGTGGACCCCCGGAATCCCTTCGGTGGTCCCGGTACAATATCGGTAACCCCCCAAAACACTTCCGGCGACCGAATAAGGACTTCCCATATATAAATCTTCATCTCCGGACCATTCTGAAACTCCTCGTGACGTCCGAGATCTCATCCGGGACTCTGAACAACCTTCGGTAACCACATACTATTTCCCATAACAACTCTAGCGTCACCGAACCTTAAGTGTGTAGACCCTACGGGTTCGGGAACCATGCAGACATGACCGAGACATCTCTCCGGCCAATAACCAACAGCGGGATCTGGATACCCATGTTGGATCCCACATGTTCCATGATGATCTCATCGGATAAACCACGATGTCGGGGATTCAATCAATCCCGTATACAATTCCCTTTGTCCATCGGTATGTTACTTGCCCGAGATTCGATCGTCGATATCTCTATACCTCGTTAAATCCCGTTACCGGCAAGTCTCTTTACTCATTTCATAACGCTTGATCCCGTGGCTAACTCCTTAGTTACATTGAGCTCGTTATGATGATGCATTACCGAGTGGCCCCAGAGATACCTCTCCGTCATATGGAGTGACAAATCCCAGTCTTGATTCGTGCTAACCCAACAGATACTTTCGGAGATACCTGTAGTGCACCTTTATAGCCACCCAGTTACGTTGTGACTTTTGGTACACCCAAAGCATTCCTACGGTATGCGGGAGGTGCACAATCTCATGGTCTAAGGAAATGATACTTTACATTAGAAAAGCTTTAGCAAACGAACTACATGATCTTGTGCTACGCTTAGGATTGGGTCTTGTCCATCACATCATTCTCCCAATGATGTGATCCTGTTATCAATGACATCCAATGTCAACGGTCAGGAAACCATGACCATCTATTGATCAATGAGCTAGTCAACTAGAGGCTTACTAGGGACATATTACGATCTATGTATTCACACATGTATTACGGGTTCCAGTTAATACAATTATAGCATGAACAATAGACAATTATCATGAACATGGAAATATAATAATAACCACTTTATTATTGCCTCTAGGGCATATTTCCAACACTGGATTCTCTCTTGTTGTGGGGATTGAGCCTGCCGATAGCAAGGCATCTGACCAGCCCAGGGTGCGTGTCGAGGACGCGGGACAATGCGTCTAGGCTTGATGTGCCCCACTGCATAACTCATGCTCGAGATGATGTCCAGGGGGTGGTGTGCCAAAGGGGGTGCCACTACTGCCAGAGGACAGTGGTACGCACACCATATTTGATGGGGAGGTGGGATATGATGGTTACCAACATCTCGTCGGCGAGGCTGCTGATGAAGTCCACATTCGCCGGAGGCTCTTGCGGTTTTGGCTCGACCTGCCCCCGCTTGTTGGCCAGCTCATCCTCCATCTCGCAGCAAGCGGTGATCCTCAGCGGCGGTGATTTTAGATGAGAACAAAGGACTGTTCTTCATACCTTCCCGAGGCGGCCAAAACAAAAGTCCAAAACGAGCAATAAATTGCAGCGCTCACGGCATGCGTGGCGGACTGCTCACAGTCGTCCCATCTAATCAAACAGTTGCCCGCGATAGTAAATGGTTAGTTGAACGCCCACGGTTGTACTAATACGATGTTTGCGATAACAACGTTGCAGCTCTTTGTTAAAAATGTCTAGGAAAATCAATGTATAAAAAGGCGAAACGAACCCTTAATAATTTCATATATTTAGCACAGTTGCATGTTGCCTCTGGAAAATAAATCAAGTCGGGAAGATACAGTGTATGTTGTTTCGCACACAGATCATGTGATCAAGTTCCCTCTCAGAACCATGAGGCTTCTTGATAGAACCTCCGGTTTGTATGAAAGAAAATATGGGTCAAAGCCTAGTTGAAAAGGGCAGCAATATCTAATCCCAGCTTACAGAAGGTACAAAAGCACGATGATTAATTGTTCATCAGGTTTACACACAATCCAGATTGAATATGGCAATAGCAACTAACTCAACCAAAGTTTTCTGTAGTCACAATCAAATGGATCAGTCTGATCCATAAAATCAAGATCCTGGACCAGAAAATCTACGGGTACATGAAGACAAGTTGTTGTAAATAGAAGCCGAGAACATTCAGAAGCCCTTTTGTCCACCCGAAACTTCTTTTTATGTTGTTCAATGTGTCCATCTGTGAGAAAGTTTTTGTTAAAAAACTTAATCCTCATGGACAATAGTACTCTCGCATTGAACAGGAAGAATGTGACAAAGCTAGTATTTGCATGGTTGGATGCATATCCTTCCAGCATTATTGTCCTCACATGAATGTCATGCGAACTAAGAAAATCCCGGTACTTCTTATGCCACCGATTGGTTATACCTTTTTGTCCATGTCCTTTAGCCTAAATAGACATGAAGACTGAAAACACTTAATGTCTAAAAAATAGTACAGCTGAACGATTAGTTCTAGTAAAGTATATCAATGTGCTTAATATGACCACCTCTATATACAAACACCGCAGACATGGAAAGCATCGCAGCAAGCCGATAAACATGTTCAGATCAAAACACCACGTACTGATATGTAAGGTCTTGGTAAAATCCAACACCATTGATAGGGTACCCATGGACAAACTCTTCATTAAGCATAGAACATAATATTAGTACCAAAAGCGTACTCCAAGATTATATAAAGATCATGCGCACAAATGAAAAATGCAGCTTATGATTACAAAAGTGCTGATGATAATATACAGTACATGAATAAGTGTGGAGCCAACCACCATCTTGTAACCTTGAAACGGATCAGGAATTACACCCAAGGTCTCCAGTTTAGGTGCAGAGACCACAGTTATTTCCGAAGGTGCATAATGATAATCAAGGAGCAGCCTTTGGACTGAAGAGGCATCTTTGATGACGAGGTCCTCTCCTTTAAAGCAAATTCCAGTGCTTACAAGGTGAGGCGACTTTATTTGGAGATAATGGATACGGATTTCTTTTCCAAACACAAGCAGCAAGTGCTCCACGACAGGGCAGTAGGAGTGAATGATGCTGTGCAGTGAGACCTCCGACAGATCAACCACCACAAGCGTGAGTTTTTTAGTAGTGGGAGTCTAAGCATTTGTACCAGATTTTTCTAGTAGATGATACCAGTCCAGGGTGGTGGTGTGGAGAGAGGAGGAAACCCATGAGATGGACACTGGTGGTGAGGGAACAACTACAACGCTTGGTGGACAACTATTTGCATAGTAATTGTAGAACCCAAGATGTTGGAGTTTTTCGAATTGATGGGATGTCAGCGAGGCGTTCACCATACAGGGTATGTGTAGCAGGCACCATGCCGGGATGCATAGGCGTTGAACGGAGCCCTAGTGGGAGGAGATGATGGCTCCATGGATTTCAAAATCGTGAACGACAAATAGCCGGCGACGGTCGAGATTAGGAGACGCGGCGCGCCACAGAGTGCGCCACCGAGATGCGAGGACCTGTGTGCGACATCCATCCTTGGTGTGGAGCAGGAAGATGATCTCCCCATGGATGGCGTCCGGGAGATCGCTGATGCAGACCGCCTGATATTCTACGGGTTCCTTAGATCCAGGGGGCGTGGCCGCTTCTACCCGCACTACCCTGTGTAGAATCTACAGCCAGCGGTGCTGCTAGCCGGAGCCTCATCTGTGTACATAACAATCTGGAAGGAAAAAAGGGCAGAAACATACATGTAGGACATTCCAAATCAATTCTCAAGATCTAGAAAAAAAAGGGCACAAACATATATGTAGGACATTCAAAATCAATTCTCAAGATCTGGCTATGAATTATTAGCACGCATGCTAACCCTAGTCAGATTATTAGCAAAAAAATCGTTCATACAGAACAAACAATTAATCACTAATCATAGATACCATTCAAACAATCAATACACTACACGGATCTAACGAATCTTACTCTGATTTCATGGACTGGGTGAACATAACCAAGGGTTTCTGTTCCTAACAATGGGGGGGCTAACCGGTTTTCCGTTGGAGTCAGAGTCGTTGCCGGAGTAGCTGTGAACCTCTGGCTCTGGCTAGGGAGGCACGACGATGGCGACGAATTCAAGGTCGCGCTGCTACCCGCGCGAGACCTCGGCGGTGGCGACAGCAACCTCTATGCCCAGCTTCATGCGTTGCGCAGGTGCTTCACCTGCCTCGGCGTCGCCACTCCACCGATGGTGCACTTTGGCAAAATCCTAATACACTCCATGCGGCGTTGACAACTGTGTACGGGGTGTGCGGCCGCCTATTATGACCATCGGATCGGGCGCGCCATTAATATGGAGTAGTGGGAGCGAGGTGGGCGGCATTCAAAGGGCTGGCTCGCCTCTCAGTGAGCCTGCGCAACAGACTGCTAGCACGCCTACCGTCATTTCACACAGCTACTAGCACACCCCATGGTGAGTGTGTAGCGAACACGGCATGCCTCGACCTCTTGGTCTGCCTGCTAACATGTGTCTCATCAACTCATGCATGCTCGTACAGCACACGGGGCGTGTGCGCGGCACATATTATATTGGTTTTTCCTTTTTGATGATTAATTATGCTGCTTTATTGCTTAACCGAAGCACGACACTTACATTGTTGGTCTAACGCACATGGCTCGAATAAAGAGTTCGTTTGCGATATTGGTTGATAATTATTTATAATTTCCTGTATGTAAGAAGATTATATCAAAATTTGTCTCAAACTTGAAAAACAATATCACAGTCTATTGGTGTCCATATGACACCATGATAAGTTTCATGAATTTCAACTTAATTTTGAATTTATTGGATTTTAAAATCAAGATTCTAGATGTTAGAAATTTATTGCATGGAGACTAAACATGCACCCAGGGATACGTACACATATGATTTTGCAATCCATTTTCATGCACTATCACGGGTCTCATGTAGATCAAATTTGATTTTTGCACATTTAAATCCCTGGGAAACCAAACAATGTATAAAAACGGATAGATGTTATCTAATTTTTTTCAATTTTCAACACTAAACTCCTTTGGTCGCATGTTCGCTGCAGAAAAAGTTTGACATGCATCTTTGGGCCACATGCACGCGGTCCTAGGACATTCACTTGTGTGGGCCCGCGAGGTCGCCGTCCAGCACTATGACATGCGATGAGAGAGGTTAATTTGACCAACAAGGATGATCATTTTTTGGTTTTTGCTATACATACGGTAGGACTATATATAGTACACGTTGAAGAGGATGGTCGGGGGCAGTACTACGTGTCATATAGGACACTCACTCGCGTGTGATGCTTCCATCCGTGGGCCCGCGAGGTTGTCCTCCATCACTTTGACCCAACAAGGAGGTTCCTTATTGGGTTGTGTTGCTATAGGAGTATATAGTACACGTCAAAGAGGGGAGGAGGGGCGGGGTAGCACATATATACTACACACACGTCATGAATTGATCTCGCTCCATGTGGGGACTTTTCGGTTTCCGAGGCAGGTGCTGCAAAGAAGTTGTGCATGTTGGGTATTAAAAACCTCACCAACACATTGGGCCACGTGCAGACGATGGTTGTCACTCATTCGCCTGCGACTCTTCCCTCCATGGGCCTGCGAGGTCGTTGTCCATCTAATATATGAAACAACAAGAAAGGTAATTTGACGACCAAGGAGGATTATTTTCGGGTTGTGTTACAGTATGTAGGAGTATATATTACGCGTCGAAGAGGGGAGGGGGCAACATATATATACCACATGTCATGAACCTCGGTTCGTGTGGGAGACTTAAATGTTTCTGAGGCAGGTGCCACATCAAAGTTCTGCATATATATTAGGTATTCAAACATCACAACAACACATCTCCATACATATGTTTGGCCCACAAGCAAGTGATGGCGGTTGTCCTCTAACACTCACTCACAGGGTTATCGGTGAGATGCTTCGTCCATCTCTGTGTGTCTGCTTGGTCAATCACATCGACCGACAGCAATAGAGGTTAATTTGACTTATAATTAGGAGGGGATTAAATTTTGGTTCATCTTATACGGTTCGGTACATGCAACTATACTTCGTGTGCATGTGTACACATTAATCCCCCACCGGGTCGAAGTGGGGGAGAGGGGGGCGAGCATGCGATGCATCATGAACCAGATCTGTGTGGGGACTATGCATTTTTTGATGCATGCATGCACCACATCAAAATGTTATGCTTTTGGTATTCAAACATATATGCATGCATCACGCATGTCCATACATATATTTGGGGCACATACATGCAGTGGTTGTCTTTGGACACTCTCCCTCGCTTGGTTATCACCGATGGCCTATATATTCGTGGGTCCACGTGGACGTCCATCACTTCGACCAGCAATGCGAGAGAGGTTACCAGGGTGGATTCTTCTTCTCTTGGTTCATGTTACCGTATAGTCGTACGTCGATCATGGTGATATTTGAGACCTAAGTTCAAGGGCTCGCATACACATCAATACATATATATATATATATATATATATATAGTAGCACTATTCTAATCCTAGGATCAGAATAGTTATTGTGATCACGATGTCGCTATATAGGGCGCTATGTGATTTCCTGAGATCGGAAACAGAGGAAAAACTGGCCCGTCGTACACACCCCGGACGACCCACTACCACACCCACGACCTTCTCCTCTCCCTCGACGACGACTCACCATCCCCCGATCCCCATCGACCAAACAACCGCACCGCCCTCCCCTG
The DNA here is from genome assembly GCF_002162155.2 of Triticum dicoccoides. Lineage (NCBI taxonomy): Eukaryota > Viridiplantae > Streptophyta > Magnoliopsida > Poales > Poaceae > Triticum > Triticum dicoccoides. The sequence goes on along the minus strand of NC_041380.1, from coordinate 150,648,641 downwards.
CCTGCCGCACCGCCCTCCCCTGCCCGCCGGCATCTCGTAGCCCCTCCTCGCTGGCCTCGTGTCACCGCCCACTAGCTAACACCCACCGCCGCCCATTGGCAATGCGCGCCGCACCGCCGCCCCAAACCTCCACCGCCCACAGGCCTTGAATGCCGCCGCGAGCCATGGATCCAAGGTGCCGACGCCTGGCTCTGGATCCCACGCACCGCCGCCAGAGTCCCCGACTGAAGACGAGCAAGCCTGCGCCCCCTCACTCACGTCGCCTCCTCCCGACGGCGATCCACCGTCGCCGCGCTCATGTCGTTCGGCGTCGCCACCTCCGACTGTTCAACGACGGCGCTCCTGGATGTTCACCACATTAGCGCCCAAATCCCAGCCATCCGGGGGTCTCCGACACGTCCACCCCTCTCCGCCCCTGCATCACCTCCTCCGCCCATGTTGAAGACATCGTTGGCCCTATGGAACAAACACCGGCGCCGCCCTCCAAGAACCCGAGCCGCCGCCTGCCACCAAGATCCTACGCTGCCACTAGTGGCTCCTCCCAAACCGAACGCCATGCACCCCCATCTCCTCCACGTCCTGGCCGTCGCTCGCACGCATGCGAGGATGGTGCTGGCCCAGCTTCATGCTTCAGACCTGGAGAGGTGGTGGCTGGCTCACACCTAGGACGGCTTCGCATCATTCCAACTACACTGCTAGTCCTTGTCCAGGTTCTGCCATTTCTGTGCATCCACTCCTGTGATTGCTGCATCTAGAGTAAACGGCTAGTCCCCTAGTCCCCTGTTTCTTTGGATAAATTTTTCGTACAAGTTTCATGAAAGTTGTGCTGATTTGATGCCCTCAACTATTTGTGGTTATGTCTCTGACAACTAACAACAACTTTTGTCCTTTGCCTAAATTTTTGTGAGCAACAAATATTCATACATGTGCATTATATCAGTTCTTGTGGGAATAACTCTACATCAAGTTCGTTTTTGCACCTCTTTCACGAAAAAATCATATTCTACAATTCTAGTGTATCTTCTTGAAGTTCATATTGTCAAGACCTCGAAGCTCACATAATATAGTTCAGGATAGTTCAGAAGTTTGGATGACTCATGTCTGATAATTTTTTTGTGATACATACACGCGAGCCTGTTCGTATTTGTATATTTGTTAAATTCATTATCCGTTATGATCTGGTATTAGTAGTCTATTTTTTATGAGCAGTCTTGTTCGACAGATGCTTTATTATAGTGTGTGTTTGAAGTTCATATTGTCAAGGTCACGAAATTCACAACCTGTCACCAGAGATCCTGAAGAAAATACATGTGGGTTTGGCATGTCTCACATCCTACAGCAACGAGCCCCTGCAAGCACCGAGCCACCGGTGTTCCGTCCACAAATCTGCGGGGGATGTAAAAGCGGCTGTGGCATATTGTCAGCTGCCCATCAAATATAAGACTATTATGTTGTCCTTCAGTAGCAGTTCAACAAAAAACTGCAACAATTCTACATTGGAAACTATGATATTTCAGGTCTGCTACTATGTACGTGCTTGTTGGTATGACTATGAGTACACACATTTTGTCTTGGTTCTTTCTCCCGTCGGCTTTCTCTGCCATGGATGTGTGCATGCGTGCTATGTGCGTGAGTGTGCTACAGTAATTTGTGTAAAAGAAGCATTTTCAATTGGGAAAAATTAGTTGATGGTTGACGAAGTTCAGACATTTCTATTGGTGACGTTTAGTAATTATAGAATGAGAAGTAGTGTGTGTCGTCTTGTGCCCGCAAGGTGCCACTGGCTGCTACACACCCTGTGCTGCTGATGTTGCTACTTTAACTTTTATGTGACTTGCAAAAGGTTTTTTCCTTTGGATATATGCGATCCAGTACACTTGTTCTACTAAGTAGTAGGGTACGTGCTTCTTACCGGCCACACATGTGAAATCTGTTTGTTGATTTCACTTGATTGACTTGCAAAAAAGTTTTTTCCTTTGGATATATGCGATCCAGTACACTTGTTCTACTAAGTAGCAGGGTACGTGCTTCTTACCGGCCACACATGTGAAATCTGTTTGTTGGTTTCACTTGATGGCATGTACATAAGTTCAAAATAGAAAAAACGGGAGATCACTAGGGAAAATGTGACAAATCCATGGAACATACTTGAGTAATTCATGTGGTGATTGCAAAAGATAAAAATAGAAAAACAAGCAGTTAAAATTAAAAAAACAAGCAATTCAAATTTTTCTAGAAATAGGATTTACCCCATTTCTAAAAAGCCTATAAGTTCAAATTAAAGTTACAAAGTGGTTCAACATGTGCATAATTAAAAATGAGGAAGTCCAGCCTTATCCTTGTGAAGGTTCAGTGTGTGCGCCAATTGCAGAAATTCACAAATTTCAAAAAAGATATATTCCAGTTGTGTGTGCCGTATGTGTGGGGTGTACTAAAAACATTTTGTGGGTGAGAAGTTCATAGTTTCTATCACTGATAGTTCAAAAAATCGCTTTTGAAAAAGCAAAACAACTTGGGTGTCCAAGAAAAGAGAGTTGAACACATGAAAAAAATCAATTGACAAGTGAACCGTGTGAATCCAGGGTTTTATAAAAAATGTTCCATTGTAAAACATTATCTAACTAAAGTGATACGTAAAAAATATATGAGAAAAGGCAGAAATTGAACATCTATTTCAAAAAATAGAAGTTCAAAATTAAAATAGCGGAGAAGTTCTTTGTTAATTATAAAACCGGTATTTTCACCTTTAATAAAAAATAAACCAAGAAGTTCAAATAAAAAAGCAAATTGTTTCAAAAATTATACAAAAAATGACATTTTCACCATTTCAAGAAAAAAACTAGAGGTTCAATATTTATTACATTATCAAGAAGGTCAAAATGAAAAAACCGAGCAGCTCAAAAAGTTTATAAAAACAGATTTTCCTATTTTCAAAATAAGACATAGAAGGTCAACTTTAAATAATTCAGTAGTTCGATATTTATTACATAACTAGGACTTTTCCTGTTACTAATGAATAAAAACAAGAAGTCCAAACCTAAAAAAATAGGAAGTTGTTTAATGTTCATATGAACTCGGGTTTTCTCAAATGTTAAATATTAAAACCAAGAAGTTCAATTTCGAAAAATGGGGTAGTTCAATGTATATAAAAACCTCAGGTTTTCGAGTTACTAAAGAATAAACCAAGAAGTTCGATTGAAAAAAGTATATTAGTTTGATATTGATTTGAAAAATCAGATTTTTCTAGTTTCTAAAGAATAAAACTAATAAGTTCAATTGAAATAACGAAGAAGTTGGATATTTCTAAAAAATCCTCCAATTTTCACATTTCTAAAAAAACACAATGAGGTTCAAATAAAAAAAGTAGAGCGGTTCAATGTCTATAAAAACGTAGATATTTTTGCGTAACCAAGAGAAGTTTGGATTGATAACTGCCAGAAGTTCACGTACTAAACGTATTTTTTATTAAAAATAATAATGAAAAAGAAAAGGCTAAAAAGTTTTGTTGCTAGAAGTTCAAGTGCTCGGCTCAAGAAAGTTCAAAAATTCTTGTGATAAGTTCACCTTGTATTTCCATGTTTATTTTTTCCGTATAAAAATCGAATACAATTCTTTACTCAAAATACGAAAAGGTGAAGTTTAAATTGAAATAACAAAGAAGTTCAGAGTTTATTAATACCTAGGATTTACCTGTTCAAAAAACAAAAAAACACAATACCATTTTTTGCACTTTTAAAAACAACTCATAAACGAAAAAATGGTTGCTAGAAGTTCAAGTGCTCGGCGAGGAAAAGTTTAAAAATTTCCTGTGAGAGAGGTTCACCGTGTATTTAGATGTCCAAAATACATTAAAAAAATATGTTGTTTTTTGTGTTTTAAAATAATTCTCTCAAACTAGAGAGGAGTTCAAAAGTACAACAACCGGAAGTTCACGTACTACATGGTTTGTATTTCATATAAGAAAAATTCAATAAAGTGAAATAGAGTGAAGTTCAAATAGACATGCCCCAAAAGTTCAACTACTACAAGCAGTGCAAAAAACAGCACATAAAAAACAGAGTGAAGTTCAAACAGACATGCCCGAGAAGTTCAACTACTTCACACAGTGCATTTCCATTCGCGATGAAGGCAGAAATCATGATCTCGTCATTTTCTAATTTACTTCAAATAGGAGGAATATCATTTGTCTAAGTTCAAGTCCTCGGTCAGAGAAAGTTAAAAAAATTGTGAGATGGGTTTGTACAAAAAAGAATATCATTTGTGTAACACTCGCGAAATGGATGAGAAATTTACAAACGAAAACACGTCACAGAAGTTCAACGTGAAAACAGCATGAAGTTCACCAACTACACTAAATGAATATCAGATGAAAAACTTTTAAAATCGTCGCAACTATGAAAAAATGATTAACACGGAAAAGTTGTGTCTTTACAACAGCTTTCCATAGGTATATCACTAACTCAATTCCGGTGAGTGGATGGAGAGCTACAAGCAAAAAAACACGTGAAAAAACAGAGTGAAGTTCAAGTAGACATGCCGAGAAGTTCAAGTAGACATGCCGAGAAGTTCAAGTCTTCACCCGGTGCATTTTCGAAGAATCTGTTTCGCGAGAAAGGCAGAACGTATGATCTCGCCGTTTTCGAAATTACTTGAAAACGGTTAGGAATCAGAGAAAACCATCAACATGAAAAAGTTTGGCATTTTCCGTAGCTTTTCAATGGTATATTATTTTCCCAATTTCGATAAAGTATGTAGAAATTATGGTGAAAATACGTTTTTAGTAACTTTCAAAATTGACTTAAAACCGTAATGAATTGGGAGAAACAATATATACCAAAAAGTTTTGCATTTTCTCAAGCTTTCCAACGCCATATCATTTGCTGCATTCGGAAGTACGGTTAAAAAAGTAGCTCAAAAATACGAACTCGATGGAACTTATACTATTTTCTAAATTACTTTTAAACCATTCAAAATTAGAAAAAACTTTTAACACAAAAAAGTAGCGCATTTCCATAAGCTTTCCAACGCCATATCATTTGCCTCAAGTGGATTATCCGTTTAGAAATGGCATAAAAAATACGAACTCGGTTGTTCGGTTTGCGAAATTTTACGATTTGCCAAATTACTCTTTATCCATAGGGGATTAGAGAAAAAGTTCAACATGTGGAATGATACGAACTCGGCTGTTCGGTTTGAGAGGTTTTGCAGCAGCTTTCCAACGCCATATTATTTACCTCATTCCGACAAACGGTTTAGAAATGCGATCGAAAATACGATTCACGTTTTTTGTATGAAGAAAAAACGGTTTTCGAAACTGCTCTTAAACCGCTTACATTTTGCCAAAAATTTGACCTGGGTGATGATACTGGTGTCCATAGCTTTCCAACAGTGTACCGCAAGCCCCATTTGGACAATGTTGGCGGAAGTTCAACCTAGCACAGGGGGAAGTTCAGGTCGAACAACTCAGGTAGTAAAATTGCAAAAAAACGCAATTTCATCATGACCCGAGATTCCTATTTAAAACCGGTATTTGGTTGCTAAAAACATTTCTAGATTACACTAACCTCATATAGAACATGACTAAGCAGAATAATTCGCGGGGGGAGCCACAGTTGCGAAGATAGCCCGAAGGTCGGCTTCGTACATAGGGAAGTTCAGGCGCGTTACTCAGGTAGTTCAGGTTGTGATCAGAATATTATTCTGATCCCGTGATTAGAATAGTGTTTGTGTGTGTGTGTGTGTGTGTGTGTGTGTCTATATATATATTATACTACGCGTCGTGAACCCTCGCTCCATGGGGGGACTTTCCGATTCCAAAAGCACGCGGTCACATCAAAGTTGTGCATTGGGATTCAAACACCAGATGACACTTCATACATATGTTTGGGACACATGCATGCAGTGGTTGTCTTCAGGCACTCCCTCGCATGGTTATAGGCAAAAAGCTAGCCTATTTTGTGGGGCCACGTGTGGAACGTCAATGCATGACTTTGGCCCAACAAACAAGAGAGGTTATACGACCAAGGTGGTGATTCTTCTTGGTCAGTCTTACGGTATGCCTTAGTGAGATGCCCCCTCCCACCGACTCGAAGTGTGTGGGGGGGCACATTACTACTTTGGACTAGATAAACCTTTATGGGGTCGGGGATGTCCGGTTAATTTGCGATGCACATGTGCCACATCAAATTTGTGATTTGGTTATTTAAATATCATATCACATTGTTTTCACACACACACACATGCACATGCACGCCCACACACATACACACACATCGGGCCACCTGCAGGTGTGGCTGGTAAGTGGTCTCACCCATCTAACGCTAGAAGAACACATCTGTGGGCCTGCACACGGTCCACATTTCATCGGAAGCAAAGGGGGAGGGGGTTGATGTACTCCTTTTGGTTTTGTGTTATGGTACGGTGAGATGTCAAACCTACCTATTTGGGGGCATGCGTTCATAGCTAGGATTCCCTTCCCGGCAACACGAAGTGTGTGTGTGTGTTGGGGGGTGGGGGCCGGTAGCAATAATAATGTGCGCTTTGTGCGACAGGTGCCACATCAAAGTTGTGCATTGGGTATTTGAACAACAAACCACCCTTTTCATACATATATTTGGTCCACATGCAAGTGTGTTCGTGTTCTGACCCTTTCCCATGTTTTTTGGCCAAATTTATAAACAGCAGACGAGTCAGACGCAGCAACCATCTGTGATCAGGTACGAAACAGACATGGTTCCCTAGGACTACCCATGTGCCGCACCCCCGCCCCTGTCACCCACATGATCACAGTAGATTGGGCTCCACAAGGCTTGCTACTTCTTGAGATTGCATTGGTTTTTCCCTTCAAGAGGAAAGGGTGATGCAACAAAGTAGAGATAAGTATTTCCCTTAGTTAGAGAACCAAGGTATCAATCTTGTAGGAGGTACAAGCAAGTCCCCAATCAATGCACGTGCACAAACAATCAAGCACTTGCACCCGAAGTGATAAAGGGGTTGGCATTCCATTCACGGTCAATTGCAAAGGTGAGATCTAATAGAGATAGGTATAAAAGATTGCTAAAACGTAAAACAAAATAAAATTAAATAAATTGCAGCAAGATATTTTTTGTATTTTTGGTTTATAGATCTGAAAATATATGAAGGAAAATAGACCCGGGGGCCATAGGTTTCACTAGAGGCTTCTCTCTTGAAGACAAATAATATGGTGTGTGAACAAATTACTGTCGAGCAATTGGTAGAAAAGCAAAAACTTATAATGATATCCAAGGCAATGATTATGCATATAGGACCCACGTCTGTGTCAACTAGACCGACTCCTGCTTGCATCTACTACTATTACTCCACACATCGACCGCTATCCAACATGCATCTAGAGTATTAAGTTCATAAAGAACGAAGTAACACCTTAAGTAAGATGACATCATGTAGAGGGATGAACTCAAGCAAATATGATGACAACCCCATCTTTTTATCCTTGATGGCCACAATACAATACGTTCCTCACTACCCCCTAGTTTGTCACTGGGTGAGGACACCGCAAGATTGAACCCAAAACTAAGCACCTCTCCCATTGCAAGAAAAACCAATCAAGTTGGCCAAACCAAACAGATAATTCGAAGAGAAATACAAAGATATCAAATCATGCATATAAGAATTCAGAGAAGATTCAAATAATATTCATAGATAATCTGATCATAAATCCATAATTCATTGGATCTCGACAAACACACCGCAAAAGAAGATTACATCGGATAGAACTCCAAGAACATCAAGGAGAACATGGTATTGAAGAACATAGAGAGAGAGAAGAAGAAGCCATATTGCTACTAGCTATGGACTCATAGGTCTGAGGTAAACTACCCACGCTTCATCCGAAGGGCAATAGGGTTGATGTAGATGCCCTCGGTGATCGAATCCCCCTCCGGCAGATCGCCGGAGAAGGCCCCAAGATGGGATCTCACAGGAACGAAGAAGTAGGTCGGTGGACTCCCAAGGGGGCCTCAAGCCAGGGGAGCCCCCCCTAGGGCGTGCCCCTACGGCTTGCCGCCGCCTCGTGTGTGACGCCCCAACACTAATGCTCCTGATGCCTTCCATGCTTTTCGTTGTCCCCGTTTGTCGTATTTGTTATTTTGCATTGCATCATGTCATCATGTGTATTGCATCTTCATGTTTTTCAAAACTTGCATTCATTCGGGTCTCCCAGCTCTCTCCATTTTCCGTTCCAAGCTCTTTTGCACTCGCACGCGCCCGCGGCACGTCTGAAACTTTATTTTATAAGTGGCACAAAAAAGTTCTCGGAATGAGGTGAAAGTTGGCGTGCGGTCTTGTTATAGTGTAGGTAGACCGCCTGCCAAATTTCGTCGCATTCGGAGTCCATTTGATAGCCCAACCGTCATCTGTAGCGGCACCGTTGCCCGTTAAATCATTGGACGTTTTCGGTCTCCGAAAACTGTTGCCAGGCTGCCTTCTCCTCTCTCCTCTCAGCCCAAGGCCTTATTTGCTGTACCCACTAGCCCCGCCTAGGCCCAACTACCCTTCTCCTCCACCCGGAGCCGTCCGATTGTCATAGGAGGGTCCAAAAACCCTCCAAAACCCTCAAACCCTGCCCCTTCCAGTTATAAACAACCCTTCCTTCCAAAAATGGGCTACCCTAGTCTTCCCCTACCCCCCTAGCCTCCTCCCACCACCTGCAGCCGCCTCTTCCTTGTTTTCCGCACCGACCAAACCCCTCTCCGCCACTTGTCGCCGCTCCACATGCCAGCGCCGCCGCCAGCTCCCGTGCGCAGCCAATCAGAGGCGGCCATGCGCCCCCTGCGCGTCCCCACCGCCGCAGCCCGGAAGGCCCACATCCGGCCCGCCTCGGGCCGCCATGGCCCCGATCGCCCCGCGCCTCCCGCTCCCGCACTCCCGATCTGGATCGAGGGGAGGAGCCCCTCGACCCCGATCCCGCCGTCTGCTCCTTCCCCACCGACTCGCCGGAGTCTCCGCCGGCGACCACCTCTGGACAGCTCGTGCTGCCGCCCGGTCCCTCTCTCTCTCTTCCCTGTCCCCTTCCTCCCCTCACCAACTCTCTCTCTATCTCCCTCTATTGCCTCAGGGAACTGCCGCCGCTGCCCTGAGTCTTGCCGCCGACGCCGGGAAAGGGCTTCCCCACCTCAGATCTGTCCGTCCTTGCCGCCATCCAGTCGTCCTTCGCTGGAGCCCGCCTCGGACCTCCCGTTAACGAGCCCGGATCCGCCTGCTTCGAGCACGGCTCGATTCGGTCGTGCATGTTGACCACACCAGCATGTGGGCCCTGCAGCCCCGTGTGGCCTCCTTGGGCCGCCTTCTGCCGCCAAGGCCCGCTGCAGCTCCAGATCGAGCCCAGCTCCACCTAAGGCCGATTTGGCCCAAAGTGAGCAGATCCCCTCTAGCCCCTCTCCTGTGCACTTTGGCCCGGCAGTTTCGGCCCGTGGTATTTTTTTCCCTGCGCAGCGATTTACTAATTTTCCAGAGATGTGTAGTTTTTGCAGAAAAGTTCTTGAAGCTCATGCACTTAATAACTATACAACCATGCATCAGTTTAAAACAACTTATATATGTAAAATGCTTAGTTTTTCATGTAATTTCCTAATATGCAACTTTCACCCATGTGAAATTTTTTTGCATTGTTGTTTACATTTAAATTGCCTAAATGACATGCTAAAATGATTTATTTAATAACTAAATAACCGTAGCTCCAATTTATATGTTCTTTATATGTAAATGGGGTAGAAAAATGCCTAGTTTAACATGGTGCACTCATCTTGCATGTTTAACAACTCTAAAATAAGGTTTAGGGCAGAACAGTACCAAATCAAAAATATGCATATGAGGATTTTCCGGAATTGTTGTTTGTTATTTCCGGCCTCATTTAAACTTGACTAAATTGTTAGTTTACTTATGCTTCACCTATTTCCATGTTTACCAACATTTAATTTTGTTGAGTAGATTAAACAAGAGAGAAGTAAATAAAAGAATGTGGTGTTTTCTTCAATATGCAAGTCCGTTGCATATTGCGCTCCACTTAATTTGTAGTATTGTTTGTTGCACTTTGCCATGCCATGCCTCATTAAACCGGACATGCATCATACTTGATTGTGCATCATGCCATGTTTATGTGATGGTTGTTTACCATGATGTTTCCTTCTTTCCGGTTGCGCTTCTCCTTGATAGTTCCGGTTACGTTGCGAGTGTGAGGATTCGTTCGACTACACCCGTTCGTCTTCTTCATGGACTCGTTCTTCTTCCTAGCGGGGTTTCAGGCAACATGACCGTCACCTTGGATATCACTACTATCTTCGCTATGCTAGTTGTTCCCTCTATCGCTATGTCGCGCTACCTACCACTTTTTTATCAAGCCTCCCAAATTGCCATGATAGCCTCTAACCTTTTTACCCTTCCTAGCAAACCGTTGTCTGGCTATGTTACCGCTTTGCTCAGCCCCTCTTTTAGCGTTGGTAGTTGCAGGTGCAGTTGCGGGTTGTTCCATGTTGGGACATGGATATGTTGGGATATCACAATATCTCTTATTTAATTAATGCATCTATATACTTGGTAAAGGGTGGAAGGCTCGGCCTTATGCCTAGTGTTTTGTTCCACTCTTGCCGCCCTAGTTTCTGTCATACCGGTGTTATGTTCCTTGATTTTGTGTCCCTAGCACGATGAGGGGTATGGGACCCGCTTGACGTTTCGCTTTGAATAAAATTCTTCCAGCAAGGCCCAACCTTGGTTTTACCATTTGCCTAATAACAACTAAAACTTGCCTAGGGACTTGCCGGCCCCATGGATTTTTAATCAACCCCCGGGCCAGTGCTCCACATGAGTATTGGTCCAAACTAGAGCACTGCACGGAGCCACCCCAAGGAAACTTGGGGTATTTGGTATATACCTGTACGCCTAGCTCATCCGGTGTACCCTGAGAACGAGATCGCGCTACTCCTCTCAGGCTAGGTTGGTGCATCGGGAGGTCTTGCTGGACTAGTTTTACCATTGTCGAAATGTCTTGTGCACTGGGATTCCGAGTCTGATCGGGTGTCCCACGATGGAGGATTATCTCTGCGGATCATGAGCTTGTCATGGGCTAAGTTGGGACACCCCTGCAGGGTTTAAACTTTTGAGAGTCGTGCCCGCGGTTATGTGGCAGATGGAATTTGCTAATATCCAATTGTAGAGAACTTGACACTTGACTTAACTAAAAGACACCAACCGTGTGTGTAACCGTGATGGTCTCTTTCCGATGAGGTTCCTGAAGTGAACACAGTGGGGTTATGTTTGAACGTAAGTAGTTCAGGATCACTTCTTGATCGTTTCTAGTTTCACAACCGTTGCGTAGTTTCTCTTCTTACTCTTATACTCATATGTTAGCCACCATTTTTTCTTAGCGCTTGCTGCAACTCCACCTCATAAACCCATCCTACCCATAAGCTTAAATAGTCTTGATCTCGTGGGTTATGAGATTGTTGAGTCATCGTGACTCACGGATACTTCCAAAACAGTTGTAGGTGCCAATGATACTGATGCAGGTGATGCTACCAAACTCAAATGGGAGTTCGAAGGGGACCTTGGTCGTTACTACATGTCTTTTCCTGATGATCAGTAGTGGCGCCCAGTTGGGACAATCAGGGAGCTAGCAGTTGGGTTTATCTTCCTTTTCATTTGGTTGTCCCTAGTCGGACTATGAGTGTACTCTGATGATGTATGAATTATTTGATATTGCGTGACATGGCGAGTGTAAGCCAACTCTATTTATCCCTTTCTTGTTCATTACATGGGATGTTGTGAAGATGGCCCTTCTTGCGACAAAACCACTATGCGGTTATGCCTCTAAGTCGTGCCTCGACATGTGGGAGCTATAGCCGCATCGTGGGCGTTACATCGTGGGTCTTCTGACTTGGACTCCAAGTCCTACGGGTGTCTTTTGGTCCAAGAAAAATCATCGTGAAAGTTTTATTCTGTTTGGACTCCGTTTGATATTCCTTTTCTGCGGAACTCAAAAACAAGGAAAAAACACAAACTGGCACTGGGCTCTAGGTTAATAGGTTAGTCCCAAAAATAATATAAAATATCATATTAATGCATATAAAACATCCAAAATAGATAATATAATAGCATGGAACAATAAAAAATTATAGATATGTTGGAGACGTATCAAGGCTTCCCTCCCGCTCTCGAAAATATCTAGTCCCTCGCAATCTCGAAAATATCCACCGCGTAGATGGTTTTCTGTTTGATAGCACATGATTAGTATGTCTGGACCGTGTGCGATGTCTGTTACTCCCGCTCTGCTTCAATCAGTAGATCCAAATTTTCAGTAGCCCCGGCATTTTACTCCCGCCTCCATCTCTCGCAGTCTCAAAAATATCTGCTCAGCTGGAGTATTTTTCTGTTTGATAGCACACGATTATTATGTTTTAATCGTGTGTGATGTTTGTTACTCCCGCCCCGGTCTGCTTCAATCCCTTGATCCAAATTTTCGGTAGCCCCGACATTTTACTCCCGCCAAGTAAAACTTTCATTACCCGCAGCATTTCCTCAAACACCACCTTGGACCCCTCCACACACATCCCCCAAATCCTTCACTCACCCCAAATACCCTGCTCACACACATACACACCACCCCTCCCTCGCTCCAAACCTAGCTAAGTCGTCGCCGCCGCCACGCCACCTCCATCATCAACCTCTGCCAGTATGCCCGTGCAGTTTACCCACCGACATACATACCCTCGCCTCCCTGAGTTTCTTAGATGATGCCTGCGAAATGCCCCCTTTCCCAGAGATCCCCATCCCCACCCCCACCCCCACTCAAGAGCGTCACAGCCTAAGCCCGTCTACGCTTCCCGGGGAGTGCGAGGAGCGAATGGCCCAAAAGAGCTTTACCGCGGCCTCTTCACCAGACGTCGGCGAGGAGGCCGCCGAGGAAGCTGACGACGATGAATGGGCCTGGATTGAGCCTTTTAATTAGCAGGCTATAGTATCCTGCCATGTCGCGGATGCTGGCTATGACATCGAGGTCGTTGACACCGACGGCTTGATGCGGGTTATGTCACAAGTAAAATTTCCCACCCCCAACCCTTCGGGTTTGACAGCCGTCAATCTCATCAATGGCCCTACCGCTGATCTCCTGCGGCTCGGTGTGAACAATTTTCCATCCTTCATCGCCATGGAGCCCCTTTTGTCATTTCTTAAGGACACTTTCTGCGACGCTGGCTTGGGATCCTCAGTTGGCAAGTCAGACCTCATCGACGGCGACCACGAGGAGGAGCCAATCTGTGACAAGTGAGGAAACCCATGATTTGTTTTTTCGAACCCCTTTTGTAGTGACAACTTGTCCAGTATTTATTGCTATATTTGGTTGTTTGCATTATGCCTTGTTTATTTCTATGGTTTATGGTTGTTAGGTTGTTTGTAGTTAGCATATGTCCAGTTTCAATTGCCATCTTTGGTTGTTCATAGTATGCCTTGTTTATTTCAGCTATTAATAGTGTGATGTTCTACGTGTGCTAGTATGAACTGTATAGTTCAATTTCATCAATACCAAAATTAAGAATAGCTCTATGAATGACTATATTTGGTTGCTATTAGGCATGCTGTACTCTCTCCGAATCTTTTTAGTTCGCATATAAGATTTGTCTAAAGTCAAGCCTCGTAAAGTTTGACCAACTTTATAGAACAAAATACCAACATTCACAATATGAAATAAATATGAGTACATGTGTCATGACTTAAATTTTCATATTGTATAACTTTAGCATGGTAGATGTTGATATTTTTTCATATAAATAAGGTCAAACATTATGAAGTTTGACTTCAAGCAATTCTTATATGCAAAGTAAAAAGGATCGGAGGGAGTATTGAACACGCCTTTCCATTTGATTTAACAACGACACTGTTTGGATACTCTAAGTTAGCTAGAGGTTAGAGTTAGTTTGTAGCTCATGACAGTTAAAAGGGAGAGAGAGATTGGTGGAATAGTTCATTGTATTGCTTGAGCCTCGTAGGCATATATATAGGAGTACATGGTCATCTTGGAGTACAAGTCAAGGTAGAATAAATCCTATGCTATCCTACGTTTCCTAAATAACAACGATACTAAACAATGACTAACCCTGAACTATCTCTAGACAAAGAGGTGTTTGGATGATAGTGTTAGATTAATAATAAATGCACTAGGAGAACTAGCCCCAATCAGCACCTCTTGGGTGGGATAGTTGTTTTGGGTGGGTTTGACACAACTAGCTCAAACTACCCCTCATGTTTGAATACTTTAGGGCTATTTGAGCCCAAACTAGCTCAAACTAACTCTAACCCATGGATCCAATAGGGCCAGTAACTAGTGTACTTAGACCTGCACAATACAAGTTTGAATGACTATGTTTTCTTGTTTTAAAATATTAGGCATGTTGTAGTTAATAACACACCTTTCCACTTCTTGTTTTTAAATATTAGTTTTTTTAACAATTTGGTCTTGCACATGTGGGTCCTACTGTCAGAGGTTTTGACCCACTGTTTGACCCTTTTTTCATATGTGGAAATGAGTTGTTCATGAATATCAGTCAAGTCAAGAAACTCAGAAGGATTGTTACGATAAAGAAATACAAAAAACAACAAGATCTTTGTCTGCACAATGAAGAAGACATCAGTTCACTACGGGGTGGTACTAACTGTTATACCTTGTCTTTTTAATTCCTTTGCGCCATTTCAAATCTAGAGAAGATATTTATGCATATCCTTGTTTTCAGGCCTTTCCAAAGCAGTTCACTGATGATTACCTCTCAAACCACCTGTATGGTCAGGAGGCGAGGAAAGTTTTCATACAACACCCATGGTTCAATATTGAAGTGTTCCTGAAGAGGATGAAGGATGGATGGTCAATCATCCACAGGCACTGGCCTAAAATTGCAAGGATCTTCAACATCAATGAAGGCTCAATATTCGCCTTCCGCTTCAACTATTTTCCAGATGAGATTCATCTGTCTATGTATCGTCTATGATGCTAATTTTGAAAGGTTATAGATGTTGCATGTGAAACTTGGTGCTGGTGCAGTTGTGTAATGGGGTAGCTGAGTGTTGAAGCTATATGATGTTGTACTCTGATGTATTTCAATTATGAAATCCTGCTTCCTTAATATGGAAATGAAACATATTGTGTGCTTAATATGAATGTCAATTAGATTAATAAATAGATTATTAATAATAGGGCAATTTAGCCTGCTAATACAGTTTTTCTATTGCAAACGGTTACTGAGAAAACACCATGGGCAATGACCTCAGGCAGCACACATAGTTTCTAGGAATAAACCATGTTGAATCAATGAACAATCACACACGACATCCTCTTGAAAACTGTTTGCGTTAGGCCACCTTACGTAAATGTTTACCAAATAAAAAGTGTATATGATGGACAAACTTTGCCACACAGTTTCTTCTACACACCGTGTGTGATGCATTCAATAAAGCAAATGATAAACTTGTTAATATCGTGTACAATGGCAACGCTATCACAAACGATTTAATGGGGAAATTGTGTGTGATGTACCCGCGAACGAAAATGTTTTCCTTGGAGTGACTGTGTGGGATGTATATGCGAATGGAAATGTACTTCTTAGATTAACTGTGTGGGATGTACATACTAATGGCAATGTATTCCTTGGATTCACTGTGTAGAATGTACATACGAACGGAAATGTTTAGCCGGGACTGACTGTGTGGGATGTACTTACGACCGGAAACGATTTGTCATGTATAATTGTATTTTTTAGCACAACTGTACGTATAACCGTATTCGATCGCTCGCCTTTGCCGAGCATGTGTACCAGGAGGGCCTATCCCCGACGGCTCCTGGGTCGTGTGGGAAGGACCCCCCTATAGCAGTCACTCACTTGGCGACTGTTCAGAACACCGTTGTGGAAAGGGGTTAAAAACTGTTTGTATAGCACCTCGTTGTACCAGTGCATCGCAGTAAACTCCGTGAATTTGTCGAAAATCCTTTGCGACAAGTCGAGCTTTATAGAAGGTGACATTACCATCCGCGTCTGTCTTTTGAAAGATCCATTTGTTCTCAATGGCCTGCCGGTCATCGGGCAGGTCCACCAAAGTCCACATTTTGTCCTCATATATGGATCCTATCTCGGATTTCATGGCCTCAAGCCATTTTTCGGAATCCGGGCTCATCATTGCTTCTTCATAGTTCGTAGGTCTCCGTTGTGTAACAACATTACTTCCAGGACGGGATTACCGTATCACTTCGGTGTGGAGCGTGTCCTGGTTGACCTACGGAGTTTAGTAGTAACTTGATCTAAAGTTTCATGATCATCGTCATTAGCTTCATCTCTTGTTGGTGTAGGCATCACGGGAACTGTTTTCTATGATGAGCTACTCTCCAATTCGAGAAAAGGTATGATTACCTCATCAAGTTCTACTTTCCTCCCACTCACTTCTTTCGATCGAAACTCCTTCTCTAGAAAGGACCCATTCTTGGCAACAAATATCATGCCCTCAGATCTACAATAGAAGGTATACTGATGCCTACTACACAACCTTCTTCTTGTAGACGTTATTGGGCCTCCAAGTGCAGAGGTTTGTAGGACAGTAGCAAATTTCCCTCAAGTGGATGACCTAAGGTTTATCAATGCGTGGGAGGTGTAGGATGAAGATGGTCTCTCTCAAACAACTCTGCAACCAAATAACAAAGAGTCTCTTGTGTCCCCAACACACCCAATACAATGGTAAATTGTATAGGTGCACTAGTTCGGCGAAGAGATGGTGATATAGGTGCAATATGGATGGTAGATATAGGTTTTTGTAATGATAAAAGTCAGCACAAACAGTATTGCAATGTGTTGAAACAAGGCCTAGGGTTCATACTTCCACTAGTGCAAGTTCTCTCAACAATAATAACACAATTGGATCATATAACAATCCCTCAACATGCAACAAAGAGTCACTCCAAAGTCACTAATAGCGGAGAACAAACGAAGAGATTATTGTAGGGTACAAAACCACCTCAAAGTTATTCTTTCTGATCAATCCATTGGGCTATTCCTATAAGTGTCACAAACATCCCTAGAGTTCATAGTAAAATAATACCTTAAGACACAAATCAACCAAAACCCTAATGTCACCTAGATACTCCAATGTCACCTCAAGTATCCACGGGTATGATTATACAATATGCATCACACAATCTCAGATTCATCTATTTAACCAACACAAAGAACTTCAAAGAGTGCCCCAAAGTTTCTACCGGAGAGTCAAGACAAAAACATGTGCCAACCCCTATGCATAAGTTCACAAGGTCACAGAACTCGCAAGTTGATCACCAAAACATACATCAAGTGGATCACGTGAATATCCCATTGTCACCACAGATAAGCACATGCAAGACATACATCAAGTGTTCTCACATCCTTAAAGACTCAATCCGATAAGATAACTTCAAAGGGAAAACTCAATTCATCACAAGGAGATAGAGGGGGAGAAACATCATAAGATCCAACTATAATAGCAAAGCTCGCGGTACATCAAGATCGTGCCATATCAAGAACACGAGTGAGAGAGAGATCAAACACATAGCTACTGGTACATACCCTCGGCCCTGAGGGTGAACTACTCCCTCCTCGTCATGGAGAGCGTCGGGATGATGAAGATGACCACCGGTGATGGATGCCCCCTCCGGCACTGTGCCGGAATAGGGCCCCGATTGGTTTTTGGTGGCTACAGAGGCTTGCGGCGGCGGAACTCTTGATCTAGATTATTTTTTGAGGTTTCTATATTTATAAGAATTTTTTGCATCGGTCTCACGTCAGGGGGGTCTCCGAGTTGTCCACGAGATAGGAGGACACGCCTAGGGGGGTAGGGCATGCCTTCCACCCTCGTGCATGGCTCGGGACTCTTCCGTCCCAACTCTTTTACTCCGGGGGCTTCTTTTGGTCCATAAAAATCATCAAAAATTGGCATGTCAATTGGACTCCATTTGGTATTCCTTTTCTGTAAAACTCAAAACAAGGAAAAAAATAGAAACTAGCACTGGGCTCTAGGTTAATAGGTTAGTCCCAAAAATCATATAAATAACATATAAATCCATATAAAACATCCAAGATTGATAATATAATAGCATGGAACAATAAAAAATTATAGATATGTTGGAGACGTATCAAGCATCCCCAAGCTTAATTCCTGCTCGTCCTCGAGTAGGTAAATGATAAAACAGAATTTTTGATGTGGAATGCTACCTAACATATTTATCAATGTAATTTTCTTTATTGTGGCATAAATGTTCAGATCTGAAAGATTCAAGACAAAAGTTTAATATTGACATAAAAATAATTATACTTCAAGCATACTAACAAAGTAATTATGTCTTCTCAAAATAACATGGCCAAAGAAAGTTCATCCCTACAAAATCATATAGTTTGGTTATGCTCCATCTTCGTCACACAAAATATTCAAATCATGCACAACCCCGATGATAAGAAAAGCAATTGTTTCATACTTTAGTATTCTCAAACTTTTTCAACTTTCACGCAATACATGAGCGTGAGCGATGGACAGAGCACTATAGGTGGAATAGAGTGGTGGTTGTGGAGAAGACAAAAAGGAGGAAGATGGTCTCACATCAACTAGGCATATCAATGGGCTATGGAGATGCCCATCAATAGATATCAATGTGAGTGAGTAGGGATAGGCATGCAACGGATGCACTAGAGATACAAATGTATGAAAGCTCAACAAAAGAAACTAAGTGGGTGTGCATCCAACTTGCTTGCTCACGAAGACCTAGGGCATTTGAGGAAGCCCATCGTTGGAATATACAAGCCAAGTTCTATAATGAAAATTTTCCACTAGTATATGAAAGTGACAAAGTAAGAGACTCTCTATCATGAAGATCATGGTGCTACTTTGAAGTACAAGTGTGGAAAAGGGATAGTAGCATTGTCCCTTCTCTCTTTCTCTCTCTCTCTCTCTTTTTATTTTTTTGGGCCTTCTCTTTTTTTGACTTTCTCTTTTTTTTTCTTTTTTTCTCACATGGGACAATGCTCTAATAATGATGATCATCATACTTCTATTTATTTACAACTCAAGGATTAAAACTCGATACTTAGAACAAAATATGACTCTATATGAGAGCCTCCGGCGGTGTACTAGGATGTGCAATGAATCAAGAGTGACATGTATGAAAAAATTATGAATGGTGGCTTTGCCACAAATACGATGTCAACTACAGAATCATGCAAGGCAATATGACAATGATGGAGCGTGTCATAATAAACGGAACGGTGGAAGTTGCATGACAATATATCTCGGAATGGCTATGGAAATGCCATAATAGGTAGGTATGGTGGCTGTTTTGAGGAAGGTAAATGGTGGGTTTATGCTACCGGTGAAAGTTGTGCGGTACTAGAGAGACTAGCAATGGTGGAAAGGTGAGAGTGCGTATAATCCATGGACTCGACATTAGTCATAAAGAACTCACATACTTATTGCAAAAATCTACAAGTCATCAAAAACCAAGCACTACGCGCATGCTCCTAGGGGGATAGATTGGTAGGAAAAGACCATTTCTCGTCCCCGACCACCACTCATAAGGAATACAATCAAAGAAATACCTCATGCTCAAAAAATTTACACAACGGTTACCATACGTGCATGCTACAGGACTTGCAAACCTCAACACAAGTATTTCTCAAATTCATAACTACTCAACTAGCATGACTCTAATATCACCATCTTCATATCTCAAAACAATCATAAGGAATCAAACTTCTCATAGTATTCAATGCACTTTATATGAAAGCTTTTATTATATCCCTCTTGGATGCATATCATAATAGGACTAAATTCATAACCAAAGCAAATTACCATGTTGTTCCATAAGACTCTCAAAATAATATAAGTGAAGCATGAGAGATCAATAATTTCTATAAAATAAGACCACCATCGTGCTCTAAAAAGATATAAGTGAAGCACTAGAGCAAAATTATCTAGCTCAAAAGATATAAGTAAAGCACATAGAGTATTCTAATAAATTCGGATTCATGTGTGTCTCTCCCAAAAGGTGTGTACAGCAAGGATGACTGTGGTAAACTAAAAAGCAAAGGCTCGAATCATACAAGACGCTCCAAGCAAAACACCTATCATGTGGTGAATAAAAATATAACCTCAAGTAAAGTTACCGACAAACGAAGACGAAAGAGGGGATGCCTTCCGGGGCATCCCCAAGCTTAGGCTTTTGGTTGTCCTTGAATTTTACCTTGAGGTGCCTTGGGCATCCCCAAGATTAGGCTCTTTCCACTCATTATTCCATAGTCCATCGAATCTTTACCCAAAACTTGAAAACTTCACAACACAAAACTTAATAGAAAACTCGTAAGCTCCGTTAGTATAAGAAAATAAATCACCACTTAGGTACTGTTGTGAACTCATTATAAATTCATATTGGTGTAATATCTACTGTATTCCAACTTCTCTATGGTTCATACCCTCCGATACTACTCATAGATTCATCAAAATAAGCAAACAATACAATGAAAACAGAATCTGCCAAAAACAGAACATTCTGTAGTAATATGGAGATTTCGAATACTTATGTAACTCCAAAAAATCTGAACAATTAGGACGACCAGGAGAAAAGTATATTGATCTACTGCAGTTGGAATTGGTATTTTATCGCTCTATGGTAAAAAATGATAAAAAATTCCGTGAGCGCATACTTTGTGTTTTTATCAGCAAGATCAAACAACAATCACCCAAGAAGATCCTAAAGGCTCTACTTGGCACAAACACTAATTAAAACATAAAACCACATCTAACCAGAGGCTAGATAGATTATTTATTACTAAATAGGAGGAAAAGGCAACGAACAAAAAATAAAGTTGGGTTGCCTCCCAACAAGCTCTATCGTTTAACGCCCCTAGATAGGCATGATGATTTCAATGATGCTCACATAAAAGATAAGAATAGAAACATAAAGAGAGCATCATGAAGAATATGACTAACAAATTTAAGTATAACCCACTTCCTATGCATTGGGATTTTGTGAGCAAACAATTTATGGGAACAAGAATCAACTAGCATAAAAAAGCAGAACAAGCATAACTTCAAGATTTTAAGCACATAGAGAGGAAACTTCATATTATTGCAATTCCTACAAGCATATATTCCTCCCTCATAATAATTTTCAGTATCATCATGAATGAATTCAATAATATAACCAAAACATAAAGCATTCTTTTCATGATCCACAAGCATAGAATTTTTATTACTCTCCACATAAGCAAATTTCTTCTCATTCGGAATAGTGGGAGTATCATAAGAAACTCGAATACTATAAATTGTTTCCACATTAAAAGACTAATGTTCAGAAAAAGGGTAATCATAATCATAACTAGTTTTGTAGATATAATCATCACTACTTTTGATAACATAAGTATCATCAAAATAATCATCATAAGTAGCAATTTTGTTCTCATCATAATCAATTGAAACCTCCTCCAAGATAGTGGAATCATTACTAAATAAAGTCATGACCTCTCCAAATCCACTTTTATCACAATAAGATTCAACACCCTCAAAAATAGTGGGATCATTACTTCCTAAAGTTGACACTCTTCCAAACCCAATTTCATCAATATAATCTTCATAAATAGGAGGCATGCTATCATCATAATAAATTTGCTCATCAAAACTTGGGAGACTAAAAATATAATCTTCATTAAACATAGCATCCCCAAGCTTGGGACAAACATTAATTTTATCAAATAAATTCTCAAACATGTAATTCTCATCAAACATAGCATCCCCAAGCTTGGGCCTTTTCATATCATAAGCATAATCACTCTCATCATTAATAGTATGGATAGCACCAATAGTATAGCAATTATCATCATCACAATGAGTAATAGGAGCAACATCATTTAGGAGGGATACCTTTTTACCTTTGCTTCTCCGTCTTTTCTTTTTCTTTTTCACATTATGTGTGGGTTTAATCCTCTTTTTGGAGCTCCTTATTAATGAGATTGGTTGAATAGAAAGCTCCTCCTCGTTACCTAATTCATCATAAGAAAGAATAGGAGGATACGGGGGAACCTCCTCCCTTCCATTAGTATTCTCTTCATCTTCTATTTGTTTTCTTGTCTTTATGTAATTGGCAATATAAGGATTTTGAATGCAATTCACCGCATAATACATATAAATTTCCTCTAGATCAAAATCAAGAACTTTATCACGGACAAATTCTGGAAAATCCTTAGTTATACGTTTCATTTCTTCATAACCCACAAGCAAACAGTTCATTATGATGTGCAAGGGAAATCACGTCATCACAATTTTTGGACACGATTCGATCATGAAACAATTTGCATCGGAGATTTAAATGATCACGTTCATTGAAAAGTTCACAAGGATGGCTAAGAAAAATTTAATTTTCAGCACAAACATTTAGCCTTTCTTGCATCCATTTAGTTTCTAAATACTTATGCCTCTTGCAAAATCTATCTTCCCAATTTGGTGTGTACTTGCAAACTCTATGCACTCCACAAAAATTGACATGCTTATAAGAGACATTTTCATCATGACTAGTGCAATCATCATTAGTACTGTGGATATTCAAAGAATTCGTACTAACAACATTGCAATCATGCTCATCATTCAAAGATTTAGTGCCAAACATTTATGCATTCTTCTTCTAGCACTTGGGCACAATTAGCGGAATCCTTATTTTCACGAAAGATATTAAAAAGATGAAGCATATGAGGCACCCTCAACTCCATTTTTGTAGTTTTCTTTTATAAACTAAACTAGTGATAAAACAAGAAACAAAAAGATTCAATTGCAAGATCTAAAGATATACCTTCAAGCGCTAACCTCCCCGGCAACGGCTCTAGAAAAGAGCTTGATGTCTACTACACAACCTTCTTCTTGTAGACGTTGTTGGGCCTCCAAGTGCAGAGGTTTGTAGGACAGTAGCAAATTTCCCTCAAGTGGATGACCTAAGGTTTATCAATCCGTGGAAGGCATAGGATGAAGATGGTCTCCCTCAAACAACCCTGCAACCAAATAACAAAGAGTCTCTTGTGTCCCCAACACAGCTCATACAATGGTAAATTGTATAGGTGCACTAGTTCGGCGAAGAGATGGTGATACAAGTGCAATATGGATGGTAGATATAGGTTTTTGTAATCTGAAAATATAAAAACAGCACGGTGACTAATGATAAAAGTGAGCACAAACGGTATTGCAATGTGTTGAAACAAGGCCTAGGGTTCATACTTTCACTAGTGCAAGTTCTCTCAACAATAATAACATAATTGGATCATATAACAATCCCTCAACATGCAACAAAGAGTCACTCCAAAGTCACTAATAGCGGAGAACAAACAAAGAGATTATTGTAGGGTACGAAACCACCTCAAAGTTATTCTTTCCGATCAATCCATTGGGCTATTCCTATAAGTGTCACAAACAGCCCTAGAGTTCGTAGTAAAATAACACCTTAAGACACAAATCAACCAAAACCCTAATGTCACCTAGATACTCCAATGTCACCTCAAGTATCCGCGGGTATGATTATACGATATGCATCACACAATCTCAGATTCATCTATTCAACCAACACAAAGAACTTCAAAGAGTGCCCCAAAGTTTCTACCGGAGAGTCAAGACGAAAACGTGTGCCAACCCCTATGCATAAGTTCACAATGTCACAGAACTCGCAAGTTTATCACCAAAACATACATCAAGTGGATCACGTGAATATCTCATTGTCACCACATCTCTACTACTATAATGTGTCAGTTTAAAATTTGGATTTACCACGTTTGTCTTGGCTTTCCTGCGAAAACAGCACTCGAGTGATTGCAGCCATTGATTTGCCAAGATGTACTAACAGCGACCGTTCATCCATCATCAAAGCTAAGAATCCAACGGCTAGTGTGCGCTGGATTCGCCAGTCCTGTCACACGCATCTGCCCCCGCAACACGTTGCGTGCCTAGGAGCTACGCGACATTTCCAGAAGCCCTGTCCGTTTGAGGACTTGTCACTTGTGGGCCGAGTGAATTTTTTGCCTGGCCCAGCCGGAGTGGATGTATCACTGCAACCAAGATTACATAGCAATATACCTCTAAAAAAGATTATGTACCAATATACCCAACCAAACCCCAAGCAACGTAGAAGAAAACTAAATCTGAAGCTTCACATTCTATTGCACACCATCTTTGCATTTTATATGATGAACGTTTCTTTAGTCCACTAAAGCATTTATTTTTAACTGGAGTTTACAAGTAAAACCAACTAATAGGAAAGTGCAATGACAAAAAACGTCAATAGTTGACAGGTTAATTTGTGTAAACTGTACCATCAATGAACATTTCCATTCTTAAAGAAAACTGTACCATTCCATCAATGAATATCTTAGTTCTTAAACACATGTTGAGACATCAAAAATAAAATAACTTGTGTCTATATCAAACTCATTTAGCTTGACCTAGAACATGTTTTCCAGAAAAATCAATAGAGTAGATTCTGTTATCACAATTTCAGATTTCTTATGTACATATAATTTTATTGGTATTGGACATTTGGCAATTGGAATAGTCTGGAACTATTCAAGCTGTTTTTATTTGCATTTTCCAAAATTTATACAACAGTCATATTAATACCAAAATTTCACAAGAATATGCCAATTGTAAAGTTTATGAAAAAAAACTTATGCCTGATTTGAAAAATAACATTGCTTCAGAATAAATTATTTGCTTGACCGTCTTATCTTTATATCTTACTATATAAGCATATTCAATTTCTGATAACAGTCATATTACTCCCTCCTTCTGGTTTAAAAGGTCCAATTCAAAAAACTCTCGAACCAAGGTAGATGGTGGGTGATGTAATAAACTTCATATTTTGTGAAAGTACTCAATTAGCGTACTCATTTTCCTCAAGAATGGAGTTCATCGACACGTTTATTTGAATTAACTGCAATGCATGCATGTATGACCACTAAATGGCCAGAGACTTCTACATACATTTGTGAGTTTTCTTTTAATTCTAGCATGCAACGATTTAACATGACTCGAAATCTAAAAAGGTGACCGAGAACAATAAAAACAAGACTTACAAAGCAAAAAAGGAAAAAAATGAGATAGACTTTTGAAACCAAATGAATGGAATATGTTTTATATGCCTCTCAACGTGCAGAGCACGGGCTACTTACTAGTATAAGAACATGCAAGACATACATCAAGTGTTCTCAAATCCTTAAAGACTCAATCCGATAAGATAACTTCAAAGGGAAAAATCAATTCATCACAAGGAGATAGAGGGGGAGAAACATCATAAGATCCAACTATAATAGCAAAGCTCGTGGTACATCAAGATCGTGCCATATCAAGAACACGAGAGAGAGAGAGAGAGAGATCAAACACATAGCTACTGGTACATACCCTCGGCCCCGAGGGTGAACTACTCCCTCCTCGTCATGGAGATCGCCGGGATGATGAAGATGGCCACTGTTGATGGATGCCCCCTCTGGCAGGGTGCCGGAACAGGGTCCCGATTGGTTTTTGGTGGCCACAGAGGCTTGCGGCGGCGGAACTCCCGATCTAGGTTATTTTCTGGAGGTTTTTGTATTTATAGGAATTTTTGGCGTCGGTCTCACGTCGGGGGGGGGGGTCTCCGAGTCGTCCACGAGATAG
Source organism: Triticum dicoccoides (assembly GCF_002162155.2). NCBI lineage: Eukaryota > Viridiplantae > Streptophyta > Magnoliopsida > Poales > Poaceae > Triticum > Triticum dicoccoides. The sequence goes on along the minus strand of NC_041380.1, from coordinate 150,622,934 downwards.
GGGCCACGCCTAGGGGGTAGGGCGTGCCCTCCACCCTCATGGATGGCTCGGGACTCTTCTGGCCCAACTCTTTTACTCCAGGGGCTTCTTTTGGTCCATAAAACATCATCAAAAATTGACACATCAATTGGACTCCGTTTGGTATTCCTTTTCTATAGAACTCAAAAACAAGGAAAAAAACAGAAACTGGCACTGGGCTCTAGGTTAATAGGTTAGTCCCAAAAATCATACAAAATAACATATAAATGCATATAGAACATCCAAGATTGATAATATAATATCATGGAATAATAAAAAATTATAGATACGTTGGAGACGTATCATATACCCAATGATCTCTTTAGGGTATTCTATGAAGATGCACTTGTCCACTTTGGGTTCGAGCTTATTAGTCTCAGGCCTCTTGACATAAGCATTGCATCCCCAAACTTTAAGAAATGACAACTTAGGTTTCTTGCCACACCATAACTGATGCAGTGTCATCTCACCAGATTTAGACGGTGCCCTATTTAAAGTGAATGCGGCTATCTCTAATGCGTGCCCCCAAATGATAGTGGCAAATCGGTAAGACACATCATAGAATGCACCATATCCAATAAAATACGATTAGGATGTTCAGACACACCATTACACTGTGGTGTTCTAGGTGGCATGAGTTGCGAAACAATTCCACATTGTCTTAAATGCGTGCCAAACTCGTAACTCAAATATTCACCTCCACGATCAGATCATAGAAACTTTATTTCCTTGTTACGATGATTCTTCACTTCACTCTGAAATTCCTTGAACTTTTCAAATGTTTCAGACTTGTGTTTCATTAAGTAAATATACCCATATCTACTCAAATCATCTATGAAGGTAAGAAAATAACGATATCCACCACGTGCTTCAACACTCATCGGACTGCATACATCAGTATGTGTTATTTCCAACAAAGTCACTAGCCCGCTCCATCGATCCGGAAAACGGGGTTTTAGTCATCTTGCCCATAAGGCATGGTTCACATGTCTCAAATGATTCATAACCAAGTGATTCCAAAAGTCCATCAGCATGGAGTTTCTTCATGCACTTTACACCAATACGATCTAAGCAGCAGTGCCACAAGTATGTGGTACTATCGTCATTAACCTTGCATTTTTTTGGCATCAATACACTAAAAAAAGACACATCCATGACATTTGGGCCGAACGAAAAACAAATCTGTCATACTTATGACACCTCTATGACGATAATTATGACAAAACCCGGTATCATCATAGATGTGGTGGGGTCCTACTTCTATGACAAAAAATCATGACCGAAAATGGGCTTTTCGTCCTGGGCGGGCTGGAGATGCAGCTGCATGACATTCTTTGGGCCGTCCATGACGGAAAAAAACCGTGGTAGACGCGAGGGCGAGGAAAATATCGGGGAGTTCCCGGTTACGGTGGGTGGTCGGGGGCCGAGCGGTGCGCGTTTCTCTCGTACATACACGTGTGTGTGCGAGGCGCTGGGCTCTAACTGAACCCGAGCGAGGCGTTGGGCTCTAACTGAACCCGAGCGATTGCACTGTAGGCTACGCGTTACTAAACCCGAGCGATCGATCGATCCCTTGCTGCTAATTGAACCCGAGTGTGATTCCTTTGCTACTGCTGCTAACTGAAGCCGATCGATGCTGCCTCTAGATGAACAGTGAGCGTTGTTGAGGGGGTTTGGATGAACAGTTCCTGGCGGGGGTTGGATGAACAGGACCCCTTGGTAGTAGAGGCCGTTGCCGCTGGATGAACAGTATCCCGATCGATCGAGCCGGTGGATGAACAAGACCCCGTGGAGGGCTGGATGAACAGGACCCCATGGAGGGCTGGATGAACATGACCCCGTGGAGGGCTGGATGAACAGTATCCGGTGGAGGGCTGGATGAACAGTAGCCCATGGAGGGGTGGTTGAACAGGACCTCGTGGAGAGGGCTAGTTGAACAGTAGCCAGTGGAGGAGCGCGTGGTGGAGGCTGGATGAACAGGAGCCCGTGGATGAACAGTCGCAGGTTGAGGCAGGAGGAGGTCGACGGTGGATGAACAGTAGCCCGTGGAGGCTGGAGGTGGTCGACGGTAGAGATTAACAGTATCCTGTGGAGTCCCGTTTTGCGGTACGCCACACCCCTCCCGATGAACAGCACCCTTGTTTCGACCGTAGCGCTCCAACAAAAATCCGTTTCCTCCGTTTTGCGGTACACCACACCCCTCCTGTCATAGAATCGTCACGGCAGATGTCCTAGTGTGAGGACTTAGTCGTGAGGCCAACGCATCTATGTGGTAGCTTGAGAGGGGTTGAGTGGAATCGAGAGACGCAACGCAAGACAAAGGTTTAGACAGCTTCGGGCCCCGGGAAACATCATCCGGTAACAACCCTACGTGCTATTTGAGGCTATCTCTCACTATGATCATGAGGAAGTCACCGTAAACCGGCTCTCCCAGTTAACCCTAACCCTTTAAGATTGTTTCTTCTTCCTTGTCCCTCTTTGGGGAGCCCTGCCCCTCCTTATATATGTTGAAGGGGCGGGTTACATGTAGAATCCAACTCGGACTTAAGACTTAACTATTTTGACTTCTCTTCTTGGGATTCTTAACATCTTGGGCTTCATAACGTCTCGGGCTTCATAACTCCTGGCAACCCAGTTACCACTACCTGCCGGGAGTTAACTGATGTCGGTTTAAGATGGTCTGTCGGGAGTTAACTGGTGCCAGTTTAAGATGGTCTGCCGGGAGTTAACTGGTACCAGTTTAAGATGGTCTGCCGGTTAAGAATGTCTGCAGAGTTATCATCTGACTTAACTCCTTTCTTAACTGTCAGTCGGTTTAACAACCGGCCGGTTTACCATCTGGGTTAACTGCCTGTTTTACCTGTCTGTCTTAACTGTGAGCCAGTTTAACAACCTGCCGGTTTACCGTCTGACTTAACACCAACCGGTTTACCACCTGCCTTAACACCTGCCGGTTTACTAAGTCCCAGCCGGGTTATAACTCCGTCCGGATCATACCGCGGGGTATATCCCTGACATTAGCCCCCAGTTTAATTTGTTTTTATCCATGTTAAACTGATCCCGATCATCCTTAAGTCCTTGTTACTTCCTTATTCTATAAAATTCGGGTCAACTGGGCCAGCTTCATAATCAATTTGCTGACATTGGTTTGTCATAGAAAAATATTGTGAAGAATAACTCCTTTGACTCAGCTCCCAATGCTTTAAAAAATATTGATCTTTGAAATATTCATCTGATCTTCAGTCAGTTTAAGAATGTAGAATTTGCCGGTTTAAGAATGTAGAACCTTGCCAGTTTATCATTGCCAGTTTACAAATATTGATGGCACCGGGTCATAATTGTAGTTAACATCAAGCTTGAAAATGTACCTCTTATATGCCTATCACTTGTAGCCCCCAAGTCTTAAGAAGGTAGCATAGCAACAGCTTAAGACTTGCTTCAATATGAATGTCACAAGCTTGAAGAAATCCAGGTTGTTCATCTCAATCACCAGTCAGAACTGAGTATTCCACATATGTAGCCCCCAAGTGCCGGGTTGTCATGCTTGCAGCAACCTGGGACTTGAAATTGCCTTATGCTTATAAAAACTTCAATCAGTGTAGCCCCCAAGGGCCGTGTCATTATGCAATAATGAGAAGGGACTTTATAGATATGATCATGTAGACTTGAACAACAACGTGTATCCCCCAAGGGCTGGCTCAGTAAGATAATATTGAGTTGGGACTTTATATATACTTCATTAGGAATAACATTATACGATGTAACCCCCATCATGGGGCTTGAACCCATGTCCACGAGGTTGAGAGCTTTGTGCTTTACCAACTGAACAGTGGATCTGTCAATAATAGATGAAAATTTGTGTACCTTGATGTAACACCCTCGATGCGACTATATCTCTCACGTGTCGAGGCACGACTTAGAGGCATAATCGCATTGAAGGCATATGTCGCAAGTTAGGCAATCTTCACAACATCCCATGTAATATAAATAATAAAGGGGAGATAACATAGTTGGCTTACACTCGCCACGTCAAACAAGTACATAAATAACATTACATCATCCAAACACTCATGGCCCGACTATGGCGCCAAAATAAAAGAGAACCCAACACGCGACATGGTCCCAATCACCCCCAACTGGGCACCACTACTGATCATCGGAAAAAGAAACATAGTAACGCTGAGAGTCTTCGTCGAACTCCCACTTGAGCTCATACGCGTCTGCTGGAGCGGAATCATCAGGCCCTGCATCTGGTGTAATAGTAATCTGTGAGCCACAGGGACTCAGCAATCTCGCACCCTCGCGATCAAGACTATTTAAGCTTATAGGTAAGGCAAGGTAAATATATGTGGAGCTGCAGCAAGCGACTAGCAAATATGGTGGCTAACTTATTTGGAAAAGAGAGCGAGAAGAGGAGGCAAAGCACGAGCGAGAAACTAGAGAGCAACCTGCGCAAACATTACTCCAACACCGTGTCCACTTCCCGGACTCCGCCGAGAAGAGGCCATCACAGTGACACACTCAGTTGATTCATTTTAATTAATTAAGGTTCAAGTTATCTACAACCGGACATTAACAAATTCCCATCTGCCCATAACCGCGGGCACGACTTACGAAAGTTCAAATCCCTGCAGGGGAGTCCCAACTTAGCCCATGACAAGCTCTCACGGTCAACGAAGGAATAGACCTCCTCCCAAGACGTTCCGATCAGACTCGGTATCTCGGTTATTCAAGACACTTCGACAGGTTAAAACAAGACCAGCAACACCGCCTGAATGTGCCGACAAATCCCGATAGGAGCTGCACATATCTCTTTCTCAGGGCACACTCAGATTGTCCAAACTTCCGGTAGGCCAGCCCAGAGTTGCCCCTGGTAGCCACCGGCGGCTGACGGTTTGGACCAACACTCAGAGGAGCACTGGCCCGGGGGGGGTTAAAATAATGATGACCCTTGAGTCTGCAGAACCCAAGGGAAAGAAAAGGATAGGTGGCAAATGGTAAAACCAAGGTTGGGCATTGCTGGAAAAGCTTTAAACAAGGTGAACTATCAAGGGGTTCCCATTATAACCCAACCGCGTAAGGAACGTGAAATCCGAGAACATAACACCGATATGACGGAAACTAGGGCGGCAAGAGTGGAACAAAACACTAGGCGAGAGGCCGAGCCTTCCACCCTTTACCAAGTATATAGATGCATTAACATAACATAGCTATATAATGATATCCCAACAAGTAAATAAATGTTCCAACAAGGAACGGCCTTCAAACTTCACCTGCAACTAGCAACACTATAAGAGGGGCCGAGCAAAGCGGTAACATAGCCAATCAACGGTTTGCTAGGACAAGGTAGGTTAGAGGTTTGACATGGCAATTTGGGAGGCTTGAAAGCAAGTGGTAGGCATCGTAGCATTGGCATAGCAAAAGAGCGAGCAAAACTAGAATAGCAAAGATAGTAGTGATTTCGAGGGTATGATCATCTTGCCTGCACAGTTGTCAGAGTTGACTGGATCCTCGAAAGGAAACTCAACGGGCTCCTCGTTAGCGAACTCGTCTCCCGGCTCTACCCAAACAAGACAAACAAGCAACAAGGACACCATCAACCACGTGCAAGGATCAAGCAATATGATGCAATGATGATATGCTATGCGGGATGCAAAACACAAGATATGACAGGAAATACAAGAACCTGGCCTCAACTTGGAAATCCAAGTATGCCACTGGAAAGATGAGATGAAATCGCTTGAAGACGATATAAAGAACGCCGGAATCGGAGTTACGGTTTGGAAATGGCAAGTGATTCAAATATGACACCGGTCTGCGATTTACAGCAAGTAGGCATCTAAATGCAATGAGATGAACATGCTACAGCACCCAAACAAGATGATAGAATACATGGCAGGGATGAATTCAAGATGCTTAACAAAAGTCTAGCACTAAGCTACGGCCAATTCATCCATTAACAGGTTCAAACAAGCATGGCAAAAATGCGTATGGCAAACAGATCTCAGACTTAGTGAAATTAACACTTGTCTGGAATTTCAGATCAGGTAGCTCTCTTTGGAGCAACAAAACTACATGCTACAGGACCTGAACATGGCAAAGTAAAACATGGCTTGGAGATACTCAAATAGCTTAACAAAAGTCCCTTAGTGACCTTGAGCCAAAAGGGATCGGAAAATATACTAACAAGCACGTGAACATCGCAAAAACACAATCGGTTTTCAGACTTAGTGAAAACTGGCACATGCTGAAACAGATATCAAGTAGGCATGTTCACGAGCTCGATGCACTCACTACGGTGAAAGTCATGACAAGACAAGCATACACCCATCAAGAATACACAAAATGCAAGCTATACATGGCAAGAACAATAGCATAGCATGCACGGATCAACTACAACATCATCGGCAAAATTGCAAACAAGTTGACAATCTGCCCAGATTCACAAAGTAGCAAAAGTAGAGCTCGATTGACTCAAGCTAGGGTGCTCCATAATTGCAAACAAAGGCATGGATGGATAGAGCACTACAAGATTAATAAAACTCCCTTAGTGATCATCCTCAAAAGAGGCATGGATCACTAGGAAACAACATGAACATATGGCCATATGAGATAAACAGATCAAGGACTTAGTGGAATTACTAAGTCCCTGAAAACAGAATTACTAAGTGCACCACTTTGCAAGCTTGCACTAGTCACCACACACATCACAAAAATACATGGGTTGCACCTCTGGAAAGATGACAAAACCCTTAACAAAACATATGTAGAACATCAGGGCATATCATGCACACATTAATCATGGCAAAAATGACAAAAAGCTAAATAGAGCAGCAGATCTGGCAAATACCTCAAGTAGCCCTCTTCTAACAGCATTTCGGGCATCAAGATGAACTCAAATGAAAATGATGCAATGGAATGAAATGATGTACTCTCTGAGATGAACATTTTCATATGCCATATGCATGAATCAGAGCTACGGATGCAAAGTAACGGGGCTGCGAACAAGAGCACTTGGATCTAGAAATTCAAGGACTTAGACGAAAATTCAACCTCCCAGATATAGGGTTTCGCGGCATGCAACCCGAAGCGGTGGCGCGCGCACTATAGCAGCTCGCCGGAAATGGCACGGTGGTGGCCAGATCTTGGCGAGGGGAGGAGGAGGCGGCCGGATCTCGCTGGATCCGGGCCGGGCGGCGGCGCGCGGCGAGGCGGCGCGGCGCGGTGCGGGCGAGCGGCGGAGCAGCTCGGGCGGCGGCCACCGGAGCAGCTCGGCGGCGAAGGGAGTCCGGCGGGCGGCCGGCAACGGGGACGAGGGC
>NC_041380.1:150435039-150615280 GCF_002162155.2 Triticum dicoccoides | reverse complement strand
CTCCGGGCGGCGGCGCAGGTCAACGGGCCGCGGGGGCCCCTCCTGGGCCTCCCGGGCCGGCGGCGGTGGTGAAGTGGGGCGGGTGGCGCGGCTAATGGCAACGCGCCACGTGGCGGCGGCGGGGCGGACGCTGTCCGGTCCGCTCCGGACACGTCCGGCGGCGGCGGTGGATGAATCTAGGGTTAGGGGGGAAGAGTGGAACCGCGAATATTTCGAGGGGGACCTATTTATAGGCATAGAGGGAGCTAGGAGAGTCCAAATGAGGTGCAGTTTGCGGCCACGCGATCGTGATCGAACGCTCTAGATGATGGAGAAGCCTTAGGTGGGTTTTGGGCCAAATTGGAGGGGTGTTGGGCTGCAACACACACGAGGCCTTTTCGGTCCCTCGGTTAACCGTTGGAGTATCAAACGAAGACCAAATGGTATGAAACTTGACAGGCGGTCTATCGGTAGTAAACCAAGGCCGCTTGGCAAGTTTCGGTCCAATCCGGAAATGTTTAATCCCCACACATGAAAGAAAGCTAGAAATGACCACCGGAGGAGAACGAAGCGCCGGAATACAAAATGGACAACGGGGAAATGCTCAAATGCATGAGACGAACACGTATGCAAATGCAATGCACATGATGACTTGATATGAGATGCATGACAACGACAACAACACACGGAGACAAAGACCCGAACCCGATAATATAAATTAACTTAACGCCAGAAACGGCAAGAGTTGGAGTACAAATTGGGAAAGTTACATCCGGGGTGTTACACTTGAATTGTTGACAGGAGCAATTGGTAGCCCCCAAGGGCCGGCTCATTATGATGTGATGAGTCGGGTCTTCAATAAGTGAGCAAACAATGACTTTGCATTAGCCCCCAAGTGTCATGGTGCATGCTTGTAGCGACATGAGACTTGTGTATTTGATGTAACCCCAACTTGAATAATGTAGCCCCCAAGTGCCGGGTCGTAAGCCTGCAGCGACTCGGGACTATTCCTTCAATTGTAGAATAAATCATATCCATTGATAATATAATAGCCATTGCGCTAAAGCGACTTTGAAAACCTTAATCATAATACTGGTTATCGATAACCATAATAAAATCCAACCGTGTTGGCTATTAAAGATTTTGAATAATATAACCTTGTTTTGGCAACCGATTCCTGCCAGATAAACCGGTATATCTGTGCTCATATAATACATGTTATGATGATGTAATGATGATGCAATGTATGATGCAATATATGATGATGTATATGTATGATCAAGAGGGTTTAAGCTATGGTTCGAATATGACCAGAGCCCCCAAGTAGTCATAATTGTGGCATTGCACTGATCAAAAAGTGTAGCTATGGTTCGAATACGACCAAGGCCCCAAGGTATTTCCCTAGTGCCCTTATGCCTATCAAGAGGTGCAACTATGGTTTGAACCCATAGCCCCCAAGTGATTTCCTTGGTGGCCTTATGCCTATCAAGAGGTGTAGCTATGGTTCGGATATGACCAAGCCCCCAAGTGATTTCCCTGGTGCCCTTATGCTGATCAAGAGGGTATAAGCTATGGTTCGGATACGACCAGAGCCCCCACGTGATTTCCCTGGTGGCTTTAAGCCTATCAAGAGGTGTGACTATGGTTCGAACATAGCCCCAAGTGATATTGTGAGTTGTGATCATGGGATACCCATGTTTGAGTTGTGCTATGCAGCACTCTCTTCGGCCCCTTATGATAATATTGACTCGATAGCCGGATTACCGAAGTAACCAGAGCTGTGCTCTTATGATAATATTGGCTTGATAGCCGAATCAAGAGGGTAGTAATACTATGTTCTCTTTGGTGAATACACCTATGTTTGAACAGGAAGCCCCCAAATGATATTGTGACCTGTGCTCAAGGGGTACCTATGTTTGAGCTATGCTTTTGCAACAGACTCTCTTTGGTCCCTTTAATTTTTCCTAAAAACTCGAACTTGCGAGAGATTATTCTTTTTGAACCAGAAATTCTTAAACCGAATACTGAGAGCTTCAAAGCTTTGTGGGAGATAGCTTTCCGTTGAACCAGATTTCAAACCGGAATCCTTCTTTTTAAGCTGGAAATTTTCTGACGGCCTTTAAATTTGCACCAATATGGCGGTTTAGGGTCCTACATTAGATAACCTTGCAAGCCAGAGTAATTGCTCTTTTAAAGTAAGCAATATATAATATAAAAATATACCGGATGGATTTCACCTGATATATTAGGTCAGAAATTATCCACCGCGGAGTTGATCATCACCACGGTGAAGCTGAAATCAATCACGGGCGGGTTGACCGTGGGAGCAGACAGATGAGTCGGCCGCAATATTATAAACCGGTGCGAACGGGCGAGTCAATCATAGGCACAATCCCAACAAGTTGATGTAGATTAAGCTGCACGAGCGGTGGTTTGTGCACACTTGTTCAACGGCAAGCTGGTGCGGTCACCAATGCATGATGATGCTAATGCATATTCCATAAGCACGGCATGGACAAACGCTAGTGAAAAATTAATGCTGACGCGTGCCCTTTTTGCGACATCTTTGTAAGGAATAATGGTCCTGTGAAAAGAAAATATCATAGACCAGAGTAATTGTTCTCAAACAATTTAATGTGTGTTGATAAAATATATAGAAAAGACAGCATCTGGTGATTTTGATTTGTCAGACAAACGCGGGCACCGACATTGGATAATATAGTCGGACGAAAAGAGTTCTCAGATATACTGTTAACTTTGTCCGATCTTTTAAATTGCCGGACGCGTCTGACAATCTCATGGAATAGTATTCTGCACCATGGAATTCCTATAGTCAAAATACAGACTCGCAGTTGGAGTACTAGTACTGCCTCTGATCTTTTTTCTTGGCGTTTATGCTTATCCCGCATACCACAGCAAAAATCAGATTGCCTTATTCCTCTTTGCATGCACACAGGTTTCTCTATCCCGTCCCTCTCTGTGTGGATGTGCATGCGCCTGCATGCGTTTATCCTTCTCTCTCTCTCTCTTTTTGTGCACACCCATACAAGTTTTGTCTAAGCAAGCAACTTGAGAGCCTTTTGTTTTGTTGGGTAGCTTTAGATGCGTACTTGCTTCTTCATTATTTTAATATTGCATGCTCCTCCTTTGTTCTGATTGCACCAAATCGCTACTTATGGAATCCTTCTTTAGTCTTTGGCTTCTGAAGCTCACAATGGTATCCAGCAGCTGCAGGGCCGCGGGCGGCAAGGCCAGCGCAGCGGTGGCTCGGAAGCAGAGCGATGAAAGCAGGACCACAGGCAGCAAGGCGAGTGCAGCTGCGGCTTGGTATGGAAACGACATCTTGAAGCGGCACAACCAGTTTGAGGGTGGAACTGCGGCTGCAAAAAACGCTCCAGCGAGGTGAAACTGCGGCCATTGGAAGCAAGGTTGAGCTCGGACGACGACAACTGTAGCAGGCAAACCAGCGGGCGGCTCACGACCGAAGATGAGGCGAGGCCCAAGGCTGTGGCTGAAGCGGACTGCAGCATTGGTCTTGACCCGGCAAGGCGGTTTGGGGAGAGCGGCGACTAGTGTGATTTGCATCTTGCAACAGACCCAGGCCGGCCTGGCGCAGTGATGGTGACGATTTGAGGCGGCCAAGGGTCGCGGTGGTTTGGAGACGGCGACTCAAGACCACGGTACAGGCCGCGCAGGACGAAGTGAGGCCCAGGCGACGGCTCGGAGATGGGTTGCTCAAGGCCACTTCGGCAGGGCAGTTCCCTGCGACAGGGAGGTTCACAGCGGCAACTTGAAATCGACCGGCAGGGCGACTCTCTGCGGACGGGCTAGGCCATGCGGTTCTAGACCGCGGGCGCTCGCGACAGATGCAAGGCGACTTGTAAACGGACGGCCGCTCGAGGCGTGGTGACCAGTGGAACTCGTCGTTGAAAATAGGGCGACCCGGCGACCACGCGCCACGGTAGCTCGATGTGAGGTGAGGTTTCAACAGAGGAGCGAGTGCCGTAGGGTCAAAGCTGAGGTGGCTTGAAGCGGAGGCCTGCGAGGCAGGGCCAACTTGCGGCCGGGTTAACCCAGCGCGGCGGCTCGCGGTGAGTCTGCGGACGCGACTTAGAGGCATTGAGGCGGCTCGGCGGTTTGAAAGTGATTCGAAGACGAGAGCCACGGCAGGAGCAGCGGGTCGAGGCAATTTACAGCAACAGCGGAGATGGCTCTCGTGGCGAGGCGCATCGGCTCCGTGATGGTCGCGAAGGCAAGCCTGCAGTAAAGACCGGTGGGCAGTCCAACGACGGCCGCGGGGCTGCCTGCTGGTGATTTGTAGAGGAGGCCCGAGGCCACGGTGTTGAGGGCGCGGATGTAGAACCGGCGCGGGCGCGCCAAGACGCGCCGAGACCGGCCGGTTCAACAATCAAGCATGTCGGCAGAAGGTGATCCGGCGACATGGCGGTTCAAAAGTGCAGTGGCGGCAACATCAGCACCCAGGCCGGCAATCGAAAGCACGGCGGCTCGGATGCAGCCTCGGGTGTGACGTCAGTGACCCGGCATGACGAGACGACGGAGGTGGAAGCCGCAGAGGTCCGGGGCGGCCCGACACCGGTCCGGTGGCGGCTTTGAAGTGGAAGAAAAGGCGTAAGGCCGGCTTGAGGATGAAGAAGCAGCCCGCGGCAACAGAGGCTCAGGGGCAGGGCTTGACGGTTAATAGCTCAACACGGTGGCCGGCGTTCGGGCGAACGGGTAGTGAGGACAGGCCACGAGTAGGCGGAGGCGAAACAGCTGGTCTTTGATGGATGAGTCCGGGTCGTGGCCTCGAGGTGCGGACGGCAGAGGAGTCTGGATCGTTTACCTTATCTGTTTCTGGGTTGTGGCCTCTGGGCATCCTTTTTTTATATGCTGAGTAACCTGGCTTAGATCGGTTTATTCTGCTATGTATAGCAACCCTTTGCCACCAGTAATACGCCTCGTGGCATCTGATGGTAAAAAACGAAAGGACGGATTAATACTCTGTACTAATGCCTCCATACGTCATACTGAATGATTTGTTTTTGGTCTCCCTGGGAAGAAATCAATGACGGTCAAATCTGGAGTTGTTGCCGAAGAATCAAACAACAGCATTACAGTTGACGTTTCCCCACATGTTCCAGTTTGGAATTGAAGCAGCTGCAGTGCCGGTACACAGGATGGCGCGTATGTGCCCACGCCGATATAGTAACACCTGACCTCGGTTGATATCCTTGCGATCTAGTATGGCGCACCGCTCCCCCTTTACCGCCTCAGATTTGGACGGCTGTATGTTTAGCAGCACCGACAAACTGGATTGCCTCGGATTTAGACTCCACATGCCGTATCCGTGACGGTTTTGGTGATTTTTTGGGGCGGCAGCTGCACGCGATGCAACCCTAATCTCATTGGCTTAAACCTTATACTGCTCACTCCATCACAATTTTGATCAGAAGCAACGAATTTGCCAGTCTCTCCCGAAGTTATCCAATGTCGGTTTATCTCGCGGGATTGTTTGGTCCTGTCTTTTCTTCATCTGACCAAATTGCCAGCTTCTCAATCCCTGAAAGAGATCCCTCCAAGAACTCAACACCACCGTGCGCGAGCCCCACGGTGGGCGCCAACTGTCATAGATCGTCACGGCAAATGTCCTAGTGTGAGGACTTAGTCGTGAGGCCAACGCATCTATGTGGTAGCTTGAGAGGGGTTGAGTGGAATCGAGAGACGCAATGCAAGACAAAGGTTTAGACAGCTTCGGGCCCCGGAAAACATCATCCGGTAACAACCCTACGTGTTGTTTGAGGCTATCTCTCATTATGATCATGAGGAAGTCGCTGTAAACCGGCTCTCCCAGTTAACCCTAACCCTTTAAGATTGTTTCTTCTTCCTTGTCCCTCTTTGGGGAGCCCTGCCCCTCCTTATATATGTTGAAGGGGCGGGTTACATGTAGAATCCAACTCGGACTTAAGACTTAAATATTATGACTTCTCTTCTTGGGATTCTTAACATCTTGGGATTCATAACGTCTCGGGCTTCATAACGTCTCGGGTTTCATAACTCCTGGCCACCCAGTTACCACTACCTGTCGGGAGTTAACTGGTGTCGGTTTAAGATGGTCTGCCGGGAGTTAACTGGTGCCAGTTTAAGATGGTCTGCCGGGAGTTAACTGGTGCCAGTGTAAGATGGTCTGCCGGTTAAGAATGTCTGCAGAGTTATCATCTGACTTAACTCCTTTCTTAACTGTCAGTCGGTTTAACAACCGGCCGGTTTACCATCTGGGTTAACTGCCTGTTTTACCTGTCTGTCTTAACTGTCAGCCAGTTTAACAACATGCCGGTTTACCCTCTGACTTAACACCAACCGGTTTACCACCTGCCTTAACACCTGCCAGTTTACTAAGTCCCAACCGGGTTATAACTCCGGCCGGATCATACCACGGGGTATATCCCCGACACCTCCCGATCAACAGGACCCCATTTCCACCATAGGAGGTCCGTATCCTCCGTTTTGCGGTACGCCAGACCCCTCCCGATGAACAGGATCACGTTTCCATTGTGGCCGGTCGAAGACAAGGTCATTTCGTCCGTTCTGCGGTACGCCAGACCTCGTTTCCATCGCCTATTCTGTCCAAGCCGGTTGGCTACCGATGAACATCACATGTTTCGTTGCCTCCCGATGAACACGACACATTCCGTTGCCTCCCCATGAACACGACGGCGACGCAGTTTCTCCGTTTCGACCCAACCACAGCCATGTACATGAGCCCTGGCCATATGTATGGGCAAGTAGGCGTTTGAGACCCCGCCCGTATGTACGTATGTGGTCATATTTACTTTCTTGCACCCTGTCCTCTATACATACATGTACATGCTACGTGCGCGCCTCTACTATGACACGTGCACGCCTCTACTACGACATGTGTCCTTCCTTGCACGGCCACGATTCATCGCTGCAACGTGCAGACAAACCGATCGTATGTACGTACCCGCTCGCGACCAGAATGACAATGCTATGTACGCTTCGACAAGGTGGGTCCCGACTGTCAGGCACTTCCTTGCATGCGAAGATGTAGCTCGTGGGTCCCAGCGGTCAGGGGGAAACATTTTTTCATGAAATACGGTGGCCCGTCCGTTGGGTCCCTACTGTCAGGTGGAGGAATCATTATTTTGCGCGTAATAAGGAGGCACTTCCTTGCTGCGGCCGTGGACCTAGCTGTTAGCCTCTCCACGTATAGTACTCTTTCGATGGAAGTCGTTCCTTGACCATGTTGACCACGCCGCGCCGAGAGCACCAGGGCGGTGGACGACAGCGAGGCCTAGGAAGGGGACGACGCGGAGCTGGGGAAGACACAGCAGTCGAAGCCCACGCGGATAGGAGTATGAGGGTTCACTGGTTCAGCTAAGGTGTGAGGCTGCCATCACCGCGGGGCCTGGCCAGCGGTGGGATTAGTACGGGGCGGTGAGGCCTCCGCGGCAGCACAGCCGACCACGGGAGGCAGGAGCAGGCGGCACGACCAGAGCTGCTCTGGGCGACTGGAGCAAGAAGACCAGAGGTTGAAGAAGCACTACGGCCGTTGGATGGACATCGTATGGTCACTGGAGCTAGAATTGTTCATATTGACTAAGTTGACAAAGCCCTCCGTCCCCATCAACTTAGTAGGCCCACAAGTCAGCCTCCCACTATGTTGGGTCCCAGCTAGCAGGGGGAGTATTCATTTTTTGTGCGCAATAAGGAGGCATTTTCTTGCGTGCGAAGATATAGCTGGTGGGTCCGAGCTATCAGCGGGGGAACATATATTTCACGAAATACAGAGGCCCTTCCAGTAGGTCCCAGATGTCAGTTGGAGGAATCATTATTTTGCGCATAATAAGGAGACATTTCCTTGTGTGCAGCTGTGGACCTAGCAGTCAGCCTCTCCACGTACAGTCCACTTCCGATGGATGTCGTTCGTTGACCACGTTGACCACGCCGCGCCGAGAGCACTAGGGCGGTGGACGACGGAGAGGCCTACAAAGGGAATCACACGGAGCCGAGGAATACACGGCAGTGGCTGCCCACACGGTCGGGAGTACGAGGGTTGACTGGTTCGGCTGCCATCACCGGAGAATAACAATAGGTGTGGGTGAGTAGAGGTATGGCTAGGCCAGCGATGGGAGTACGGTGGGGCGGTGAGGCGTGCGCGGCAGCACAGCCGGTCGCGGGAAGAGGGAGAGGCAGTCCCGCCGGCACTTGTTTGAGCGGCTGGAGCAGGAAGAGCAGAGATTGAAGAAGCACGACGGACGTTGGATGGACATCCAACAGTCACTGCCTGTGCGTCAACCTATTTTGTTAGGAAAGCCTCAAATCTGTGGGAAACAACATACAACCCATCTACCATTATTTCTAATAATTTACAGCCCATTTGCTAATTCTTAAGGGTTTTTTGGAGCCCATATTCTTTTTTTTAGCATTACAACCCATATTGTGGCCACGGTTAAAACATTATACAAAATTTTGCATATTTCGGTGCGGTCCGAACTGTTTTTAATCCCGAAATTTCAAGTCACATTCAAACTGATTTTAAAAATAAATGTATATCAATATAAAATCCAACAAATTGTCCAAGCAAAAAAATCAATGCAACTTAAAATCTCGACATGAAAAAAAAGAAATTTGAAACTAATTGCCGGTTTGATGTGTTTTAAAAATGTATAGCCCATTTCTCATTACTGATAGGCCATTTTCTCGGCCAGCCGAATGAAGCTCTCATCGTCTTGAAAGTTTGCAGCCCAACAGGCCTGACAAAGCGACTTACTTGACAAATCACAAAAAAACTGGGCTAGCCATTTTCAGAAAGAACAAAAAAACTACTGGGTTGGTCTATTGTAAACATAAAAGAAAAGGCTGTCTAGACGGGCTAGAGTGCCCCGCACAGCCCAGTTGACACCCTGCTTCCGTCTCAAAAACAAATTAGATAAATGCCACTCCAATTATGGTGATCCATAAAAATGCCACTGCAATTTTCAAACTTTGAAAAATGCCACTACAATTTTTGCAACCTTTGAAAAACGCCACTGCAATTTGCAAACTTTGAAAAACGCCACTCCAGACTTTGAAAAATGCCACTAGAAATGGCATGAAATGGCGTTATTCAAAGTTTGGAAATTGTAGTGGCATTTCTCGGAATCACCAGATTTGGAGTGGCATTTATCAAATTAACCCAAAACAAACATAACTGGGCGATCTGCTGGGTCCCTGGTGTCAGTCGCTTGTTGTGCAATTCTCTCGTTTATTGACTACGTTAACAATGGCATGGGACCCAGATGTCAGAAATCCATTGGGAGGAGCCATTTTTTATTGGCTTGAAATAAGGAGGCAATTGCTTGCGTACTGCCATGACGTTGGTGGGTCCCTGCTGTCATCCTCTCCCGTACAATCAAATCCTGATTGTGTATGCGTCAACCTGGTAGGCCCACAAGCCAGCCTCTAAAGCCGTGGCAGACAAATACTACCCATTTAAAAAAATAACAGCCCATTCCATATGTTCAAACGGAAAGTTCAACGTTCAGAGCAAAGTAACAGGTCTGATCCAGATATAGAGTACTGAACTTCCACGTTGACAACCATCATAGCCAAGTTAACTCTCTACTCCCACTAATACTCTAGTAGTGTACAAATACCAACTTACTCTTAGCTAACTAGACGATGCCGGCCGCCATCTGCGGTACACGCTAAATGCCGGCACCGGCGTCCTCCGCCTCACCTCGGACTTGCTAGAGGTGCGATAGGGCGCGTTGCTCGCGTGCGTTGGCCCTTTCCATGCCGGCGTGGTCCACCGAAGTTTCGGCTTCTAAGCGGGAAACCCACTTGATGAGCTTGTAGTAAAATTTGGCGTCGTGAATGCGTGCGTGCCTGACAGCCTCCAGGGCTATTTGCCAGGCGCCGGCCTCCACTTAGTCGGCCCAGTTGCGGGTGCTCTGCTCGCGACTCAGAGCGTTGGTGCACTACTACTCCATGTCCCACTGGCGGCACAAATCGGCGATACGCTGCTCCTCCGCAAGGCAGTCGTGCTCCAACAACTCCTCATACTCCACATTGGCATCTAAAGACCGATAGAATGCCTCCTCCCTCTGTCTGCCTTCCGGTGAAAACCGAACACTAGTTCCGGCGGTGACCGCCTCCGGCGTCGCCTCTCCCGGGCGGGCGGGGGCATTGTGGACGTGGCGAGAGCGAGGATAAGTGGCGAGCGACGTCGGGCCAGTGGGGGGCTTATGAGGATAGGGCGAGTTGGGTGATGGTGCCACCGGAGAAGCCCCGGAAACAGTAATTATAAGCGGAAGGTAGGCGAACCAGCGTGTCATGGGAAACACTATGGTCATCGCGGTGATCGGAATTCAATGCATAAGAAGGCATGGCTTAGCGCGCCAGCTTGCCGTGGAAACTAGAAAAACTGAAATTATGACCGTGCCATCCCGTCCCGTCAGTGGTGCGTCCCGTCTGTGCTGGGTTGCACGCTGACATGATGGTCAAACGAGTGCACTCAAATCATCCAGATGAGGTACTCCCTCCTTGTAAAAAATGATTCCACCACTCATCATCTACCTTGGTTGGTGAGATTTTTGAATTAAGCCCTGCAAACCGGGAAGGATGTAGTACGTGTGTGATCCACTATTTATTCGTGTAGGATCGAGTAGGTCATTTTTTGAATTGAGCCCTGCAAACCGGAAAGGAGGTAGTATGTGTGTGATCCGCTATTTATCCATGTAGGATCGAGTAGGTCGGATAGTGTACATGTAGGATCGAGTAGGTCGGATGGTGTACCTGTAGCATCGCATTAGCTGATGAACATTCGCTGGGAGATAAGGCATTTGTGAATGTTTTTGCTGGCAGTTTCTTCAGATTCGCATGGCATTTTCTTCAGAGTAGCTTGTCAGTTTCTTCAGAGGTAGGCATTTTTATTCAAAAAACTACCACTTCGGATCTTGCGTCGCAACTAAAACTGCCAGGAGCACATTAGTAGGCTAGCTAGTGATTGATCAGTAACTTGAAAACGCTGAGCGAACAGAAATAAGGAACTGTTAGTAACTTGTAAACACTGAGAACACAGAAATAAGGATCATGATGTGCACAGCAGTAAGAGTCGATCCGTTCGAAATGTTCACACGAGACTATAGGCCTGGCATTGTAATACGTTCACATTAGTAGCCCAAATTCGAAACCAACTAGTACGATTCCCATACAGAACATCAACATGTTAATGCATCTCAATGATTCACATATCATATACAAATATGTAGCTCCAAAAGCAAAGATCTAGAAAAAACATTTGTTCTTCCTACTAACATGGATGCTTCTCTTGGCCAACATTTAGTACATAGTGAAAGAAAATTTTGTTTGTGAAGTCTACAATTCCTCTTGCAAACGTAAGTGGTTTCACCAACAGCTGGAACCATGAGAATGAACCACACATGATGGAGGAACTTCCACTGCAATATGATTTGGTCTTCTCTCGATCACACGGTGAGACTATTTTTGGAATACAAACTTTTAACTTAGGCAAAATGATGCCCATTGTATAATCAGACCAAAGCAATGAAGCACCTAGTGTTGGCCAATAAATAGTACAATACTACTTTTCTACAGTCCATGAAGTGACTATCCAATCTTTCTGTGTCTATTTTCAAATGGCACTGCATGGAGTGACTATACTATTCTCTTGTGCAGTTCAACCAAAATTGCGGTCACTTTGTTAGCAACGGGCAGACATCTCTGTCTGCACAAATATCAAGCAGCTAGTGAACATATACCACACCTTGTATTTTTGGTTTAAACACATCTCTTCCGCTTAGCATCTGTCATGTTTTGCACCGGACAATTTGATACAATCATGTTTTGCCCTGGACAATTTCATACTGAATTGATTTGCTAGTTCAGAGCAGAAATATAGCGCCTATTCTTCATCAGAGCAAGGATATCCATGTTCGCAGTGAGGGAAGAGGTGAAATCGATACAACCAAAATTGAGCATCCAATCATTGAATCTTGTCCTGCACCTCCAATGTAGGTCTACCCTGCCAATAAATTCACATGCAAACCACTAGTATTACTATCTAATGACAGTACAAAAAGAGTAGCAAGATAGTAGCAAACCACGTACCTTCGCAATGAACAGCTCATAGTGCCACCACTTGGATATAAAGGTTTGGAAGAAAACATGCTCCTAATGTTGAACCATTTGGACTTTTTGTGCAGTTCCACTAAAATTGAGCATCCCTGTTTCCATAGATATTGAAAGTGCGATTACTATAAAAGTGGCACTAGTTGAAGCATAGACTCACAAATATAAGCATTCCAATTTCTTAATGGGAAAAGGTAGCAAGACTATTTTCTAACCACCTGTTTGAAGGAATAAATAAGGCAACAACGGCTGATGTCAGGAAGGCATATATAGTTCTTTCTGAAAGAATGATCGATTCCTGACCTTTCCTCTTATTTTAAGCATATTTTGTGTAGTTAAACTAAAATAAAATGCCATCACCACCTTGACAATTCAGTGACATTGTACAAAAGGAAATGACTTAACATTACATCATGATGTCAAGTATGTAGTCGACAGGCATTAGAGACAAACATACAGACCTCCTCCGATAACATAATGAACATTAATTTTAACAAAGTGTGACTAGCTTTACCGGGATAATTTGAGTGAACTCTACACCCACTGTTCCTTAATATAAGACGTTTTCGCAGTTCAATTTAAAGTACCCAAACGTTTAGTATTTAGAAAAACAGGTAGTAGTTTTCTTGAGCACATATCTAGGAAAGCTTGCCACACTTTGTTTATGTCCATACGCTAATGCAACACCATTCGAATAGTACAAATATACACTAATCCAGTGGCTAGTGCAACAGTAGAGTAGTTATTTTATTACAGGGTATAGTATAGTGGTTTTACTGAACATATTTCAATAAACTCTAGCACTAGAAGATTTCTAGAAGAATTAGCAATACAAAATGTAAAGGTAACAAGTTTCAACATTGGTATACTAGTTGTGCATGAGCATTAAATCAAATACAAAAGTCTGAAGGTAACTAGCATTATTAACTAATGACAGTATAAAAAATTGCAAACCATGTACCTTCAAGGTAAATATCATTTCAAACTCGAGGGGACCTAAAAATTGCTATCCCAATCTTGATAATCGGTCAAACGTAAAAACTTGATCGAACGAATCAAGAGAACAGCCGGAGGAGGAGGTGCCCACTCTTGACCTTTCCTCTTGACACTGTACAAAAAAAATGACTTATCTCATGAAAGTGAGGTATGTAATCTATAAGCATTAACAGTGCAAAAATGTGAAGGTAGTAACAAGATTCATCGTTGGTATACTGGTTGTGCAACAACATTAGAATGCCTTAGCTGAAAAATCTTTAATACATCCACAATCAACAGCTAACCCTGAAATAATCCAGTGACATTAAATTCCATTGCTTAAATTTATCGGTGGCATTAGACTAAGTGCGGCATTAGTTAAATGTGGCATCACTTTAGCAGTAGCATTGCTTGACTTGACTGTTGGCGTTATACTAATAGCAAAAAAGTTGCAATAAGAGCATGGGAGGCCCATTCAGACAATGGGCGCACTAGTACGATGTACCTCCACGGACGCATAGAGTGGTGAGGGAGGTATGGTTGCCCAGAGCAACAAATATCCAGGCAGCATATGTGGATTATGTCCCATTTTTGTTCTCTTTAGACACCTTTTTCCTACGTGGGAACAACAAACAGATCAACCTAGCCATTCTCTATTGCGTTGTCATGGATTCCTACCCTTCTTCAACCAAGAGACATGAGACTCATTCCTTAGTTACTGATTTTCCCCTTTACAACCTAGATACGGGTTCGATGCCTACTCTCTTGGACAGTATAGTCTCCCTTCCTTTCCTTATTCAACCCAGACATGGATTAGTCTGCATGAAGTAGGGTTTCCTTTAATAGTGCAAATTAAGGTTTTCGTCTACGTGGCCAGCAGAGCAGAGGATAGCAAATTGGGAACATGGTGGAGTGGAAAAAGATCCACATGCAGCGACGTGGCAGATGGGGCAATAGAATAAGGGTATGGTTCGAAAAGAGGTAGCATACCTGAGGGTCGGCGAGAAGTGGCTTCGCTCGTGGTCGTCGTCCTCCACACATACTACGGCAGGGAGCTTGGGGACGGAGGCCATCCCGCGCGGGCGCTAGGTCTGAGAGGATGGCCTTGTCGTGAGTGCGTGACCTCGCTCGCCGACGAGGAGTGCGTCAACGCTGCACGCCCTTTTCTTCCCTTGCGGATCTGCGACCACCAGTGAGGAGGGAGAGAGAGGCCGTCTTTTGTAGATCCAGAGAGAGGGTGATAGTGTGAGAAGAAAGTGGGCAGCCCTTAGCAAGAAAGCGCTAAAGCTCTAGCGTATATATCTTTTTTATACTACTAGTACTAGAGGTGGAGTAGTGGTAGAGTAGTTTATATTTTCTCTGCATACAGTAACAGTTAGTCGTGATTCAAAACTGAACGGCGCGCCATTAAAAAAATAAAGTAGAGAAATAATGCGGCACTTCGGGCCAACGCGGTCAGATCGCATTTTGCATGAGAAATAACACACCATGTTTCATTGACATGTGGTCCCATTCCAACATGTCAGTGAGAAGACGGTGAGTCCTTTTGTACAATTCCCGAACGGACATCTATGTAGGCCGGGGCACCTCTTCGTGTACCGTGGCAACCGTCCATCGGCTCTTCACCTTCCTCTCGATTTGGAACTGTTGTCGCACGCTCTTCCTCCCTCCTCCATTTGCCTCCACCCTTCCTTCTGCCATTGTTCGATCATCTTCTATTCTCCATGGAGGGAACAAGCCAGAAACGACCCCGTTATCCTTGACCCGATCTGAAAGATAACGTGGTGGAGGAACTCATTGATCGGTGCGACATCATCACCTCGGCTAGCATGGCAAGTTCGTTCAAGACCATTCTCAACTCAACTAATAACATCATTACAAGGAACCCAAGGGTCCAAGAGCGGTTTGATCTCCCTTATCTTCGATATAAGCCTGTTCGCATGGGCGCGGACGACAGAGGCCTCGCCTTGTGTGAGTTGATGCCTCTTGATAACGATACGAGTGATGTCAACATGCCATCGCTTAAGGGTAAGGCCTGGGCTGGCGCAAATGGAGATTGGGTTGTTTATATTGGGTACAATTGCGAGTGGGAACTTGTGAATGTGTACACTCGTCAGCGGATTCCACTTCCAAAAATCTCAGAGTGCCCTGAGGTTGAGCACACAGATGATCTATGTACGTTCAAATACGATCATGGTGGTTGTCATCTATGGAAGATAGCAATTTTTCGAGTTCCCAACCGCTCTTGGAATTACAAGAACTAAGAAGTTGTTGCTATCTTCGACAAGCTTGTTGCCATCGTTACCGATTCCACGGTTCGTCCATGGATATTGCTCAAAAATCAGTTTCTGTACACGGATGAGTACTGTGATGCAATTCAATATGAGGATCTTGCGTTTGCTGCCACCACTCGTGGCACTGTTTTTGCATGGGATCATCGTAGTTTCGGTACATTTGTCTTCCACCGTAATTATAATTGTTTCATCCACATGCATGCGGGTTAGCAAGTTTCCCTTTACTAATTAACCTTCTTGTGTTTCCAAGGTCCTGTGAACATTCCACCACCTATACTTGAAAAAAATTATAACCAAGGGGGAGATGACGATGGTGATGATCACGAGCATGAGGACGAGGAGGGCCCATATACTCAGTGCCGCCTGGCAACTAATTCTGATGGATCACCCCTTCTTATCTGTATATAGTGCAATGAGATTGTTACTACTAAGGGAGCACGTGTTGTCTCCCATGGTCGCCCTCTCCGAACCTATTCCAACAACCGTTACAGGGTGTTCGGGATGGATACTAGTGTGCTAGCGCCAACACCTTCTCCCTGGTACAGTATTGATAGTCTTGGAGAAAACTCGCTCTTCCTTGGACAAACCTATCTAATGATGGCGAAAGGCGATCCAGCTGCTGTTGACACAATGTTACTACCATTTATGAGAAGCAACTGTATCTATACCTCGGACATTGCGGTGGTTCCCTACCCTGGTCCTGATATATTTCGCTTCAGCCTGGATGATCAGTCCTATGTTGCTCTCGATATTGACAATAGCTGGCCCTTCCCAGAGCACCTATGGTTCAAAGCAAGCATTTCCAATGCCGAGGATTGGTTGAGTTGAATTTCATTTCATTGCTTGTTATTTGTTGTGTGATGAAAACTTCAGTATTTACTAGAATGTTTTGTTGGAAATAATCTATAATCCAACATGTATCCTCGTTGTCGTTGTGTGTTGATGACTTGTTGTATGTAATGAATGGTACATTTGCAAATGCATGTCATAGACTCAATCTATGAATGGTTTTCGAGTCACTTCTTGGAGTGTGAGTACCGTAGTAGTATAGCCAGCATCCGGTTAGTATATGAAGTTGCCACATCACATAGAGCTAACCTAATATTGGAGTATGCTAGCCCTCCACCGGCGCGCCGCTTCAAATGGTGGACGAAGTGAGAGGTCGCGTCACCTTGTGTCCAGATCTGAGATGCCACGTGTACCAGATGAATGACTCCAAGTTCGACCACCATGATGCTAGGTGCGAGCCGAGGAACACTGTTGGAGAGACCCCCCTCATAATTTCCCTACATTGGTCGTTTGATTCATAGGATAGAATGCTATAGGATTTTTTCCTATGTAATCATGTTTTAATTGGCAGTCTAGCATCCACTCCAACTTTTGTTTCACTTCCTTTGTTCCTACGAAGAGAGTACTTACTCTAAATGATGTGCCGCTGCAAGAGCCGCCTATATTAATTAACCATGCTCTAAAAAGGTGGACCAGCTTTGGCTATAGTAGTACTGTACTAGGTTAGTAGGTGACCTTGCGCTTGGCTCTTCTCCTCTTCCGGAAGTCGAACAATAATGATGGTACTACAGTAGTACTTCTGGCAATCTGACACCAAATGAACTGCTGCATGTCCACCACTTGTAAGCAAAAGTTTCTCCTCATGCTGCGAGCCACCGCGCATGCGTTGGCGAGGGAGAAGGCGTAGTAAGAAAGCTTCTTGTCATTCTGCAAGTTGATGGGACACATCAAAGTTATTTATTAGTACTCCCTTCAAAAAGGGCTGACCATGGACATGGCTACCATCCCCTGTCATTGAGTACGTGCACTATTCACATGCCATCGAGGAGAAAAAATATTGCATAGTACTAGGTGCCATCGAAGTGCACGACTCACTTACGCACTGCATATCTCCATTTTCTTGCATGACACGCCACCTTGATGCTAGATGTCCCGCGTGTCATGGAGGCATATAGTATGATTTTTAAAATGGAGGCATATAGATGTCCCGCATGTCGGCAAAAGGACGAACAAAGCTCATGTCTTAAATGAAAGAGTGGAAGAACATAGATTCCCGATGACCGAGATGGAGCAACAAACCTCGCGGTGGAGCGTCTGCACCATGTTTCGTTGACATGTGGTCCCGTTCCAACATGTCAGTGAGACGACACTGAGTCCTTTTGTACAATTTCCGAACGGATGTGTAGGCCGGAGCGCCTCTTCGTGTACCGTGGCAAACTAGCAACCATCCACCGACTCTTTGCCTTTCCCTCTCGATTTGGAACTGCTGTCGCACGCTCTTCCTCCCTCCTCCATTTGCCTTCACCCTTCCTTCTGCCATTGTTCGATCGTCTTCTCCATGGAGGGAATAGGTCGGAATCGACCCCGTTATTCTTGCCCCGATCTGAAAGATGACGTGGTAGAGGAACTCATTGATCGGTGTGACGTCATCACCTCGGCTAGCATGGCAGGTTCGTTCAAGACCATTCTCGACTCAACTAATAACATCATTACAAGGAACCCACGGGTCCAGGAGCGGTTTGATCTCCCTATCTTCTTCGCTGTGACCCTACTAACTGGCGCGGGAATGAGGGAAGCCTCGCCTTGTGCAAGTTGATGCCGCTTGATAATGATACGTATGGTGTTAAGATGCCATCACTTGAGGGCAAGGCTTGGGCAGGCGCAAATGGAGATTGGGTTGTTTATATTGGGTACAACTACGAGTGGGAACTTGCGAATGTGTACACTCGTCACCGGGTTCCACATCCAAAAATCTCAGACTGCCTAGAGGTTGAGCATACCGGTATTCTACGCACGTTCAAATACGATAATGGTGACTGTCTTCTACGGAAGATAGCAATTTGTCGAGTTCCCAACCGCCCTTGACATTACAAGAACTATGGAGTTGTTGCTATCTTTGACAAGCTTGTTGCCGTCCTTCATGGTTCGACTGGATGGATATTGCTCAAAATCAGTTTCTATACATGGATGTGTACTATGATGCAATTCAATACAAGGGTCTTGTGTTTGCTGCCACCACTCGTGCCACTATTTTTGCATGGGATCCTCATAGTTTCGGTACGTTTGTCTTCCACCATAATTATAATTGTTTCATCCACATGCATGCGGGTTAGCAAGTTTCCCTTTACTAATTAACCTTCTTCTTGTGTTTCCAAGGTCCTGTGAACATTCCACCATCTATACTTGAAAAATTTTATAACCAAGGGGGAGATGACGATGGTGATGATCACGAGCATGAGGACGAGGAGGGCCCATATACTCAGTGGCGCCTGGCAACTAATTCCGATGGATCACCCCTTCTTGTCTGTATACAGCCCACTACTGATGTTACTACTAAGGAAGCATGTGTTGTCTCCCATGGTCGCACTCTCCGGACCTATTCCAACACCCGTTGCATGGTATTCGGGATGGATACTAGTGTGCTAGCACCAAGACCTTATCCCTGGTACAATATTGATAGTCTTGGAGAAAACTCGCTCTTCCTTGGACAAAACTATCCAATGATGGTGAAAGGCGATCCAACTGCTGTGGACACAACTTTACTACCATTTATGAGAAGCAACTATATCTATACCTCGGACATTGTGGTGGTTCCCCTACCCTGGTCGTGATATAGTGGACCTCTTTAGCCTGGATGATCAGTCATGCATTGATCTCGAGATTGACAGTAGCCGGCCCTTCCCAGAGAATCACTTGTGGTTCAAAGCAAGCATTTCGAACACTGAGGATTGGTTGAGTTGAAGTTCATTTCATTGCTTGTTATTTGTTGTGTGATGAATACTTCAGTATTTATAATGTATCCTCGTTGTCGTTGTGGGTTGATGACCTGTTGTATGTAATAAAATGATATGCCTGTGATAAACTTACTAAATTTATGAATGGCTTTTGAGTCGCTTCTCTTAGTGGGTGTTGCGACGAGGCAAAAAAATATTTTCCGAGTACATAATTGTGCGTACATTGCAACAGGTTATCAGATGAGGCCAATCAACAATAGTACACTATTTGTACTAGCTTCACATGTTGCACTATATCTACTTCTACGTACGTAATACAACAAATTTTAAACTTGAGACCAGCCACCCACCCTCACAAAGAACACTTTTTAACCTAGCACAGACTCCAGGAAATTTGGCCACAGTGTGAGGTGGGCCATATGTTAATGTATTCGCTGTACGTAACCAACACCTTGAATCCTCGATACTACTAGTACTATATAGTAGTAGGGTGGCATGGGCTAGAACAAGCATTCATGTCCAGGAGTACGACACACGCCACCAGCACGACTTCCATCTGACACCATATTTCTTGGAGTCTGTGCTACAGCTATCTCTTCAACCTCGTCATTTCTCTAACTCAGCCATCGCGCGGCGGGCGAGGTGGGGGTTTACCGATAGTCGGTTTCCTCAACTGCGGTCCCACTTGTAAGTCCAACTCCAATGCAAGACCCCAAACGGACCTCCATTTTGCCCGGATTCTGTTAGTTTGGGTAGGGCAATGGGGTCATGTCCGGGCCCTTTCTATGATGCGGTGGCCGTGCGCCCAACGCGCGGACGCATCCCTGCTGCGTACATTTTTATTTGCAAACACATATCTTTTGTTCATCATTGATTTTTGGTACATGGAAATACATCACCAAAATTTGACTAGAAAAACAAGACCAAAGTAAACAAGAACCACAAGAATACATTTTAGAAGATATCCAACTTCCATAATTGCTCCTGTAAGTTGGATTAGTGCCTTCTTGATGCATTCATTATTGATCTGCGGAGGCTCGATCTTGCGTGCTTCTTTCTTCTTCGAGTGTAAATAAGTAGACGTTGCTTCCTCGCATCTAGTCTCATGTCTAGCCTCTATTCTATGAACAAGTGCACTAGTCTCATCTCTAGCCTCTATGCTAGCTAAAAGTGCTACAACATCTACTAAATTGCGCTCTATCAATATATCGATGTACTCTTCTTCCCAATACCAAAACCTGCATCCATTCTACACAATAAAATTTTAAGTTAGCACAACAAGTCTAATCCGAGAGCACAACTGAAGCTAAAGTAGCACATACCCCATCGGTTGAGCACTTGATGAACACCCATCTTGGATGTTCCGGCATTATAGACACGCAGCGCAAGACCTTCTTTGGGCAGTCGCCGCGTGTAATGAGTGGCAACGGTGCGCCGACGAGCTTTTGGGCCAGCACCGAGCCCGGCCGACCTCCATTCATGTATCTGCCGGCAAACCGCTGATGGTGTAGATCTGAGCGGCTAGAGGAGGAGTCAGTACCTGCATGCGGCCTTGCCGGGGCCTTCTGGCCCGGTGCCTGGCCAGTCCATGGCGCGATGCGGCCTCCCACAATCGGGCGAGCTCAAGCCCGACCGGATCCGCTCCAAATTCGGCCGCCGGGTGTGCAAAACACGTAGCCATGGTTAGGTAGCTCCGGGGCATCAAGGGAAAGGGGGCTGACGAAGCGCGTGTCTGAGCTACACAAGCTGGAGTTGGCCTAGCGGCATGGCGGACCAACCGTGTGGGGCTGCCGAGTGGCTTCGCTCGTGTGGGGGACGGAAGCCATCCCGCGCGGGCGCTAGGTCTGAGAGGACAGCCTTGTCGTCAGTGTGTGACCTCTGTGGCAACTGTCCGCTCCCCACTAGCCTCTTCGTTGACAAGTGGTCCCGTTCCCACATGTCAATGAGACGGCGGCTAGTCCTTTTGTACAATTTCTGAACAGATGCCTATGTAGGCCGTGGCGCCTCTTTATGTATCGTGGCAACCGTCCGCCGACTCTTCGTCTTTCCCTCTCTATTTGGAACTGCTGTTGCACGCTCTTCCTCCCTGCTCCATTTGCCTTCACCCTTCCTTCTGCCATTGTTCGGTCGTCTTCTTCATGGAGGGAACAGACCGGAAACGACCCCGTTATTCTTGCCCTGATCTGAATGATGACGTGGTGGAGGAACTCATTGATCGGTGCGTCGTCATCACCTCGGCTAGCATGGCAGGTTCGTTCACGACCATTCTCAACTCAACTAATAACATCATTACAATGAACACAAGGGTCCAGGAGCGGTTTGATCTGCCCTATCTTCTTCACCATGACCCTGCTCACTAGCGCGCGCACGATGGAGGCCCCGCCTTGTGCGAGTTGGTGCCGCTTGATAATGATATGTGTGATGTTAATATGCCATCGCTTGAGGGTAAGGCTTGGGCAGGCACAAATGGAGATTGGGTTGCTTATATTGGGTCCAGCTGCGAGTGGGAACTTGTGAATGTGTACACTCGTCACCGGGTTCCACTTCCAAAAAATCTCAGGCTGCCCAGAGGTTGAGCACACCGGTTATGACCGTACTTTCAACTACGGTCATGGTCACTGTCTTCTACAAAAGATAGCAATTTGTCAAGTTCCCGACCGCTCTTGGGATTTAATGGAATATGTAGTTGTTGCTATCTTTGACAAGATTGTTTCCTTCCTTCATAGTTCGACTGGATGGATATTGCTCAAAAGTCAGTTTCTATACAAGGATGAGTATTGTGATGCAATTCAATACGAGGGTCTTGTGTTTGTTGCCACCACTCGTGGCACTGTTTTTGCGTGGAATCATGATGCTTTCAGTATGTTTATCTTCCACCATAATTATAATTGTTTCATCCACATGCATGCGGGTTAGCTAGTTTCCCTTTACTAATTAACCTTCTTGTGTTTCCAAGGTCCTGTGAACATTCCACCACCTATACTTGAAAAAATTTATAACCAAGGGGGAGATGACGATGCTGATGATCATGAGCATGAGGACCCATATAGGAGTACTCAGTGGCGCCTGGCAACTTATTCCGATGGATCACCTCTTCTTGTCTGTACAGGGCACCGCTGATGTGACTAAGGAAGCAGGTGTTGTATCCCATGGTTGCACTCTCTGGACCTATTCCAACATCCATTACAGGGTATTCGGGATGGATACTACTATGCTAGCGCCAACACCTTCTCCCTAGTTTAGTATTGATACTCTTGGAGGAAACTCGCTCTTCCTTGGACAAACCTATCCAATCATGGTGAAAGGCGATCCAGCTGCTGTTGACACAACATTACTACCATTTATGAGAAGCAATTGTATCTATACCTGGTACATTGCTATGCTTCCCTACCGTGGCTATCACAATATGGGTCATGAAATAGGCCGCTTTAGCCTGGATGATCAGTCCTGCGTTGGTCTCGAGATTGACAGTAGCTGGCCCTTCCGAGACAAACTCTTCTGTTTCAAAGCAAGCGTTTCCAACGCTGAGGAGTGGTTGAGCTGAAGTTCATTTCATTGCTTGTTATTTGTTGTGTGATGAAAACTTTAGTATTTACTAGAATGTTTTGTTGGAACTGATCTATAATCCAACATGTATCCTCGTTGTCGTTGTGTGTTGATGACTTGTTGTATGTAATGAATGGTACATTTGCATATGCATGTCATAAACTCAATTTATAAATGGTTTTCGACTCACTTCTTGGAGTATTAGTGCCATAGTAGTATAGCCAGCATCCGTAGTAGTATGAAGTTGCCACATCACATAGAGCCAACCAATAGTTAGGTGTCGCATGGAGGCCAAGAAATATGGTGATAGCGTGACTGCGTGAGGTGGGCTTATATGTAGTATGATGTACGCACAGGGCTTGCCGTGTTTCGTACTCCTCCGGTCTGCTTCCTTTTGCCGACACGTGGGACATCCAGCATCCAGGTCGTGTCATGCAAGAAAATGGAGTGCTAGTTGAAGCCACGTGATGTGCATCTTGGGTTAAACTGTAAATAGAATCTTACTACTCTTGAGTAACTCCAAAAGACGTCACCAAAGATCTTTATTGGATTTATTTTTCATTACCAGCACATCGAGGTGAAAGATGTGCAGGTTTAGTGGGTCCTCTTGCGTTTTCACTGATATGTGGGACCGCATGTGAGCAAACCGACAATGGGCTCTGCGGGTCTGCTGGCTGGCTGAGAAGAGAGATAGAGGAGGGCTGAGCACGGATTCCAGGAAATTTGTTGTATGTAACCAGCACCTGGATATAGTGGGGTGGCATGGGCCATAACTAGCATTCATGTCTAGCAGTACGGCACACGCCACCCACACGAGTCCCATCTCTTCTCCCTCCTATTTTCTCAGCCATCGCGCGCTGGGCGGGGTGGGGGTTTGTCGATAGTCGGTTTGCTCAACTGCGGTCCCACTTGTAAGTGAAAATGCAACACATCACACATTTGCCCTTGAGCGGCGTGCCTGACCAACCATGTGGGCAGCGGGGTGCGACGCAAACACGGCAAGCCTTTCCTTTTGAACTTGTAACTTGTAAAATTTGGTTCTGCTCCATGGCGCGACCGATAGATAGAAATAACGATTTTTCCTAGAGTAATGAGAAGTTAGGTTCTGGCGTGGTTCATGCATGGAGTACGTACAAAAATTATGAAGTTCATGCGAAGATAATTACAAGTAGTACCATATACTACTACATGGATTTGACGGAAAGATAAAGATACATACGGATCCATCAACGACATCCTCATGCCCTAGTGCGCTGGGTCACCAACCAACGTGTGAGGAGCAGCGGCGTTGGCGGCGAGCTCAACGTGCTTCTGAACAATGTCGTCCAAGGTTGCCCTGCGGGTTAAGAAGGCCAGCGACCTATCGTCCTCCTCTAGCACATAGTAGTCCTTGTGGACGATTTGCGCATAGACCTAGGTGATTATGTCGATGGTGTCTTGCTGCGCCAGGCGCTGCGCGGCGAGCGCGGCCTCGAGGTGGACATTCTCCGGCGCGACGGCGGGCAGTCGCAGGGCCACTAGTGTGTTGAAGAGGTTGTCACCATAGAGGTCGTTGAGGGTGGCGGGCATCGCAGAGCCTTGGCGCATGGGCTGGAGGCGTACGTCAAGGTCGTCCGCGAGCTTCTTGACGATGGTGAACTTGTTGAGGAAGCCGACGAGGACCTTGTCAAACAAGGAGATGAAGTTGTCGTCCAAGCATCCTCTCACCCTGGCGGCCTCAAGCACGACCTGGAGACGTTCCTCGGTGTCTGGCCGCATGCTGGCATCGTGGACCATCTGGCACAACCGGCTAATGCTCGCGCTCATCGCCACCATGGGTCTAGCTTCTAGTCAACTGATCTTGCAATTGGAGTAATCACTCATGCCCTTGGTTAGGGTGCGTAGGTGCGTAGGATTTCGTATATTGGACTGGCAGGGAGCCTTTATATGAGAAGTGCAGACTGCGTTGAATTCATGTGCGTGTTGGCCATCTACTACTCAGCCCTCTACTGCACCTGCCTTTGGCTGTATGACAGGCGGGCCAACCACCTGTTGGACCCACGTGTCATACAACCAAAGGAAGGTGCAGTAAGTCAACAAAGGTGTGTCCCCCTCTGTGTCGATGCAGTATAGTCATCTCACCGGACCTCTAGTTGGGGCCAAACGAGAGAACTTCGATGTTTACTAGTTTATTGGTCCCCTTTGCATTTTGCGCCAAGTTTTGATCTTTGATTTAACTAATAAAATGTTAATGCATGTAACCAAAAATGTTGTGTAATCCCAAAACACTTAGGCATGGTACATTAACTCACTCCTCATTTCTTATTTCGTGACATATCAACCAATGAGAGATGTGGGCCGTGCATGCATTCAATGACTTGAGACTACCAAACTTGACATGAAGTGGTTAGTTCATTGCATGTAATCCTATTAATTAGCAAAAAGAAATTATGTTCTCTCGCCGATAGGAATAAAACAATACACCATGTATTTATTTACAGAGGGAGTAGTACATTTTTCGTGACATGCATTACTAGATATTGCTAGTCAAATACTGAATCCAGATGGACGTGGTAGTACTAACAAATCCAGACGGTGGTGCTAGTACTAGTAGTAGTTTTACCAATGTACTAGTAGCGTTGTACTACCCGTTGGTCAAATTATTACGTGCTGCTCCTCACAGTGAAGTGACAAGACCCTACGCCGGAGATGACACCTGAGTATAGGCGCCGTGTTCGGCATACCATAGTCAGCCTCACTGTCTGCAGTCACTATCATAATGGCTGTAGAACTAGCCTGCTTACAACTAGCTGTGTTCGACATAATTTCCCGTGCATAGATGCCCATGCATTGCACGGAACACCAAGATTGGGGGTAGACGGTGCCGGCAGCGGCCGTCGCGCCAGATTTTTCCATGGCCTTCTAGATGTGGTGGGGAGGAGATAAGGCTGATTGCGAGAGACAAGTAGTTGTTTGTAAATAACGAACATGTGCGGGCATCTTTTTGCAAAACTAGAGAAGTTTGGTTTGTATGCGTCAGATCTAGATCCGACGGCTATTCGTGAAAGATGGCAGGCACAACATTGAGGGAGTCCTAGACTAAGGGGTCCTCGGACGTCCGGCTTCTTATTATGGGCAGGATTGATGGGCTGTGAAGACATGAAGTCCGAAGACTGCACCGTGTCCGGATTGGACTCTACTTGGCGTGGAAGGCAAGCTTGATGACCGAAGATCCCTTCTTATGTAACCAACTCCATGTAAACCCTAGATCCCCTTGGTGTCTATATAAACCGAAGGGGATAGTCCGGAAAGGACAACACATATACTCATTACCATATTCATAGGCTAGACTTCTATGGTTTAGCCATTACGATCTCGTGGTAGATCAACTCTTGTAACACTCATACTCATCAAGATCAATCAAGCAGGAAGTAGGGTATTACCTCCATAGAGAGGGCCCAAACCTGGGTAAACATCGTGTCCCCTGTCTCCTGTTACCATAAATCCTAGACGCACAGTTCGGGAACCCCTACCCTGTCTACTGATTCCGGCACGTTAAATGGCCGGATACTTCTAGCACCATCTGTACAAGATATGCCTTGACGTATCCATCCAATCATAATAAAAATGGTTCCTGGACCAGTCTCTATGTTTTTCGCCTCTTACTTTGCTTTATTTTGATCTGCCTATCTGCTGCATTGACACTCTTTTACATTTCATATTCGCCAGGGGCTACCTATCGCCCCACAATACGGAAGCACAGTCCGAACACTTCTTATACATAAGTTTGGCACCCCGAATTTAGCATTATATGCATTGGCTCTGAATCATGTCTTTGGTCAATAGTTGGGTTGCCTGGCTCTTGTGCTTGCTACCCTACGTTCCACTCCATTGGCTAGGGTAGTAAAGGGAGAACTACTGCGATTGTGCCCTGGCTTGGACCGGACGAGCACCTCAGTAGAGAAAGCCGAAAACTGACTGTCTTGATACGGCGAGAGCTGGTCAGCTACTCGAGGGTTACAAATCGTTGGAGATTTTATCCGCATTATGCGAGAGATTGGTACTTCCCGATCAGATGATGACAGCACCCTAGCTCGAATCGTGAGGGCGTTTAAGCCGTATAGTCCGATTGCCTTGTTCGTTGCGCTAAACAACTCCTTCAAGGACCATGTAATTGGATCAAGATTGTTTAGATTCCATCCTGAACACCTCCGTACTATCTACGTGAGGGCAGAAGCCGACGACTGGCCAACCCTCATATTACATATAACACGGCCCCACAGGAGGAAACAATCAAAGCATAACAAAATTGCATTAACAAAACAGGCTTTGTTTCTCATAATACAAGGCAAAGGCAACATGAATACATTCATTCAAACACAATGTCCTCTGAACATTGTGTTGCCGCAAGGCGAGAACCCTCCAGGACATCCGCAAAATACCGTTCCGGTGTACGGTGCTCCTTGCCCTCCGATGGCCCCTGGTCACCTCGACAACGTCCATCTTCGCCCACCACATCTTGCAACGGGTGAAGGCCATGCGCGCACCTTCAATACAGGACGAGCGCTTCACGACGTCCAGCCGAGGATAGGCGTCCACCACCTGCCTCACGAGTCCGAAGTAGCTGCTGGGCATAGCTTCGGCTGGACATGGCCGAATTATCAAATCCTTAATGGCTAGTTCGGCCACCGTATGCAGCTCCACAAGATGTTTCAGCTGATCGGTGAAGGACACGGGATGCTCCAGCGCCGCATACTGCGAACAGAATAGCCTCTCCACGGTACCCCCTCCTTCGGCTCGATAGAACTACATGGCATCGGATACACTGCGTGGAAAATCCGCAAAGGCCCCTGGGGAACTCCGAACTTGAGTTAGTAAAAGGTACTGCATCTCTGCATACTTGCTTTGCATCTTAAATGCCTTACCCACTGTGATCTTCTTGGCCTCCTGGATCTCCTAGAGGGTGGCCTGGGCCTCATTCCGGGCAGTCTCCGTGCTTTGACGAGCCTTGGCGAGTTCGGTCCCTTGAACCGACGCATCATGCTCCAAGGTCTCGCATTTTTTCACCGCGTCCTGGAGCTCCTGTTGGACTTCTTTGACCCGGGCCTTGAGCGTCTTACGAGCGGCTTGCTGCTGGATAGCCTTCTCCTCGGCCTCACCCAGGGCCTTCTTCAGGACCTCGACCTCGGTCGCGGCTTCTGCACATAACAATACCGCTGTCACTACACAGCGCTTATCCTTTCCCGAACATATAGCAAGTCGTTCCTCACCTTGCTTCTCTTGGAGTCGAACCTTAGTCTCGCCGACCTCGTTTTCGGTCCGCTCCAGCTTCCGCTTCAGCTCGGAGACCTCGGTAGTATGCGAGGTCGGGGCCAACAGCGACGCCAGCTTATTCATACACATTTTTTTAGTCTCCTACAATAAGAGGTTGATCCTCTGTCCGGTTCTTCTTGCCGAACTCCGGACAGTGTCTCAGGGGCTACTGAATACATGGGGTTTTCCTCTTTCTATGTCACTTACCTCGAAACCCGTCAACAGATTGCTGCAGGCTTCGTCTAGTCCACTCTTGGCGGACTGAACCTTCTCGATCACTGCACTCATAAGGACACAGTGCTCGTCCACAACGGAGGTGCCTCGTAGCGCCTCCATCAGGTCATCCGACGCCGCTGGGTGGACAGGGGCCACCGATGGAATTGGCACATCCCCTCCTTCGAAGGAGGGTGCTCGCCTGATTCCGGAGCCATATGGATCTCCGGAATCGTATCCGGCTGAGGGCCGAACTGAATACGGCCCTATTCGTCGGTCTCCTTGGGGATCTTCTCCCCCATCTGTCTGGCAGCGGAGGTCCCGCCTTGTGGCGCCCCCCGGACAATGTCCTGAGCTCCTCCCTTCAGAGCGGCCCTCGAGGATAACACTTCGGTGTCGTCCCTGGCCCCGGGGGGGGGGGGGCAAGCAGGCGGTGGCGACATGCTCGCCATCTCCGACGGAGCCAGCGAACCTCCAGATGAGGAACGTTGGATAAGTTCACGGGCTGGACTACAAAAGTGTGGATTAACCATGTCAACATAATAAAAAGAAAGGGCCGGGGGCGTCGCTCCGGACTACTGTCAACGTCCCACGCGGTGTTGACCGCTGGGGCACCCTTCCCCTTTTTGGGCGCTTTTGCCTCCGGATGTGTTGGGGCCACCCTCTTCTTCTTCTTCTCCTCGGGACGAGGGTTGTTTTCCTCCTCCTCCTCCTCCTCTTCCTCGTCATTGTCCTCGGGGACGGAGGAATGGGCCTCGCCATCTTCAGACGTCGCATCCGAAGCGCCCTTGCGACGGGGGCCACTCTTGGCCCCCTTGGCCTTCTTCTCTGGCGCCGTATATGGTGCCGACACCAGCATCCTCGCTAGGCACGGGATGACCGGTTCCTCGGGCAGCGGCGCCGGACACTGGATCCGATGCACCTTCTCCACCCAGTCCTGATGGAGCAATACCAAATCTCAAACATCCTCCTCGAAACATTCACATTGGGAATACGTCAAAAGAAACATACCTTATTGGTGGGGTGTTTACAATTGTGACCACAGTCTGAGTCCGTGGCCGGCGGCTTCTCGTTGCCCTTAAAGAGCAACTTCTAGGCCCCTTCATGAGAGGTGTCGAAGAGCCTTCTCAGGGTATGGTGTTTCTTCGAATTGAACCCCCATAAAGGGCGGCTTCGGCGCTGGCACGGAAGAATCCGGCGGACTAGCATCACCTGGATAATATCGATGAGCTTGACGTCCTTGGTCACCATGCTTTGAACGTGCGTCTGCAGCGCTATCAGCTTGTCGGGAGAACACCAGTCCGGACTCTTCTCAACCTAGGAGGTGAGCCGCGTGGGAGTACTAGAGCGGAATTCGGCAGCTGCGGCCCAGGTGGTGCCACGAGGTTCTGTAATGTAGAACCACTCCTTGCCATTCCTTTACTGTCTCTATAAAGGTGCCTTTGGGCCAGGAGACATTGGATAGCTTGCTCACCACGGCCCCTCCGCACTCCGCGTGCTGACCATCCACCACCTTCGGCTTCACGTTGAAGACTTTGAGCCACAGCCCGAAGTGGGGATGGATGCGGAGGAAGGCCTCACACACGACGATAAACGCTGACACGTTGAGGAAGGAATTTGGGGACAGATCATGGAAATCTATCCCATAATAGTACATCAGCCCGCGGACGAAAGGGTGGAGTGGAAACCCTAGCCCGCGGAGGAAATGGGGGATGAAGACTACTCTCACTGTGGGCTTCGGCGTGGGGGCGACTTGTCCCTCGGCTGGCAGACAGTGGGCGATCTCCTTTGCCAAATATCCAGCCACCCGAAGCTCAGTAATGTCCTCCTCCTTGACGGAGGAGACCATCCACTTGCGCTGACTGCCAGAGCCGAACATGGTTGCTTGAGTGGAAAGGAGATGGGAACTTGGGCGCTAGAGTTTCAGATCGGAAGGGCGAAGATAGAGAGAAGGCGTGAGGAGAGGAAGGGGGAATCCTTATCCCCTTATAAAGGTAGCAGATATTAAACGCCTCCTCACTCGCCTTAGGATTCGCCTGTTCCCTAGGGCTGTATGAACGGCACGGTTGAGTTACCCATGCCCGCATTGATGAGAATCCCGCGATAAGGGGACACGATCTGTGTTTCGACAAGATGCGCCAATTTCAACCGTGTCTCGGAACGTGGGATGTTAGAAGAAAAAGGTTCAAAATTATAACCGGACAGACACGATGCCGTGTTGGAGAGACGCTGTCAACAGATTGGATTCATGCAAATATTATATTCTCTCTGCGGTTGTGTATGGTGTGTGTAAGAGGTCCGGATGCACTTATTTCGTCCGAAGACTATTCTGGAGTTCGGAAGGAGGGAACCCGCCTTGCAATGCCGAAGATAAATCTTCGCGCCAGACTCCTCTTCATTGAAGCCGGGTTCAGGGGCTACTGAGGGAGTCCTGGACTAAGGGGTCCTTAGACGTCCGGCCTGTTATCTATGGGCCGGACTGATGGGCTGTGAAGACATGAAGACTGAAGACTGCACCGTGTCCGGATTGGACTCTACTTGGTGTGGAAGGCAAGCTTGACGACCGAAGATCCCTTCTTATGTAACCGACTCCATGTAAACCCTAGATCCCCTCCGTGTCTATATAAACCGAAGGGGATAGTCCGAAAAGGACAACACATATACTCATTACCATATTCATAGGCTAGACTTCTAGGGTTTAGTCATTATGATCTCGTGGTAGATCAACTCTTGTAACCCTCATATTCATCAAGATCAATCAAGAAGGTAGCAGGGTATTACCTCCATAGAGAGGGCCCGAACCTGGGTAAACATCGTGTCCCCTGTCTCCTGTTACCATCGATCCTAGATGCACAGTTCGGGACCCCCTACCCGAGATCTGCCGGTTTTGACACCGACAAACATCATCACCAACTCAGGACCTCTTTGATTCGCAAGATTTTGAAAACGTAGGAATAGGACACGGCAATATTACAAGTTTCAAACTGATATTACAAATATTAGGAGTAATGCTGCACCTACGAAGAGGGAATTACTAGGAAGTTTACATAAGAACTTTCGTTACTTTAGGTGGATGTAGCATTATCGTACAAACTAAAATCCACCACCTTGACAAGTCACTAGTGGGCAAATAACTTTTCGAGTCTCTATCCACTTGATGTTTCAAAAACAAATTCAGCTTCTGCGGAGACTTTGTCATTTAGGCTTAGATGCTTGCGGTGATCAGCACACCATTCATTGTTGCGCCAGAGGACGCCAAACCTCATTACCTTGAGCACACATGCCTCCAGAACAAAGAACCTGGCCAATTTAATCTCAGATGTGCTACCTTGGTAGTCGATCAAATCAATTTCTATAAGATGGAGATCAAGGCATTTGATGAGATTGTTATAGTGCAGCACATTTTTCACTTTTGGGTCTTTTTTTATCTGCAAAAGAAGAGAACATATTAGAGCAGCTGGCTATATAAGATTGCCATGTCATTAAGAGGTACCAATATCATTCGCTCATACGATAGGGTTGGCTGGCTAGCGATATTTTTTCACTCTCTCTCTCTCTCTTTCTCTTTCCTCTCATTTACTTAGGAGCACGTGAAGAGCTTGGGCATTTGTTGCCTTCCACTATGTGGATGATGCCATATTTCTCAAAAATATGCCACATAATACGCATCAATGTCAAATCAAAAGATTTTGGCACCGCTCTCGCGATGTAAGAGAGTTGGCACCGCTGTGCACAAAGACCCACATGTATAAACAAATCAATCAAACCA
This sequence comes from Triticum dicoccoides, assembly GCF_002162155.2. Lineage (NCBI taxonomy): Eukaryota > Viridiplantae > Streptophyta > Magnoliopsida > Poales > Poaceae > Triticum > Triticum dicoccoides. The sequence continues at coordinate 150,583,316 of NC_041380.1, read as the reverse complement.
ACTACACCAGCCTCTCACTCTCCCAAACAAGTGTTTTTTATTGCCACAGTCCTCTCTCTCTCTCTCCCACGCAAGTGTTTTTCCATTGCGTGAGTTAATTTGGCACCGGAGCAAAGTAGGTGATCCAGATTGGGGCACCAGGTGAGAAATGGAGGAGCATCGATGCCAAATGCATCACAAGTGAATTTGGCACGTGTGTTGGCCTACATAGTGGAGGGCTGTTATAGCCCACTTTTGTACTACCTCATATTTAGTGTAAAATTTTGATTATAGATTTACCTAAGAAAATGCCAACGCATGTCACCAAAAATTATACCATTTGAAATTATGTTCAAATACGAATCCAACGATATAATTTTTGGTGACATGCATTAACATTTTGTCAGTTAAATCTATGGTCAAATTTTGATACTACAAAATAGGAAGAGTAAACAAGGATGGAGGTAGTACTTGCTCTTAGGGTAACCATAGAGTTACTAGTCTAAGTTACTTTCCACTATGACTAGCCTAGGCTACTATAGTAGTACAACAAAAAAAACGATTTAGGTGATCACGTGAGAAAAAATACTAAAAACATTTCTTTCAGTGAAGTGCGTAGATGCAATTTTGAACACTACACTTGTCATCATAATTTGGGAAAATTATGAAAAAGATTGAGCTACGTTGTGATTACCGTTTACTAATAGGAAAGAAGTTTCACCTCGATGATTAGCTTCTCCGTGCATGGAAAGCATGTCAGGAATCCAACAACTTGATCTAGATTGGGGCCGATAGATTTTATTGCCAAGATCTTCACTGTTCGCATAGACTGAGTCAAGCTCGTGGGAATCATTTTCTGGAAGACGGTCGTAAATACATCAAGAAGAAATTTAAAAATGTGAATTTCAAGAAGATGGAGAAGAAGATGAGTGTTGTGCATGAACGATTACGGATCCAATAAAGAGTTCGGAGAATCTGGCAGATGAGTACACCAACGTAGTCAATTTCGGCGCGTCAATGACCCTGATTTTTGTTGGACCTTCTAGATCAGATACAAGCAATCTCTCAAGGAAAGGTGCATTCTCAATGACCATAACGTGGAACAGCTGGAGTGATCTCTTCCCAATTGATGTCTTGTTGCGGGGCCAGCAAGACACAAAAATCCATCGGAGATTCGCCGAGGCGATGTGGAGGCTAATGAACCCGTGGATATGCTCAAGACGAAGGTACTCGGGCGCAGTATAGCTACGGAGCAGGTGCTCCATAGCCTGCTTCGAGATGCCAACGTCGAAGTGGTCGACCTGCTTGAGTTGAGGGAGAAGAAGGGCGGGCGCGACATTAATCTGGGGAAGATAGCAGGAGCTGAAGCTGGCACGGTGCAGCGTTGGCGTGAGGCGGAGCACGGACGGCGGCAGATAGCGACATCGTCCAGCTTCAAAGCTGAGCTTCTCGAGCTGATCTAGGGTGGGGGTTAAGAACCACTCATCGAACTTGGCTTGAACCTTGCAGTTGGTATTGAACATGCGGATGTCAAGGCGTCTGGTTGGCCTAGGGTGCGATGAAAGGATCTTGGAGACTGCGGCCATGCGTTTGCAATCCACGTCGCAGAGGGAGCTGTCGACGGTGAGGTTGAGGGGGACGCGTCGCCAAAGGGGGTGCCACCGCCGGGAGAGCAGGGCGTTTCGCATGGCAGATTTGGTGGGGAGGAGGCCGATGATGACGAGCAGCATGTCATCGGGGAGGCTACAGATGAAGTCCAGGCTCGCGGAAGCGGTTTTGGCTCGAGCCGCCTCTGATTGTTGGCTGCCTCGCCATCCATCTCAACCGGCGGCGACACCGGTGTACACGTGTGCTAGTCTGTGTTGTGTGTTGGCCTGTTGGGTGTGCGCGAGTGCATCCTTCTGTGCATGCCGCCGCGTAGTGGTGAATTGTGCGCGAGTGCGTCCTTCACGACAAAGAAATGTGTCCTTAATGCGCCCTCAATTTACTAGCGTGCTAGGTGCTACCCCGAGTGGTTTCAATTTTGTTTACTTCACCACTTGTCAGATGGGCCTTTAGTTTACTTATTTTCACCCACTGCCACATGGGCCAGCACACGAAGATAGAGAACACGAGCTGACAAGGCAGCATGTGGACTGGTTGACCGGTCAACTAAACAATATAGGAGCTATATGGTGACATGGTGAGTGTATAATCCGTTGGTATAGAGAGTTTGAGTGAGAGGGGAGGCCCGTGAGAGATAGGTGAGAGAGAGAAGGAGCTACTCCCTCCATTCGATAATGTAGTGCCAACATTTTTTTGAAGTCAAACTTTTGAAACTTTGACCAAGTTTATAAAGAAATTACTTATATCTACAAAACCAAAGATAAATGATAGTATGAAGTAAGTACATGTTGTGATGAATCTAATGATCATTCCAGATGTAAATGTTTTTCTCCACATATACCTGGTCAAACTTTTTTGACGTTTGACTTTTCAAAACATCCATATGCTTATGGATGTCAGAGAGTCCCTAACTAGAGAAAGAGAGAGAGTGAGAGAGAGTGTGTGTGAAATAGAAAGAGTGAGTGAAAAAAGTGTGCATGCGTGTGCGAAAGAGACATGGACAACACACGATAAAAGTAGATAAAAGGCGTGTGTGTCTTATGCAAACATATCACACATGCATCTTCGACAACAGAAGCAAGGTGAGGAGATAGTGTGTGGTTGTTTGCAACCGAGAGAGAAAGACCCCTAGCACGTGGCCAACAGGGGTCTGACAAGCAAGGGAGAGAGGGCGAGAGAGACTTATGGAGAAAATGCAGACATGGGGAGGAGAGAGTGTATGTTTGTGATAGAGATATCCCCTGGAGATCGTGATGGGACTACATGGGTGGGAGATCGAGTGACAAGGTGTGTGTGTCCTAGAAGATACCCCGAGAGATATCGAGATAGACGTATGGATGGAAGGAGACAATACGTCTGTTCCTGATGGCTAGTGAGATATAATCATACTTAGGGGGGAGTACGTGCGCCTATGATGGAGTGAGGAATTATGGTACTTAGGGGGGTGTGTGTCACATAGAGAGAGAACAAGGGCGAAGAGTGTTGGATGGGTCTATATGTAGCGCAAGCGAGACATGTGTATGTGTGAACCAGGGACATATAAAGTTTGAGCGAGATAGAGGAGCCCCAATAAGGCTGAATGGTGTGTCAGATAGCTGAGAGGGGGAAAGAGATATTCCATCCGCTCGATAATGCAGTGCATGTAAAAAAAATTAGAAGTCGAACTTTGGAAACATTTATCAGGTTTATGATAACCCACAAGTATAGGGGATCGCAACAGTTTTCGAGGGTAAAGTATTCAACCCAAATTTATTGATTCGACACAAGGGGAGCCAAAGAATATTCTCAAGTATTAGCAGCTGAGTTGTCAATTCAACCACACCTGGATAACTTAATATCTGCATCAGAGTGTTTTGTAGCAAAGTAATATGATCGTACTGGTAACGGTACCAAAAGGTAATGATAGCAAAAGTAATATTTTGGGGGTTTTGTAGTGATGATAACAGTAGCGACGGAAAAGTAAATAAGCGAAGAACAATATATGGAAATCTCGTAGGCAATGGATCAATGATAGAGAATTATGCCGGGTGTGGTTCATCATGTAACAGTCATAACCTAGGGTGACACAGAACTAGCTCCAATTCGTCAATGTAATGTAGGCATGTATTCCGAATATAGTCACACGTGCTTATGGAAAAGAACTTGCATGACATCTTTTGTCCTACCCTCCCGTGGCAGCGGGGTCCTAGCGAAAACTAAGGGATATTAAGGCCTCCTTTTAATAGAGTACCAGACCAAAGCATTAACACATGGTGAATACATGAAATCCTCAAACTACGGTCATCACCGGGAGTGGTCCCGATTATTGTCACTTCGGGGTTGTCGGATCATAACACATAGTAGGTGACTATAGACTTGCAAGATAGGATCAAGAACTCACATATATTCATGAAAACATAATAGGTTCAGATCTTAAATCATGGCACTCGGGCCCTAGTGACAAGCATTAAGCATAGCAAAGTCATAGCAACATCAATCTCAGAACATAGTGGATACTAGGGATCAAACCCTAACAAAACTAACTCGATTATAGGATAAATCTCATCCAACCCATCACCGTCCAGCAAGCCTACAACGGAATTACTCACGCACGACAGTGAGCATCATGAAATTGGTGATGGAGGATGGTTGATGATGATGATGGCGACGAATTCCCCTCTCCGGAGCCCCGAACGGACACCAGATCAGCCCACCCGGGAGAGTTTAGGGCTTGGAGGTGGCTCCATATCGTAAAACACGATGAATCCTTCTCTCTGATTTTTTTCTCCCCGAACACGAATACATAGAGTTGGAGTTGAGGTCGGAGGAGCTCCAGGGGGCCCACGAGGTAGGGGCGCGCCCAGGGGGGCAGGCGCGCCCCCACCCTCGTGGCTAGGGTGTGGCCCCCCTGGTCTTGATCTTTTGCCAGTATCTTTTATTATTTCCAAAAATAATCTCCGTGAAGTTTCAGGTCATTCCGAGAACTTTTGTTTATGCACATAAATAACACCATGGCAATTCTCCTAAAAACAGCATCAGTCCGGGTTAGTTCCATTCAAATCATGCAAGTTAGAGTCCAAAACAAGTTCAAAAGTGTTTGGAAAAGTAGATACGACGGAGACGTATCAACTCCCCCAAGCTTAAACCTTTGCTTGTCCTCAAGCAATTCAGTTGGAAAACTAAAAGTGATAAAGAAAAACTTTTACAAACTCTGTTTGCTCTTGTTGTTGTAAATATGTAAAGCCAGCATTCAAGTTTTCAGCAAAGATTATAAACTAACCATATTCACAATAACGCTTAGGTCTCATGTTTACTCATATCAATGTCATAATCAACTAGCGAGCAATAATAATAAATCTCGGGTGACAACACTTTCTCAAAACAATCATAATATGATATAACAAGATGGTATCTCGCTAGCCCTTTCTGAGGCCGAAAAACATAAATGCAGAGCACCTTTAAAATCAAGGACTGACTAGACATTGTAAGTCATGGTAAAAGATATCCAGTCAAGTCATACTCGATGTAAACTAATCAGTAATGAATGCAAATGATAGAGGTGCTCTCCACCGGGTGCTTTTTAATAAGAGGAGGATGACTCAGCATAAAAGTAAATAGATAGGCCCTTCGCAGAGGGAAGCAGGGATTTGTAGAGGTGCCAGAGCTCGGTTTTGAAATAGAGATGAATAATATTTTGAGTGGTATACTTTCATTGTCAACATAACAACCAAGAGATGGCGATATCTTCCATGCTACACACATTATAGGCGGTTCACAAACAGTATGGTAAAGTTTATACTCCCCCTCCACCAACAAGCATCAATCCATGGCTTGCTCGAAACAACGAGTGCCTCCAACTAACAAGAGTCCCAGGGGGAGTTTTGTTTGCAATTATTTTGATTCGATTTGCATAAAGCATGGGACTGGGCATCCCGGTGACCAGCCATTTTCTCGTGAGTGAGGAGCGGAGTCCACTCCTCTTGAGAATAACCCGACTAACATGGAAGATACGGACAGCCCTAGTTCATACATGAGCTATTCGAGCATGCAAAATAGGATATTTATTTGAAGGTTTAGAGTTCGGCACATACAAATTTACTTGGAACGGCAGGCAGATACCGTATATAGGTAGGTATGGTGGACTCATATGGAACAACTTTGGGGTTTATGGAATTGGATGCACAAGCAGTATTCCCGCTTAGTACAAGTGAAGGCTAGCAGAAGACTGGGAAGCGACCAAGTAGAGAGCGACAACAGCCATGAACATGCATTAAAGTTAATGAACATTAAGTGCAAGCATGAGTGGGATATAATCCACCATGAACATAAATATCGTGAAGGCTATGTTGATTTTGTTTCAACTACATGCGTGAACATGTGCCAAGTCAAGTCACTTAAATCATTCAGAGGAGGATACCACCCTATCATACCACATCACAACCATTTTAATAGCATGTTGGCACACAAGGTAAACCATTATAAGCTCCTAGCTAATTAAGCATGGCATAAGAAACTATGATCTGTAATTGTCATCGCAAACATGTTTATTCATAATAGGCTGAATCAGGAATGATGAACTAATCATATTTACAAAAACAAGAGAGGTCGAGTTCATACCAGCTTCTCCCATCTCAATTAGTTCATCATATATTGTCATAATTGCCTTTCACTTGCACGACCGAACAATGTGGATAATAATAATAGTGCACATGCATTGGACTAAGCTGGAATATGCAAGCATTCAATAAACAGGAGAAGACCAGGCAATATGGGCTCTTTTGTCAGATCAACAATAATGCATATAAGAGCCACTTCAACAATTTAATCATGATCTTCTCCTATCGACCCCCAAAGAAAAGAAATAAAACTATATACACAGGAAAGCTCCCAACAAGCAAAAGAAGAACAAGAAATATTTTTGGGTTTTCTTTTTTAATTACTACTACAAGCATGGAAAGTAAACTAATTAAAAGCTACAGCTAATTTTTTTGTTTTGTTTTTCTTAAGGTTTATTAAACAGACAAGAAGAAAGCAATAAAAGGAAATAAACTAGCATGGATAATACAGTGAAAAAGTATGAGCACCGACATCTAGCAATGAGTGTGTGAACATGAATGTAATGTTGGTGAGAAATACGTACTCCCCCAAGCTTAGGCTTTTGGCCTAAGTTGGTCTATGGCCACAGCTGGCTTGGCGGATATCCAAAGTAATAGTTTGGATCGTACTGTGATGCAGTAGTCATTGCATCGTGGGCTGCAGCTTGGAGGCAAGGTATCTCAGCTCTCCTCTTATACTCTTTCGCCTCCTCTCTAGTTATAGAATATCTCCCTTTTGCCTGAAAGTCAAAGAAAGTAGAAGCAGGGAGAGTGACCTGATAGGTGCATCGTCTATCAAAGATTAGTCGGTACTGGAGGAACTGATCGTTCTTCTCAGCAAACTGATGACGAACCATAGCCTCATAATCCAAATAAGCAGGAGGCAACTCAATATCATCCTCACGTATGGTTATACCAAGAAAATTAGCTATGCGAGTTGCATAAATTCCACCAAAGAAATCTCCATTAAATCTATTAAGATGCAACCTACGTGCAACAATGGCTCCCAAATTATAAGATTTATCTCCTAACACAGCACTCCTAAGAATGCTGAGGTCAGGGACACACATGTGACATGCTTCATCTTTACCATTAATGCATCTACCTATGAAGAGAGCAAAATAATGTATAGCAGGAAAGTGAATGCTCCCTATGGTAGCTTGTGTTATATCTCTGGACTCTCCCAAAGTTATACTAGCAAGAAAATCTCTAAACTCAGATTTGCGGGGTTCATTAGTACTACCCCATTGTGGAAGTTTGTAGGCAGTGGTAAAATCCTCTAAGTCCATAGTATAAGAATTTTCATAAAGATCAAACAGGACAGTTTGAGAATTGCGTGAAGATAAAAATTCAAACCTCCTCACAAAGGAACTAGTGAGATAGTGGTACTGACGGCACTTTTCTGCCTCGAAGCTCACAAGATCAGCATTACGCAAATATGCGTTAAATTCTTCCTTAATTCCTGCTCGATCCATGAAGTCCTCTGAAGACCATTCACAAGGCCGCACTGGAGCGTCCCTTGGTGGCTCATCATCAGCATCACGCATTGCAAGCCTGGGTCCTTGTTTCCTTGAAGAACCACCTTGGTACATTCCTAAACATATTTCTTCCTCTAAAAAAATTCTGAAATTTTTAGTAACTTCAAAATAAAAGTGAACCAAACTCAACAAAATTGATAGCAACTACTCCTACAAGTGCCTAGAGCCTATATCACGCATCAAAACTACTTGGAACCATATACATTTGACATGCAAGCTCAAGAACAGGGTCACCTAAGCAGCAAAAATATGCAATGAATAAAGCACTAGAACAACAACTAATTGGATCATTGGAGGAGTCACATACCAAGGAACAATCCCACAAAGCAGTTTTGTGAGAGGTGCCTTGAGCAAGGAGATCGAAAATCATAGCAAAAGGGGCTAGAACTCGTGCTTGAGCTAGATAATGGTGTTTGTGGGAGGAAGAAGGAGTGTGTGGGTGCAGGAATAAGTGGAGGAGGGCCATCGTGGGCCCACGAGGCAGGAGGGCGCGCCCAAGGGGTGGGCGCGCCGTGGACCCTCGTGGCCAGGTGCTTGCTCCCCCTACTATGTTCTTAGTGTATTCCAGAAAAAATCATATTTAAATTTTAGTGCATTTGGAGAACTTTTAATTTCGGGGTATTTTTATATTGCACGGATAATCAGAAAACAGACAGGAACTACTACTTTTGCTTTATTTAATATAAATAATAGAAAGTAAAAATAGGGTACAGAAGGTTGTGCTTTCTAACTTCATCCATCTCATGCTCATCAAAAGGAATCCACTAACAAGGTTGATCAAGTCTTGTTAACAAACTCATTCCGAATAACATGGAACCGGAGAAATTTCGAATAACACTATGTTACCTCAACGGGGATATGCACATCCCCAATAATTAGAATATCATATTTCTTCTTGATAGTAGGAAGAGGAAATTCAAAACCTCCAAAAATAATCGATGGAACTTTTCCAATAGAATTAATACTATGAACTTGAGGTTGTTTCCTCGTGAAAGTGTACCGTATGCTCATTACCATTAACATGAAAAGTGACATTGCCTTTGGTGCAATCAATAACAGTTCCTGCAGTATTCAAAAAGGGTCTTCCAAGAATAATAGACATATTATCGTCCTCAGGAATATCAAGAATAACAAAGTCCGTTAAAATAGTAACGTTTTCAACCACAAGAGGCACATCCTCACAAATACCGACAGGTATAGCAGTTGATTTATCAGCCATTTGCAAAGATATTTCAGTCAGTGTCAACTTATTCAAATCAAGTCTACGATATAAAGAGAGAGGCATTACACTAACACCGGCTCCAAGATCACATAAAGCAGTTTTAACATAATTTCTTTTAATGGAGCATGGTATAGTGGGTACTCCTGGATCTCCTAACTTCTTAGGTATTCCACCCTTAAAAGTGTAATTAGCAAGCATGGTGGAAATTTCAGCTTCCGGTATCTTTCTTTTATTAGTAACAATTTATTTCATGTACTTAGCATAAGGATTCATTTTGAGCATATCAGTTAATCACATACGCAAAAAGATAGGTCTAATCATTTCAGCAAAGCGCTCAAAATCCTCATCATCCTTTTTCTTGGATGGTTTGGGAGGAAAAGGCATGGGTTTTTGAACCCATGGTTCTCTTTCTTTACCATGTTTCCTAGTAACAAAGTCTTTTTATCATAATATTGATTCTTTGATTGTGGGTTATCAAGATCAACAGCAGGTTCAATTTCTATATCATTATCATTGCTAGGTTGAGCATCATCATGAACATTATCATTAACATTATCACTAGTTTCAGGTTCATTACCAGATTGTGTTTCAGCATCAGAAATAGAAATATCATTTGGATTCTCAGGTGTTTTAGAAATAGGTTCACTAGAAGCATCCAAAGTCCTATCATTTTTCTTTTTCTTCCTTTTAGAAGGACTAGGTGCATCTATAGTATTTCTCTGAGAATCTTGCTCAATTCTCTTAGGGTGGCCTTCAGGATACAAAGGTTCCTGAGTCATTTTACCAGTTCTAGTAGCCACTCTAACAGCATAGTCCTTATTCTTACTATTCAATTCATTGAGCAAATCATTTTGAGCTTTAAGTACTTGTTCTACTTGAGTGGTAACCATAGAAGAATGTTTACTAATAAGTTTAAGTTCACCTTGGACATTAGCCATATAATCACCCAAGTGTTCAAGCATATGAGCACTGCATTTTAATTCTCTACCAAAATAAGCATTGAAGTCTTCTTGGTTAACCATAAATTTATCAAACTCATCTAAGCATGGGCTAGCAAACTTGGTGAATGGGATTTCAGCTTTATCATATCTATAGAGAGAATTTACCTTTACTACCTGTGTTGGGTTATAAAGACCATGCATTTCTTCAATAGGCGGTAAATTAAGACCATGTATATCTTCAATTGGAGGTAAATTCTTAACATCTTCAGCTTTAATACCCTTTTATTTCATGGATTTCTTTGCCTCTTGCATATCTTCAGGACTGAGAAATAGAACACCCCTTTTCTTTGGAGTTGGTTTAGGAATAGGCTCAGGGGCTAGCTCAGGAAGTGTCCAATTATTTTCATTTGTCAACATATTATTCAATAAAAATTCAGCTTCATCTGGTGTTCTTTCCCTAGAAACAGAACCAGCACAACTATCCAGGTAATCTCTGGAAGCATCGGTTAGTCCATTATAAAAGATATCAAGTATTTCATTTTTCTTAAGCGGATGATCAGGCAAAGCATTAAGTAATTGGAGAAGCCTCCCCCAAGCTTGTGGGAGACTCTCTTCTTCAATTTGCACAAAATTATATATATATCCCTTAAGGCAGCTTGTTTCTTATGAGCAGGGAAATATTTAGCAGAGAAGTAATAAATCATATGCTGGGGACTACGCACACAACCAGGATCAAGCAAATTAAACCATATCTTAGCATCACCCTTTAATGAGAACGGAAATATTTTAAGGATATAAAAGTAGCGAGTTCTCTCATCATTAGTGAATAGGGTAGCTATATCATTTAATTTAGTAAGATGTGCCACAACAGTTTCAGATTCATAGCCATAAAAAGGATCAAATTCAACCAAAGTAATTATCTCGGGATCAATAGAGAATTCATAATATTTATCAGTAACAAAGATAGGTGAAGTAGGATAAGCAAGATCATATTTCATTCTAGCATTCAAAGTTTTTTGTTTAAGCTTAGCTAATAATTTCTTAAGATCACTTCTATCATTGTAAGCAAGAAAGTCTCTTTTAGTTTCTTCATCCGTAACATAGCCCTCAGGCACAACCGGTAATTCATATTTATTAGGAGATCCTTCATAATCACTTTCATCAGTATTATCAGTTTCAATAATTTCATTCTCTCTAGCCCTAGCGAGTTGTTAATCAAGAAATTCACCGAGTGGCACATTAGTATCAAGCATACAAGTGGTTTCATCATAAGTATCATGCATAGCAGAAGTGGCATCATCAATAATATGCGACATATCAGAATTAATAGCAGAAGTAGGTCTAGGTGTCGCAAGCTTACTCAAAACAGAAGGTGAATCAAGTGCAGAGCTAGATGGCAGTTCCTTACCTCCCCTCTTAGTTGAGGGATAAATCTTGGTTCTTGGATCTTTCAAGTTCTTCATAATGATAAGCAGATATAAATCCCAGGTGACTCAAAGAATAGAGCTATGCTCCCCAGCAACGACGCCAAAAAATAGTCTTGATAACCCACAAGTATAGGGGATCGCAACAGTTTTCAAGGGTAGAGTATTCAACCCAAATTTATTGATTCGACACAAGGGGAGCCAAAGAATATTCTCAAGTATTAGCAGTTGAGTTGTCAATTCAACCACAATTGGATAACTTAATATCTGCAGCAAAGTGTTTAGTAGCAAAGTAATATGATAGTAGTGGTAACGGTAGCAAAAGGTAACGATAGCAAAAGTAATATTTTTGGGGTTTTGTAGTGATGATAACAATAGCAACGGAAAAGTAAATAAGTGAAGAACAATATATGGAAAGCTCGTAGCCAATGGATCGGTGATAGAGAATTATGTCGGTTGTGGTTCATCATGTAACAGTCATAACCTAGGGTGACACAGAACTAGCTCCAATTCATCAATGTAATGTAGGCATGTAATCTGAATTAGTCATACGTGCTTATGGAAAAGAACTTGCATGACATCTTTTGTCCTACCCTCCCGTGGCAGCGGGGTCCTAGCAGAAACTAAGGGATATTAAGGCCTCCTTTTAATAGAGTACCAGACCAAAGCATTACACATAGTGAATACATGAACTCCTCAAACTACGATCATCATCGGGAGTGGTCCCGATTATTGTCACTTCGGGGTTGCCAGATCATAACACATAGTAGGTGACTATAGACTTGCAAGATAGGATCAAGAACTCACATATATTCATGAAAACATAATAGGTTCAGATCTGAAATCATGGCACTCGGGCCCTAGTGACAAGCATTAAGCATAGCAAAGTCGTAGCAACATCAATCTCAGAACATAGTGGATACTAGGGATCAACCCCTAACAAAACTAACTCGATTACATGATTAATCTCATCCAACCCATCATTGTCCAGCAAGCCTACGATGGAATTACTCACGCACGGCGGTGAGCATCATGAAATTGGTGATGGAGGATGGTTGATGATGACGATGGCGACCGATTCCCCTCTCCGGAGCCCCGAATGGACTCCAGATCAGCCCTCCCGAGAGAGTTTAGGGCTTTGCGGCGGCTCCGTATCATAAAACGCAATGAATCCTTCTCTCTGATTTTTCTCTCTCCGAACACGAATATATAGAGTTGGAGTTGAGGTCGGAGGAGCTCCAGGGGGGCACGAGGTAGGGGGCGCGCCCCCCACCCTCGTGGCTAGGGTGTGGACCCCTGGTCTTGATCTTTTGCCAGTATCTTTTATTATTTACAAAAATAATCTCTGTGAAGTTTCAGGTCATTCCGAGAACTTTTGTTTCTGCACATAAATAACACCATGGCAATTCTGCTGAAAACAGCGTCAGTCCGGGTTAGTTCCATTCAAATCTTGCAATTTAGAGTCCAAAACAAGGGAAAAAGTGTTTGGAAAAGTAGATACGACGGAGACGTATCAGTTTATGCAAATGTTATTTATATCTACAATACCAAAGATACATCATATGAAACTACATCCCATGATGAATCTAATGGTATATGTTTGTCGTTCTATATGTAAATGTTTTTCTCCATGTACATGGTCAAACTTTGTGATGTTTGACTTTTCAATAAATCTATATGCTATGGACCGAAGAGAGTGCCTAAGTCGAGAGAGATCAAGTGCGTGTGAAGGAGAATGAGTGAGTGTGCAAAAAGAGTAAGTGTGTGAAAGAGGAAGGGACAATAAACGATAAATTAGAGAGAGAGTGTGTTTTTTGTTTCTTATGCAAACATATCACGCATGCATCTCCGAGATAGAAAAGCAAGGTGAGGAGATACACGAGATAGCTAGTGTGTGATTGTTTGCAATGAAGAGAGACACCCCTATAACACATGTCCAATATGTTGGGGAACGCAGTAATTTCAAAAACATTCCTATGCACATGCAAGATCATGGCGATGCATAGCAACGAGAGGGAATAGTGTTGTCTACGTATCCTCATAGAACGTAAGCGGAAGCGTTATGACAACGTGGTTGATGTAGTCATACGTCTTCACGATTGACCGATCCTAGCACCGAAGGTACGGCACCTCCGCGATCTGCACACATTCGGCTCGATGACGTCCCACGAGGTGGATCTAGTAGAGCTTCGAGGGAGACCTTCGTCAGCACGACGGCGGGATGACGGTGATAATGATGATACTGGAATAGGGCTTCGCCTAAGCATCGCTATGATATGACCGAGGTGGATTATGGTGGAGGGGGGCACCGCACACGGCTGGAAACAATCAACTTGTGTGTTCTAGGGTGCCCCCTGCCCCGTATATAAAGGGGCAAGGGGGGAGGCCGGCCGGCCTTAGGGCGTGCCAAGGAGAGGGGGAGTCCACCTCCTAGTAGGAGTAGGACTCCCCTTTGCCTATTCCAACTAGGAAGGGGAAGGGGGGAGGAAGGAGAGGGAGAGAGGGAGGAAAGAGGGGGCGCCCCCCTCTTTGTCCAATTCGGACTCCCAAGGGAGCGCCAGCCCTAGGCCATCTCCTCTCTCTCCCACAAGGCCCATGTTGGCCCATTAGTTCCCTCGGGGGTTCCGATAACCCCTCCGGCACTCCGATAAATATCCAGTGACCCCCGGAACTCATCCGGTGTCTGAATATAGTCGTCCAATATATCAATCTTTATGTCTCGACCATTTCGAGACTCCTCGTCATGTCCGTGATCATATCCGGGACTCTGAACTATCTTCGGTACATCAAAACACATAAACTCGTAATATCGATCGTCACCAAACGTTAAGCGTGTGGACCCTACGGGTTCGAGAACAATGTAGACATGACCAAGACATGTCTCCGGTCAATAACCAATAGCGGAACCTAGATGCTCATATTGGCTCCTACATATTCTACGAAGATCTTTATTGGTCAAACCGGATAACAACATACATTATTCCCTTTGTCATCGGTATGTTACTTGTCCGAGATTCAATCGTCGGTATCTCAATACCTAGTTCAATATTGTTACTGACAAGTCTCTTTACTCATTCCGTAATGCATCATCCCGCAACTAACTCATTAGTCACAATGCTTTCAAGGCTTATAGTGATGTGTATTACCGAGAGGGCCCAGAGATACCTCTCCGACAATCGGAGTGACAAATCCTAATCTCGATCTATGCCAACTCAACAAACACCATCAGAGACACCTGTAGAGCACCTTTATAATCACCCAGTTACATTGTGACGTTTGGTAGCACACAAAGTGTTCCTCCGGTATTCGGGAGTAGCATGATCTCATAGTCATAGGAACATGTATAAGTTATGGAGAAAGCAATAGCAACAAACTAAACGGTCATCGTGCTAAGATAACGAATGGGTCAAGTCAATCACATCATTCTCTAATGATGTGATCCCGTTAATCAAATGAAAACTCATGTCTATGGTTAGGAAACATAACCATCATTGATTCAACAAGCTACTCAAGTAGAGGCAAACTAGTGACACTCTATTTGTCTATGTATTCACACATGTACTAAGTTTCTGGTTAATACAATTCTAGCATGAATAATAAACATTTATCACGATATAAGGAAATATAAATAACAACTTTATTATTGCCTCTAGGGCATATTTCCTTCACAATAGAGGTCTGGCCAACAAGGAACAAAGGTCGAGAGGGACACATGGAGAACATGGACGCATGGGGAGGGAGAGAGGTTGTGTTTGTGATAGAGAGATCCCCTCGAGATCGTGAGGGGACTTATATGGGTGGGAGATCGAGGGAGGTGTGTGCGAGATAGAAAGATGCCCCGAGAGAAATCGAGATAGACCATGCACATGTTTGTGATGGAGACTAAGATTAGCTAGTCATATACATATAGGGGGGACTACGTGTGCCTACATTTGACTGAGAGACCATCATACTTGGCTAGGCATGAGATTGTGTGTGTGTGTGTGTGAGATGGAGAGAGACCGAGGGAGAGAGAGATAAATTTTTAGATGGGTCTATCGAGTGCGAGTGAGATATGCATGTGTATGTGTGACCCAGGTAGATGGAGAGTTTGAGAGAGAGAGAAGAGCTCCGAGACGATAGAGTGGTGTGTGAGAGAGTTGCGGACAACGAGCCAAGGAATTTGTGTGCATACGATGAGTGCACCCAAGATATTTAGCTTGGAATAGAGAATCATACATAGTGTGGACCTATAGATGTAGTATATATGCATGCGAACTAGAAAGACCCCCCCCACACACACACACAGAGAGATAGAGAGAGAGAGACGGAGAGAGAGGGAGAGGGACCAACAAGGTTTGTGTGCTGGATGCGTGTGACAGAATTGAAGATTGTTGGCGAGAGAGACAGGGAGCAGGAGTCCGGGAGAGGGGGAGGTCGCATTTTATGCATCAAAGGCTGATATAAACCATGTTTCGATATAAACTTGCATTCAAATATTTAAATTGGAGAACATGTTGTCTGCAATCCACACATGAACGGAGATATGAGTATATCAAACAAGTTCATTAATCTGACTCTCAACATGTTCGTGGAGTACTATAATACTGTACAATATGCTACTCGATTGAGGTGTTTAATTTTGGATTTAGTTCACTATTTTGACATGGTGAACGAGCTATTTCATTGAATCGAGATATTTCATTTTGGGTTTGATTCCCGTTTTTGAGTGGGTCAACTATTTGTCATATAGTAAATCGCTAGCAACGAGCATGTAAAAACACATTACTCCCGAGCATCATCTCTCCATCTAAAAAAGAAGTGGCAAGCTAATATTTCAAATTTTGATTCGAATCAACTTGGTAAGGTAGACGTGGATGCTCGTTCTCACAAAATTTGAACGAACCGTTAAACACCCTCTGCTCGATGGAATTTGCCCAAGCAAATAAATGGGAGACGCGAAATTACCAGCCTGTGTGGGACAAGCATCAATTGGCCCGTTGTACATCGAGGGTAGGTTCGTAACTTCATCCAAGCGCACCTTCTCCTCGGCCAAAATGACATGTGCCGAATAATTCATAAACCATGGTCGGCAAAACACTCTCTCCTCACCCGAAATAGCTCGCGCCCACTATTTCAAAACACGCTCTCCTCGCTTGAAATCGCTCGTGCCCACTATATTTCAAAACACGCCCTCCTTGCCCGAAATCACTCGCTCCCACTATATTTCAAAACACGCCCTCCTTGCCCGAAATAGCTCGCGCCCACTATTTGGGAGAAGCAAAGTTACTCTACTATCCCCGACCCTCAGTACACAGACCCAAGCCGAGAAGCCTAAATTCAGGGGTAGAACTGTAACCCCCCCCCCCCACACACACACACACACACATTTCAGACAAATGCGTCCGTAAAACATGGTTCCCCCTTGAGGGAGTCCTGGATTAGGGGGTCTCCGGATAGCCGGACTATCTCCATTGGCCGGACTGTTAGATTATGAAGACACAAGATTGAAGACTTCGTCTCGTGTCCGGGTGGGACTCTACTTGGCGTGGAAGGCAAGCTAGGCAATACGTATATGGATATCTCCTCCTTTGTAACCGACCTTGCATAACCCTAACCCTCTCCAGTGTCTATATAAACCGAAGGGTTTTAGTCTGTAGGACAACAATCACAACATACAATCATACCATAGGCTAGCTTCTAGGGTTTAGCCTCTCTGATCTCATGGCAGATCTACTCTTGTACTAACCATATCATCAATATTAATCAAGCAGGACGTAGGGTTTTACCTCCATCAAGAGGGCCCGAACCTGGGTAAAACATCGTGTCCCCTGCCTCCTGTTACCATCCGGCCTAGACGCACAGTTCGGGACCCCCTACCCGAGATCCGCCGGTTTTGACACCGACATTGGTGCTTTCATTGAGAGTTCCTCTGTGTCGTCGCCATTAGGCTTGATGGCTCCTACTATCATCAATAGCGATGCGGTCCAGGGTGAGACTTTTCTCCCCGGACAGATCTTCGTATTCGGTGGCTTTGCACTGCGGGCTAATTTGCTTGGCCATCTGGAGCAGATTGAAAGCTACGCCCCTGGCCATCAGGTCAGATTTGGAAGTTTGAACTACACGGCCGACATCCGCGGAGACTTGATCTTCGACGGATTCGAGCCACAGTCGGGCGCGCCGCACTGTCGCGATGGGTATGACCTAGCTCTGCCACCGAACAATACCCCAGAGGCCGCGCCCGCATCAGCTCCGACCCTTAGCTCGGAGCCAACTGCACCAATCGAGGACGGGTGGTTAGACACCGCCTTAGGGGCTGCAGTCTCAACGGCAATCGAGCCAAACACCAGCATAATCCTCTGCGCAGCCCGTGACTCCAAGGTGCCGGACTCTTTTTCTGACTCCGAACCATCCGCGCCCCTGCCAATCGAATCCGATTGGGCGCTGATCATGGAATTCACCGCCGCGGATATCTTTTAGCACTCGCCCTTCGGTGACATTCTGAATTCACTAAAGTCTCTCTCTTTGTCAAGAGAGCCCTGTCCGGGTTATGGCCAACAGGATTGGGATGCGGACGATGAAGAAATTCGACGCCCACCCACCACCCACTTTGTAGCCACTGTCGATGATTTAACCAACATGCTCGACTTCGGCTCCGAAGACATCGACGGTATGGACAATGATGTAGGAGACAAACATGAACCAGCGCCTATAAGGCACTGGAAATCCACCTCGTCATATGACATATACATGGTGGATGCACCCAATGAAGGCAACAGTGACGAGATAGCGGAGGATGACCCCTCCAAGAAGCAACCCAAGCGCCGACGTCAGCGGCGCCGCTCTAAGTCCCGCCAAAGAAAAAGTGGTGATACCGGCACAGGAGATAATAACACTCCAGATAGTGCCGAAGACAACAACAATCCCCTCCAGCAAGATTTAGAGCATAAGGATGAAGGAGCCAGCTCTCCTGAGAGAGCGGCAGACGGAGAGGAGGAGGATGACAATTACATCCCCCCCTCCGAAGATGAGGCAAGCCTCGGTGACAATGAATTCGCCATCCTAGAGGATCCCGTCGAACAAGAGCGCTTCAAGCGTCAGCTTATGGCCACGGCAAATAGCCTAAAGAAAAAGCAGCAGCAGCTTCAAGCTGACCAAGATCTGCTAGCTGACAAATGGACTGAAGTCCTCGCGGCCGAGGAATATAAACTCGAGCGCCCCTCCAAGAGTTACCCAAGGCGCAGGTTACTACCCCGACTGGAGGAAGAAGCGTATGATACGGCTGATCGGCCACCTCGTGGCCACGATAGAGAGGCATTCCAGCCAAAAGCCCAGCCTCCACCCCAACGCCATTCAAATAAAAAGGCATGGGGAGATACGCTAGACCCACGAGACATATTGGAGGACAAGGCAAAGCATTCAAGATCGATCTATGGATCACGAGGGCGCACCACTCTGCGAGACGACAAACGCCACGCTGGATACAGAAGCAAATCTGGCCGGGCCGAACACAACGGGCAAGACCAATTCGAGCTGCGTCGCGATATAGCCCAATACAGAGGCGCCGCACACCCCTTATGCTTCACAGACGAAGTAATGGAACATCAATTCCCAGAAGGTTTCAAACCTGTAAACATTGAATCATACGATGGCACAACAGATCCCGCAGTATGGATTGAGGACTTCCTCCTCCACATCCACATGGCCCGCGGTGATGACTTACATGCCATCAAATACCTCCCACTAAAGCTCAAAGGACCAGCGCGGCATTGGCTTAACAGCTTGCCAGCGGACTCCATTAGCTGTTGGGAAGATCTGGAAGCCGCATTCCTCGACAACTTTCAGGGTACTTATGTGCGACCACCAGACGCCGATGACTTGAGCCACATAATTCAGCAGCCAGAAGAGTCGGCCAGGCAATTCTGGACTCGGTTCCTTACAAAGAAAAATCAAATCGTCGACTGTCCGGATGCGGAGGCCTTAGCGGTTTTCAAGCACAACATCCGAGACGAGTGGCTAGCCCGACACCTTGGTCAGGAAAAGCCGAAATCTATGGCAGCTCTCACGACGCTCATGACCCTCTTTTGTGCGGGAGAAGACAGCTGGCTGGCTCGCAGTAATAACATATCAAAGAACCATGGTACCTCAGATACCAAGGACGGCAATACCAGGTCACGTTGCAACAAGCATAAGCGCCGCATTAACAGCGAAAATACTGAGGATACGACAGTCAATGCCGGATTCAAAGGCTCTAAACCCGGTCAGCGGAAAAATCCATTCAAACAAAGTACGTCGGGCCCGTCCAGCTAGGACCGTATACTCGATCGCTCATGTCAAATACACGGCACCCCAGATAAGCCAGCCAATCACACCAACAAGGATTGTTGGGTGTTCAAGCAGGCCAGCAAGTTAATTGCTGAAAACAGGGACAAGGGGCCGCATAGCGACGACGAGGAGGAGCCCCGGCAGCCGCACACTGGAGGACAGAAGAGGTTTCCCCTGCAAGTGCGGACGGTGAACATGATATACGCAACCCACATCCCCAAGAGGGAGCGGAAGCATGCGCTCAGGGACGTATATGCGTTGGAGCCAGTCACCCCAAAGTTCAACCCTTGGTCCTCCTGTCCGATCACCTTCGATCGCAGGGACCACCCCACTAGTATCCGTCATGGCGGATTTGCCGCACTGGTCCTAGACCCAATCATCGACGGATTTCACCTCACTCGAGTCCTTATGGACGGCGGCAGCAGCCTGGACCTGCTTTATCAGGACACAATGCGCAAAATTGGTATAGACCCCTCAAGGATCAAACCCACCAAAACGACCTTTAAGGGCGTCATTCCAGGTGTAGAGGCCCATTGCACAGGCTCAATTACACTAGAAGTGGTCTTCGGATCCCCGGATAACTTCTGAAGCGAAGAGTTAATCTTCGATATAGTCCCATTCCGCAGTGGTTATCACGCGCTGCTCGGGCGAACTGCATTTGCTAGATTCAATGCGGTACCGCATTATGCATACCTCAAGCTCAAGATGCCAAGACCTCGCGGAGTTATTACAGTCAATGGAAACACAGAGCGCTCTCTCCGAACAGAGGAGCACACCACGGCCCTCGCAGTAGAAGCGCAAAGCAGCCTCTCAAGGCAATCAACATGTTCGGCGCTCCACAGCCCGGACACCTTCAAGCGCGCTCGGGGCAATCGGCAAATAGACCGCCTGGCGCGATCTGAGCTCGCGTAGCAATACGGAGGCCACCCCAATCCCAACCCAGCGGCGAAACTTGTGTCGCGTGTACATAATTACGCATTAAAAATACCATGGGCACAAGTGGGGAGGGGGGCACAACTACGGCACGCCCCAAAACGCGGCCTAAACCGCACTAGGGGATTCCCGTTCGGTTATTTTTCTTTTTCTTTCAGGACCTTAATCTCTGGAAACACTGTCCGGGAGCACTATTGCTGAACACATGATGCAGCAACCAAGGAGGCAGACAACTACATCATACCACGGAATTCCTAGGTTGATTACAGTAACGAGTGAAATATTCAATTTAATATCATTACTCAGCTTGGCCTTGGAAGGGACTTAGTCCTACTTTTTGCTTATCGCACTATCTGTATCACTCTGCTTTAACGCAGTTTTTTAATAAACAATGCATGACATTACGACTATTATTGCATTTTTGTTATATATGTGTGTGTTCATTAACGACGCCTTGCAACCGTACACTTTGGTACGGCCAATACACTAGGGGCTCATGTACCCCACAATGCGGTGTGAAAAGTCCAGACACTTTCACAAGTGCGGCACCCTGAACTTATAGCATTATATGCATCAGCTCTGAATCATGTCTTTGGTCAAATGTTGGGTTTGCCCGGCTCCTATGTTTTGGTACCTTATGTTCCGCTCTATCAGCTAAGGTAGCGCTAGGAGAACTACTGCAATTGTGCCCCGGTTCTGCCGGGCTGAGCACCTCAGTAGAGAAAGCTAAAACTGACTGTCATGATAAGGTGAGAGACTGGTCGTTGTTCGGCGAGGTTTTTCGAGGCCCAAAAGACTCATGCCGCTTAGGGCGAGGGGTCGGCCCTGTCCGGCTTAAAGGTGTGTATCGCGCCCCGAATTCGGCCTTCCGAATACCAGGGGCTTCGCCGAAATTTAAAATTATAGAATTCTATGGCTAAGTGAGAGTGATAAAGCATTATTAGTCCGGTTGCCTTGTTCGTTGTGCTGAGCACCTCACTCGAAGGACCCAAATATGGGAACAAGAGTGCTCAGGTTTATCCCGAACACCCCAGCACTCGTGGCATGGGGGCAGAAGCCGAGGACTAGCCATCTCTCAGATTGGATAAACAGCCAAACACAAGGTAATATTTTAAATTCAAACAAGCATTGCATAGCGCATATGAAACAAGTTTTCATAAATACAGGATAAAACGAGCAAGTTTACTCAAATATTACATCTTTCGAACACTCATCTGTGATAAGACGGGCACCCGGCAGAACACCCTCGTAGTACATCTCGGGCTGGTGGTGCTCCTTGCCCTCCGCCGGCCCCTCCTTGATCAGCTTCACACAGTCTAGCTTGACCCACTGCAATTTCACACGGGCGAAAGCCCGGCGTGCACCTTCAATGCAGACGGATCGCTTGACGACCTCCAGTCGTGGGCAGGCATCCACAAGCCGCCTCACCAGGCCGAAGAAGATGTTCGGAAGGGCGTCGCCAGGCCACAGCCGGACTATGAAGCCCTTCATGGCCTGATTGGCCGCCTTATGTAGCTCGACCATCTGCTTTAGCTGGTCGCTCATTGGCACCAGATGTTCGGCCTCAGCATACTAAGACCAGAACAACTTCTCCGTCGAGCTTCCGTCCTCGGCCTGGTAAAATTGTGCGGCATCGGACACACTGCGGGGCAAATCTGCGAGTGCTCCTGAAGAGCTTCGGATCCGGGTAAGTAATCGGTAATTTGCTTTTACATGCTTGCTTTGCATATAGAAAGCCTTACCCGCCGCTATCTTCTTCATTGCATCAATCTCCTGGAGGGCCTTCTGGGCCTCGGCCTTGGTACTCTTTGCACTCTCAAGGGCCGCGGCAAGCTCAGACTCTCGCGTCTTCGAGTCAAGCTCCAACGCCTCGTGCTTTGTCACGAGAGCCTGGAGCTCTTGCCGCACCTCGCCCACCCGAGCCTCGTGCTTCTCTTGCTCGGTGCGCTCCTTGGCCACTGTATCTTCGGCCTTGGTTAGCACTTGCTTCAGGGTCACCACCTCGGTCGTGGCCCTTGACAAACATACGATGATCCTGTCATTTTGCAATCGCGTCCTTTTTTACATATCTATAGACAGGGTATTACTTACCCTTGTTCTCCTCGAGCTGCCTCTTGACAAGGCCGAGCTCTTTCCTGGACCCCTCGAGGTCCTGATTCAGTACGGCGACCTCCGCAGTCAGTGTGGCGGACGCCAGCAGCAAAGCCTGCATACGCATATTGACATACTTATATTAGACTCCTGCGATATTATTTGATCCTCTGTTCAGCTTTTCTTTGTGAACACCGAACAAAGCATCAGGGGCTACTGTCTATGCGGTAATATTTCTACTACATTTTAAAACACTTACCTCGAAGCCTGTTAGAAAGCTGGCACAGGCTTCAGTTAATCCGCTCTTGGCGGACTGAACCTTCTGGATCACCGCACTCATGATAGTGCGGTGCTCCTCGTCGATGGAAGAGCTGCGAAACGCTTCCAACAGATTGTCCGGCGCCTCTGGATGGACAGAGGTCACAGGCACAGGCGTCTTGCCCCTCTTAGAAGGAGGCCGCCTGCCCGAGCCCAGAACCGCTAGAGGATCCAGCGTGGTGTTCGGCTGAGGGCCAAACTCAGAGCTCTCGAGGGCCCCGTCCCCTCGGCTCCTGGAGTCCGGAAGGTCGCCTTGAGATGCCTCCGGGACTGTCTCCCCTCGATCCGGTGCCTCTTGAGACAGCACCTCGACGTCGTCGGCAGGATGAGGGGAGGTGGCGGTCGGGACTGGATCGCTATCCATGTCCGACGAGCCCAGGGAGCCATCCGATGATACCTCGATATTGGCTCGGGGCGGCCTGCATAATTATGTTCGGCGATTAGGAAAAGCAGTGCGACAAATGAATCCTATGAGTTACTCTGGTATCCTAATACTTACGATCTCTCCGAGGGCTTAATCCTGGGCAACCACTCGTCTTCGCCTTCATCGGCGGCAGTGGAACTGTCCGGAAGGAGAGTCCTTCCCTTCTTGGACCCTCCGGCCTCCCCAGTTGGGGCGGCCTTCCTTTTCTTGTCTCCCCCAGTCGGTGGGGGAGCATCTTCTTCCTCTTCCTCGTCTTCAGGGGAAGAATGCACCGCAGAGTCATCGGACGGTGAGTCCGACAACGCCTGGCGTCAGGAACTCTTTCGGGTTCCCTCGGCCTTCTTGGTCTTCTCTGGCACCTTGTAAGGGGTCGGAGTGAGCATCTTCGCCAGAAGGGCGTCTGTGGGGCCTTCGGGCAAAGGAGCCGGACAGTCGATCTGTCCGGCCATCTTCTGCCAGTCCTGTCAAAGGTACGGGAGTTTAGATCCCGCATAGAGTCAATCTATATACAATAAGTATCATGTGAAAGGTAAAGCCGCTTACCGCACTGGCTTGGCGCTTCGCGCTGAATCCGCGATCCTCGGTAATAGGGGGACCACGGCGCTTTTGAACAGCACCCTCCAGGCGTCTTCATGAGTCGTGTCGAAGAGCCTGTTCAGAGTTTGGTGCTGCGCCGGATTGAACTCCCACAAGTTGAACTCCCGTTGTTGGCACGAGAGTATCCGGTGGATGAGCATGACTTGGACTATGTTCACAAGCTTGAGCTTCTTGTCCACCATGTTTTGAATACATGTTTGAAGTCCGGTCAGCTCTTTTGAACTACCCCAGGACAGGCCCTTCTCTTTCCAGGAGGTGAGCCGCGTGGGGATGCCAGATCGGAACTCGAGGGCCGCTGCCCATGCAGGGTCACGCGGCTCGGTGATATAGAACCACCCCAATTGCCACCCCTTTATGGTTTCCACAAAGGAGCCCTCGAGCCATGTTATGTTGGGCATCTTGCCCACCATGGCGCCTACGCACTCCGCCTGGCGGCCGCCCACCACCTTCGGCTTGACATTGAAGGTCTTCAGCCATAAGCCGAACTGGGGCTTGATGCGGAGGAAGGCCTCGCACACGACGATAAACGCCGAGATGTTGAGGATGAAGTTCGGGGCTAGATCGTGGAAATACAGGCCGTAATAAAACATGAGCCCCGGGACTAAGGGTTGGAGAGGGAATCCCAGTCCGCGGAGGAAATGGGTGAGGAATACTACCCTCTTGAGGGGTCTGGGGTGGGGATGAGCTGCCCCTCATCGGGGAGCCGGTGTGCGATGTCGTCGGGTAGGTATCCGGCTCTCCTCAGTTTCTTGATGTCTCCCTCCGTGACGGAGGAGACCATCCACTTGCCTCCCGCTCCGGACATTGTTGGAGAAGGTTGAGGCGGAAGTATGGGCTTGGGCGCTAGAGCTCGAGTATGCGAAAACGGATGAGCAAAGGAGGAAGAAGGCGTGGATAGAAAGGTGAATCCTTATCCCTTTATATGGGCAGACGAAACTAAGCGTCCCCACTTGCTTGGTAAAACTCACTTATCTCCCAAGCGCCGCAATTGATTGCGCGGTTGGGTTACCCACGCCCGTATTGATGAGAATCCCGTAATAAGGGGGCACGATCTCTGCTTTGACAAGACGTGTCGAAAAACTACCTCGCGTTATGTGCGGAGCTGGTTAAAAGAAACGGTTCGAATAATCACTGGGCCATGACATAATGTCATGCTGCCAAAACAAGCCAGCAAATTAGATCTGCGAAAATATTATTCTCTCTACGGTGGAATGTGGAACTTATTTTGCAAGCTCGGACACTATCCTCGTATTCAAGTTCATTTGTGATGTATTCGGAGAAGGAACCCGCCTTGCAATGCCGAAGACAATACTGCGCGCCGGACTCATCGTCATTGAAGCCTGGTTTAGGGGCTACTGAGGGAGTCCTAGATTAGGGGGTCTCTGGATAGCCGGACTATCTCCATTGTCCGGACTGTTAGATTATGAAGATACAAGATTGAAGACTTCGTCTCGTGTCCGGGTGGGACTCTACTTGGTGTGGAAGGCAAGCTAGGCAATACGTATATGGATATCTCCTCCTTTGTAACCGACCTTGTGTAACCCTAACCCTCTCCGGTGTCTATATAAACCGAAGGGTTTTAGTCCGTAGGACAACAATCACAACATACAATCATACCATAGGCTAGCTTCTAGGGTTTAGCCGATCTAATCTCGTGGTAGATCTACTCTTGTACTACCCATATCATCAATATTAATCAAGCAGGACGTAGGGTTTTACCTCCATCAAGAGGGCCCGAACCTGGGTAAAACATCATGTCCCCTGCCTCCTGTTACCATCCGGCCTAGACACACAGTTCGGGACCCCCTACCTGAGATCCGCCGGTTTTGACACCGACACCCCTCCTAATTCCCAATTCATACCTCGTGGGCACCAAATCACCTTCTCCCCGGAAGCTCCCTTCTCCCGAGCCGCGAAGACTTAGCCCCTACTACATGGCGCCCCCACCGCACCAAATTCACAGCCGCCCTCCTCTCTAATCCCGAAGACATTGTCCATTTGTCGTCATGCACTGGGCCGTGTGCCTCTTACTCCGTGCTGCCGGAGCTGCCTCGACGACGGACGCGTGAACCATACCGGAGGCGATTCACCCCCGCCATTGTTCATGGCGCTGGAGCGGCTCCAACTTTGGACCCGTCTAGAGCCCCGGCACTGCTTCCCCGTAACCGTCGACCATCGCGACATCTCTACTTCCTTGTCGCTGGTAGCCACCGCAACCACGCCAGCCTCACCGACTAGGCAGCTGGAGCTGCCTACTTCACCGGGCCGCCAGACAGGTCACACCCTCATCTCAAATCACTTTATTTAGGCGTCAGTTGTCTGAATTTTTATTCTGGGCCAATCGATTCCGAATGGGAAGCAGCACCCCTCGAGCCGGTGGAGCTCCTAGGCTACCGGTTGGTTGGTGTCTAACATAAGAGTGCGGGGGCGCAAGTTTGTCGCAGAAGCAGCGCTTAGATGGCTATCTTAGAGTTGTGTGGGTTGAAGGTACTGCCGCCGCGGGATTTGGATGACGGAGAGTCTTTGTGGATTGGCCCAGGGGCGGCGCAACCACGGCAGTGTGGTGGGGCGGGGAGCGGGGTTTTGGTCGGGGCCACGGACGGCGGAGGCAGGATGCTCTGCCGGTGGTCGCTGGCTCTTCGGGGAAGATTCCGAATAGTGTCAGCCGGGAGGCACAAGACGGCCATCAAGCCGTCCAGCGTAGATCGTACAGTACCAAAATAAAATAAAATTGTGTGACCCCAATTTAGTCTTCAGTCAACAGACGTGTGACCACTCTTGTACCTTGCTGTTGATCTCTTAGGGTATTTCTTCAGATCAGAGATATGTGTCGTTCTTAACATTATGTGTTTTATGCATCTTCAGCCACACCGTCTGCCGACTCACAGCAGCTACTCCAACAAGGGAAGCATGCACCAGAAGGGAGCTATAGTCCCCACTCAACAGTTCCCTGCATCGAATGTGCGTGCCTGACATGGACAACCACAACAATTGTAGGGCCATCGACAAGTCAGCACATGATGCTCACTCCTATGGATGGCGGCCAGATAGGTTGTACCCTCATCTTACTGGTGTGGAACATTTATGGCTTTGTTATTCATCTAAGCATTGAAAATAGATTATCACGTTTCACTGTATATTCATGTTGATCTCTTACCGGTCTTGTTCAGGAGTTAACGATGTTCCATAGTTCATCTAAGAGACTTGTTCTTTAGGTAACGTTGTTCCATAGTTATCATCCATCAGCCAATGCTATCCCACAGGATGGTGATTATAGTATTATATCACTTCTAGTATAACCTATGTTATTCCTTAATACTTTTGTGTGCCATACATATTCTGTAGCTTTCATCTGTGTTCTCCCTTTAGTTTTTGAGACCTGTTGCTGCTAGTTAACCCCAGTCCTACTATTTATGTCGTCTCCTATAGGCACTCATTACATAAATCTAACTACTAGTTGTCTTCCATGCATGTCAGATATAATTGCACACACTGATTTATCCACAAGAACCACACGGAGCAATGTAACGGCCAACAAACTTGACGTCAATGATACCCAATATGCTGGAACATGTAAAGGCAGTTCTTCACAAGACTTGCAGAAAGATGATGAATACTATTCACCCCATAAGGTCCTTGCTCTAACTTGGCCCTTGATATGGGTACAGCATGCATATAATGTCCTGGAGTGCATCTACTCTGTTGCAATGCATTGTGCTTCGCCTGCTGATCTTGCATGTAAATATGGCATGCTTTCCTGTTTTTCAGTACCTATTCCATTAATGATAACATGTTTTCAAATTCAAGTATTGTCATTCTACTCTATCGCAATACCATCTGCTTAGTTTGGACATCATGCTTCTCAATATATTATGCATTGTTATTCATCAGTATGTACTTCATCTGTCTACCATACCATGTTCTTTTTTTACATTAAAGTGATGTACTAGTGGTCTTTTGCAATGCCATCTTAGTTTCCCAATCATACACGCATATGTTGCCTTAGTGTTTTTCCGTAATGTATTCCGCTAGCATACAGTTTTACATTCAAGTAGTGTTTTTTTACATTGTTGTCATGTCGTATCCCTAGCTCTTACATCACACTCCCTCCGTCCGGATTACATGTCGCAGAAATGGATAAAACTGGATGTATCTAGAACTAAAATATGCCTAGACCCATCCATTTATTTCCGGATGGAGGGAATACATGTCAATATGTCATGCCTTTCTATTCTTCAGTACCTATTCCATCTTTGTTGTAGCATGTTTTATAATTGAAGCACCATTCTTGTATATAAGGCATGCAAGGGGAAGGCGGCTATGTTAGAATCTGAAGGGTTACAAACCAGGTCTTTGCAAAAGATCCAAAAGCCAGGGGATAATAAACCAACTCCAGTTTTCATAGATACTGCTTCAGCACAGAGAAACCCAACTCCCACTGATAATAAGCAGATTCCAGTGGCCAAAGAACTAGTCCTCTCCAGTCCAGCAAAAATATGTCAACTCCATTCTAAGAAGCGTGTGTGTATCCTCGCATCATGAAATTTTATAGCATTCTGAACATATTTTCTACATGTTTCTTACCAATCTCTCTTTTAGAAAATAAGCTTAAAGGATAGAAGACTTTCTGTACTGGTATCGTATTCAAGGAAAGTATCTTGCGGTAATTCTCTATGCTCCAATGTTGATGTAAGTACCTACTATATATCACTATATTTTTACATCAGCATGTATTTTGTTAATCGGTGTGAATACAACCTTTATCTGGTCCAAATTCAGTTGTAGCAAAATGTTAAAGGCGACGATGTTGATTTTTGTAAGGAAAACTGCCTGGTAGTTTTGCATATTGAGCTGCATGAGTGTACTATCTCATATCATGCACATTGCCGAATTGTAGTGCTGCTCTGGTTGCCCATTCATTCATTGTGTCAATGTTGCTTTCGTATTACCTTACCTGGCTGATGATAGATGTGCCATATTGTGTTAATTTGGTGTAGGCTGGTATGGTTTGATTGCCCAAACGTTTGTTGTGTCAATGTTGCTTTCCTATTATCTGACCTGGACAGTGATGGCAATGCTAGTGTGTCAATTTGGTGCAGGCTGCTAAAGATAAGAAGACAAACTCTGAAAACAGCAAGGCAACCCCATTGTTTCTTTCCAATAAATCTAGGCCAGGTAATATGGCAATAACTCATGATTAATCTGTTCGGTTCCCCTCCTAATTTATGTTATGATGCAGTGGTCGAGACACTCTCCACTATCAATAATACAAGCCTGCCAAAATCACCATCTGAATCTGTTCAGTTTCCTCTGTCTCGAATGCAACGGAAAAAACGTATGTTTGTGAACCAATTAATGGCTGAAGCAATGATGGAAATGGTGGAGGAATAAGAGTTGCTCATTCGTGTGCAACAACAACTGATCAATGTTTTTAGAGACAGTGTAGCAAAGCAGCAAGAACTTGCCCACATGCTTATGGGTGTCATCCGCGCTGAGGTTGCAGATTGTGACGTTGTAGATTGTTAGGTTATGTTCATTTATTTACACTGACATCAATCTTTGATTGCCTGGTGGATGTAATTTCCTGTAATATATGTTGGATGTGCAATGTTTTTCCCTGTATGTCATACCTTTCCTTGATCGGTTTTGGTCCTGTGCATAATTTCTCGTCGTAATGGGCTCAAATTATCTAATTGGGCCTAAAGACATGTACGAACTTTAGTGGGCCCATTAAGTTAATGGGCCGTTACCAGGCCGAAAGTTAATGGTCGGCCCTCTTACCTCCTAGGTTGTTAACAGGCCGACATCGAAGCGGGAACAGGTGGGCCCATTTGATTTCACGGGTCGTTAACAGGCCGTTACTAAGGTCGGGCTACATATGGCCCAACTATACTGTGGGCCTTTAGCAGGCCGAAAGAGACAGCGGGCTCGTACTAGACCACGAAGAGCATGGGCCGCTAAGAGGCCGAAAGTCAGATCATACTATAAATGGCCCAAATGTGTTGTAGGCCTTTAGCAGGCCCAAAGAGAAATCGGGCTGGTATTGGACCATGAAGAGCATGGGCCGTTAAAAGGCCAAAAATCAGGTCCGACTACAAATGGCCCAAATGATTTATGGGTCGTCAACAGGCTGAAAGACACACCGGGCCTGGAATTGGCCCAACACTTAAATGGGTCGCTAAAAGGCCAAAAGTAAGGTTCGACTACAAATGGCCCAACTCATTTATGGGCCGTCAACAGGCTGAAAGACACACCGGGCCAGAAATTGGCCCAACACTTAAATGGGTCACTAAAAGGCCAAAAGATGTACATCCTGAAAATTGGCCCATCCCTTGAATGGGCTGTTAACAGGCCGAAATCACATCGGGCCGATATTGAGCCCAAATATATAGCGGGTTGTTAACGGGCTCAAACTAACAATGGGCTGCAATGGTGTCAAATGTTTAACGAGCCATTGATGGGTCGAATTGGCACATCTCGTATGGGCCGTGGGCTTAAATGGACCTGACACAAGTAGGCCTTATATGGGCCGGCCTGCTAATTTTTACTGGACTTGCCTTTTTGACCGGAATGGGCCACTGTTGGGCCATGCCACGTGTCGACCTATCATAGGTGCCTCCTGTCCAATGAATGGATGAAATCTGTCCCAACGGTGAGCCAACACGTGTTTCCTCCAGCCAATGAGAATTTTACACGTGGAAAATCCTCATTGGTCCGGGCTGTTAGCGGGTTATCGGATCCAAAACCGGACCCGATTGCTTAACGGCGTTCCGTTACGGTGGATGCCACATGTTAGTCACCCTTGACGAAAGCACTTCCATGACGCGCGATTTATCGTCATGGAAGTGGACACTTCCGTGATGATAATTTTGGTAATGTCATGGAACACTTTTACGACAGCACAGGTATGACTATCTTGATTCTGTCATAAAACCGTCATGGATGTACATGCATGACAAAAAAGTGACCTACTATGACAAACACGTATCATCACGGAAGTGTATTTTTTTGTAGTGATATTATGAATATGTGTATCACTACGATAGAGATTCAATAAGAATAAACCATTCACAAGGGGTGCATGACAATAAAAGATATTATCCATATAAATAGAACAACCATTATTCACTGACTTAAATGAATAACCGTCTCGCAATAAACAAGATCCAGGTATAATGTTCATGCTCAACGCAGGCACCAAATAACAATTATTTAGGTTCATAACTAATACCGAAGGTAAACGTAGAGGGAGCATGCCGACGACGATCACATCAACCTTGAAATCATTTCTGGCATGCATCATCACCTCGTCCTTAGATAGACATCATTTTATTTCGCAGCTCCTGTTTCGACTTACAAATATTAGCAACCGGACCAGTATCAAAAACACGCGCGCTACTACGAGCACTAGTAAGGTAGACATCAATAACATGTATATCAAAGATACCTTTGTTGACGTTGCCAACCTTCTTATGTGCAAGTACTTGGGGTAGTTCCGCTTCCAATGGCCTTTCCCCTTGCAATAGAAGCACTCAGTCTTGGGTTTAGGTCCAGCCTTGGGTTTCTTCATGGGAGCGGCAACTACCTTGCCATTTTTATTGAAGTTCCCTTTATTTCCCTTGCCCTTCTTGAAACTGGTGGTCCTATTGACTATCAACACTTGATGCTCTTTCGTGATTTCTACTTCCGCGGCCTTAAGCGTCACGAAGAGCACAGTGATCGTTTTCTCCATCCCTTGCATATTATAGTTCATCACAAAGCCCTTGTAGCTTTGTGGCAGTGGATGGAAAACTATGTCAATCGCTACTTCATTCAGAAGATTAACTCCCAACTGATTCAAGCAATTGTAGTACCCAGGCATTCTGAGTACATGTTCACTAACGAAGTTGTTCTCCTCCATCTTGCAGCTAAAGAACTTGTCAGAGGTGCCATACCTCTCAACCCAGGCATGATCCTGAAATACCAATTTCAGCTCCTAGAACATCTCCTATGCTTCATGGTGCTCAAAACATCTTTGGAGCCCTGGTTCTAAGCCCTAAAGCATGGTGCACTGAAATATCATGTAGTCATCACTTCTAGTCTGCCAGACGTTCATAGCATCTAGATTAGCGGGAGTGGGTGGAACACCTAGCGGTGCTTCAAGGACATAAGCCTTCTGTGCAGTAGTGAGGATAATCATCAAATTACAGACCCAGACCTCATAGTTGCTTCCATCATCTTTCAACTTAGCTTTATCTAGGAACGCATTAAAATTCAGGGGAGCTACATCGCGAGCCATTGATCTACAACATAATTTGCAAAGACATTAAGACTATGTTCTGATAATTGGTTCAGTTAATCAAATTACAAGTGAACTCCCACTTAAATCAACATCCCTCAAGTTGTCTAAGTGTTTGCATGATCCAAATCAACTACCCATAGGGGTGGGGCATATTAACCGAGGATCGAACTACCAAACCAAAAAAACGGAGCCGAAGCCGAAATGATCGAAACCAAAACTTTTGCTTGTTAGTTCGTTCAACACTTTGTTAAAACCGAAATTAATTCGGGGAGTTCGGTTCTGTATATCAGTTATCCGAAAGGACCTTCTAAACCGATTAGATATAACATGGACTAAATCTACTTAATGGGCCACAGCCCACAACCCAATATCAAGTCTCCCATCCTTATCCAGTACGCAGCCACCAGAGATACCAGACTGACCCGCGCCTAGACCCATCTTCCTGCACTCCCGATTGTCCCCACTGAACGCCTAACCCTAGCCGCCTCTTCTTCTCTCCACCCGGGCGGCCGATGGCGACGGCGATGCAGACCTATGTGCTATGGAAAACGCACACCTCTTCCCTCCAATCTGTTGCTTTCTCTTTGATTGCATATCGTTGGCATTTTCTCTTTTACGATGGGGATTTCTTGATAACTTCATGAGGTGCTGATGATTTCACGTCATCATATTGCTAATAGGATCTGATTTTTACTCAAATGATCTTACTTCTTGAGCATACACAAGGTTCATTTGCATATCTATTGCAGAAGTGTCCCTTCCTTTCATTTCATTTCTCTAATTTATCGGTCAATAATAGGTGTCAACCAAGCACCGAACCAAAAATCGGTCCACTGAATCTTCAGTTAGTATTTTTTGAAATGACCGATCAACCATGTTTTCTCAAAACCGAACTTTTTCAAAAGTCAAAGAACCAAACCTAATGGCTCGGTTAAACTAATGCCCGGTCCTAACTACGCGTGTCCGATCATCACGTGAGATTGGGTCATCACCAATGGTGAACATCTCCATGTTGATCATATCTACTATATGACTCATGTTCGACCTTTCGGTCCTCTGTGTTCATATGCCATGTCTGTACATGCTAGGCTCATCAAGTTTAACCCAACTATTCCACATGTGTAAAACTGGCTTACACCCGTTGTATGCAAACGTAGAGTCTATCACACCCGATCATCACGTGGTGCTTTGAAACGATGAACTTTTGCAATGGTGCATACTTAGGGAGAAAAATTTTATCTTGAAATTAGGTGAAGGGGTCATCTTAATGCTACCGTCGTTCTAAGCAAAAGAAGATGCATAAAAGATAAACATCACATGCAATCAAAATATGTGACATGATATGGACATTATCATCTTATGCTTTCGATCTCCATCTCCAAAGCACTGGCATGATCTCCATCGTCACCGTCTTGACACCGTGATGTCCATCATCATGGTCTCCATCATCGTGATGTCATGTGGTTGTCTCGCCAACTATTGCTAACACATAGCGACAAAGTAAACCAATTACATAGTGTTATTAGTTGACACGCAGGTCATACAATAAATTAAAGACAACCCTATGGCTCCTGCCGGTTGCCGTACTCATTGACATGCAAGACGTGAACCTATTACAAAACATGATCATCTCATACAACAACATATATCACATCACGTTTTGGCCATACCACATCACAACATGCCCTGCAAATAGATGTCTTCTACTTTGTTGTTGCAATTTTTACGTGGCTGCTAAGGCATACTATAAGAACTGTTCTTATCTGCGTGAAACCACAATGGCGATATACAAGTTGCCTTTTAACCTTCTACAAGGACCACCTTTGTCAAATCAAATTCAACTAAAGTGGGAGAAATAGACACCCGCAAAGCCACTTTTATGCAATACAAGTTGCATGTCAAACAGTGGAACCGGTTTCATGTGCGAGGTCCGAGCCACTTCATCCCACAATACCACCGAATCCAAATAAGACAAGGGAATTAAGCAATCTAAACATCAACGCCCATAACAATTTTGTGTTCTAATCGTACATATACATCTATGCATAGACCTAGCTCATGATGCCACTGACGGGGAACGAAGCACGAAAGTCAAAAAATTCCTACGAAACACCCAAGATCTAATCTAGGAGATGCAAAGCAACGAGAGGGGAGTGTGTCTATGTACCCTTGTAGACCTAAAGCATTAGTGTCGTAACACGGTTGATGTGGTCGTACTCATCGCGATCCAATCCGATCTAGTGCCGAACGGACGGCACCTCCGAGATTAGCACACATTAAGCTCGATAGCATCCTCCCCTTATTGATCTAGCAAGAGGGAGAGAGGAGGTAGATGAGATCGGAACCAGCACGGCGGTATGGTGGTGGTGGCGGCAGCGGAATTCCGGTAGGTCTTCTCCAAGCGCGTACCGAAGGAACGTGGAAGGAGTTGAGGGAGGCAATGGGCAAGGGTGAAGGGGTGGCTGCCCCCATGTGCCTCCCCCCTCTATATATAGTCTAGGCGGCAGGGGAGGGCGTCCAAAACCCTCCTAGGGGAAGCCACATGGGAGAAATCCCTTTAAACTTGGAGATAATATCTTGTCTCTAGATTCAACCCTTTAAATTTAGAGATAAGACCTTATCTCTAGATTTAAACAACATGTGCCTTGGGGGATGGTGCAGTCAGCCCATGTGGGCTGTAGCCCCACCCCTTGGTCCATGTGGGACCTTCCCGGGTCATTGGGCCCCATGGTGGAACCCCAGAACCTTCTAGAACCTTCCTGGCACAATACCAAAAAAACCAAACTTTTTTTGGAACCCAAAATATGATTTCCCATATATAGATCTTTACCTCTGAACCATTCTGGAGCTCCTCGTGATATCCCGAATCCCATCCGGGACTCCGAACAACCTTCAGAATTTCCGCTATTAATATCTCATTACTACCCTAGCACTATCGAACATTAAAGCGTGCGACCCTACGGGTTCGGAACATGCAGACATGACTGAGACTCCTCTCCCGTTAATAACCAATAGCAGGACCTGGATGCCCACATTGGTTCCTACACATTCAATGAAGATCTTTATCGGTTGAACCAGGATGTCAAGGATTCAGTTAATCCCGTATGCAATTCCCTTTGTCTGGCAATATGTTACATGCTCGAGATTCGATCGTCGGTATCTCCATACCTAGTTCAATCTCGTTACCAACAAGTCTCTCTACTCGTTCCGTAATACAAGATCTCGTGACTAAACTCATTAGACACATGAAGATTGTCGTGGAATTGTCACGGCATATGTCCTAGCGAAAGGACTTAGTCATGGAGCCATCGTAGCTAGATTAGCTTAAAGGGGTTAAACGGGAAAAAGGACACAGGAGTTTATACTGGTTCGGCCCCTTACTATGAAGGTAAAAAGCCTACTCTAGTTGAGATGGTATTACTTGGATTTCGATTACCAGGGAGCGAATACGCTTAACCTAGCTTTCGATCTCTCTTGTTTCTTGTCCAGAACCACCACCGGGTCGTTCCTTTATATACACAGGTTGACGCCCAGCGGCTTACAGAGTCCCGGCCGGCTCATACACAATGTGTCCTGCTCGGTGACTAATTACACGTGCCTTATACTACAACTCATACATATATGGCGGTTTACAACTCTGGGCCTTGAGCCGCCTTTGGGTTTTGGGGCCTCTAATAAGCCTGCTTCGTGAACTGCCCTCTTAACGGGCTTTGTCATAATAAGCCACCAGCGGTATAACCCGGCCCCTCCTAGGCGGGTCATACCTAGTAGCTATATCCCCAACATTAGGCCCCAGGTTGATTTGAACTTGTTCATGTCAATCTTCAGCACTTAGTAAAAATCCTTCCTTATTTGTTTCTGCGAGATATTGCAACCCGCCATGACGTCATCTCCTTGGATTATGGAAACCCGCCGTGACATCATCTATCAGTAATTTCACACGATGCACAACACATCTTAATAGATCCTTATCTTAAATAACTATCCCGAAAATCGAGGCGTCCAAATTGCTATTATCATTCTTTGATCTCCTCGATTCTTGTGCCCGCCTGTTATCCATTTCCTTATAAATAGGGTCAGGCAGCCTTTTCTCTCTCCCTCCTTCCTTCTCATCTTCAACCTCTCTCTCTCGCGCGACACATCTACACATCTGAACGTCGCCATCGCCGATCTCGTCAACTTCCTCGACCACGGCCGCTGCATCAACCTGAACGAAACCAGACACTGCATCGCCCCTTCGTTGCTCAGCAGATCTAGTAAGCACTTCATTTCCCCCACTGTAGATCTCCATTAGGGTTTTCTGAAGTTATTAGGAGTTCGTCATCGTTCTTCATTATACCTCTGTTTAATCATCACTTTGATCCAAAAGTAACACTTAAAACATGCGGAATCTGTTTCTGTGCCTTCTCTTAATCACCGGATACCTTTCTCAGATGGAGAAAACTTGCCCAACATGCTAGTACCTTAGCTGCTATAGTACTAGGTTTTGATTTTATTTTCTTTTCGAATAGCATCGGATCCAAAATTGAGTGCACCAATCTGTAAAACCTGTTGTTCCAATACTTAGTAGAATTCGCTCTTGATAGATCTTTAAATATCAGCACTGTTCTGGAGGCTTATATCACCAGTTGTAACTAGTCATATGGCATTAGGCCCCGTTTAAGCCGCTAATATGCATATATGTGGTAGTGCTCACTTCCGGCTTAACAAAAGAACATAAACCGGGAATATTTCTTTCTTTTTAGGCTTTTTCCCTTACGATGCCGAAGACAGTTACCTCGTTTAATTGGGTTCCTTCCATTGTCACAGAAAACATGCTCGAGGACTTTTTCAAAGTCGACTTTTTTCCAGCAAAAAACATCCTGCACTGGCGCACTCCCAAACCAGGTGAAGAAAGACCTCAACCATAGGACGGTGAAGTCATTGTTTTCACTGATCATATGAACCGGGGCTTCTCACCACCTGGATCCAAATTTTTCCGAGACGTTCTGCACTTCTTTCAACTTCATCCTCAAGACATCGGACCCAATTCCATGTCAAACATCTGCAATTTTCAAGAGCCTGGTGTTGACCTCTTCAGGGAATATTTTTATCTAAACCAGCAGAATGAGTTCACTGATGGACCCAACTTAGAACTTGGTGGGATCTCAATTCAACAGAGAAGAGATGCTATCTTCCCTTATGCTCTCCTGCCGAGTCACCCCAAAGATTGGAACGAAACATTGTTCTACTGTAAAGATACTTCTCCGGCTGATGAGAATCCTCTGTCGGGTTTTCGTGTCCAGCGGCTTAACCCAAAACATCCTCTTCCCAAATGGCTTACCACTGCCGAACGCGCAAAGCTCGTACCTACCTTTTCAAAGGTCAGGGCCCTGCTCGGAAATGGGTTAACTGGTATTGATTTGGTTCGGTGCTGGGTTGCTTGGAGAATCATACCCCTGAGCCACCGTTCTGGATTAACGTGTACTTATACGGGTGGCGAGACAGATCCACTACGGTACTCCTCCACATATTTAACTGATGACACAATTAAAGAGATGACAAAGACCCTTCTCCACGAGAGTCTGGCAAGCTGTAGCAAAGTGGGATTAAACCCTTTCTGCACCCTTAACCCGCCACCAGCGGTGAGTCTCTGAACCATTTATTTTACCTGATTATTCATCTGTTCTATTAATTTGACTTTGTCAACCTACACAGGTTCGGTCCGCTTTTTGGAATAAAAAGTATGATCACGAGGCTGCCAAAAGAGCCAGGACCAAAGCAAAAACTGCCAAGAAAGCCGCCAAGAAGAATAAAAAGAAACCAAGCACTTCCGAGTTGTTTGGCTTGGACGACACTACTGAGTCAGAGGCAGCCCTTGATTCCCTTGGCTCCTTATCCAACCATCTTATTGACACTGATTATCATCAGGATGACACAGGGGCCAGCCAAGCGGTCGAAGAAGAGGTAACGATTATTTCCTCTAACTCTGAGCCTTTGCAAAGACAGAAAATTCGACGAGTAATCTGGAAAGTAAGCTTTTCACACCCCTTAGCTCATTTGGATCCTCACTTTCTTTTGAAGCAACAGCAGCACGAGAGCCGGCAACAAACCCGGACCAGCAGAGGTGGAGAGTCATCCTCCGGTTTACCGAACACACCAGCACCGCAGAAACGCCGAAATGAGGTCCTTCCTAACTTAAACTCTTTCCATCCCCTGGCTGGTCTTATTCGTCAGCCACTTAATTCTTCGAATTCAAACTATCAGGGGACTTCTCGTTCCTCTTCTGGCGACTCATCGTAGACCAATCTTCCGACTTTCAAGACTGCCCCCGGGTAACTACTTTATTTCCTACTTCTTACACTTTTATATTTGTACTAACCTCCCTCGATCCTTGCAGCGGAAAGGCAAAGCCTAGCAAGAAACTCAAGGTGGTTAAGCCGGCTGAACACCCCAAAATTCCTGAACCAGAGCACCAGAATCCGCTGTCTGAGGCTTCTGTGCAACAGCCAGACGGACATGTTAATGATCCGCCACCAGAGACTCCTAACCTCTCAAACGATCATATAAATGTCAACCCTTTGAACACTAAGCCGACAAGTCCATTTAAACCACCAGAAAAGCATGTTGATGACGTTGTGATTACCGGTACCGGCTTCCAAGAGCCGGGAAAACACATTGTCTTAGCCAAGCACTCCGCCAAAGAAGAACTTATTGAAAGGAGAAAAGTAAGATTTGACATTGCCAACTATTGTCAATTGAGAATCAGTGAAGTACTGTCTGGTTATCTTAACCAAGTGCATACCAGTCGCGGCCTTGAAGTTGACATGGTGAAGCAGATGCATCAAAAATATGAGGTATGAACTCTTGCTTAATAAATTATGCCTATCCTGTTAGCCCCCAAGTCTATCATATATAGCATATTTGAATGTGCTGTAGACTTAGAATAGTTAGAGATATAATGAGAATCCTTTGTAGAATCCCTCAACGGCTGGCTTTCATTGTTAAGGTTAAATTGGGTCTTCAAATCTTTAGTGATAAAACCATGCAGTCGTAGCCCCCCCCCCAAGGGCCGGCTTACTCAGTGATGAATAAGTTGGGACTAATCGTCCTGTTTAAAATCAACAACTTAATCTGTAGTCTTTATAAACCGGATTACCTCATTTGTCCGGGTCATAAATTTGTCTTGGAACAAAGCAATAGGCATTAGCCCCCAAGTGCCAAGTATAATACTTGTATTGTGCTTGGGACTTTGAGAATTTTGTGTTCAGAAAAGAGCAATATGCATTAGCCCCCAAGTGTCAAGTGTTATTGCTTGGAAAGGACTTGGGACTTATTTATATGCACCATTGTATAAAGAATTTTGTCTGCATCCATTAGCCCCCAAGTGCCAAGCGTTGTTGCTTTGCAAAAGGCTTGGGACTTTTATAGTTGTAACCCAAACATGAATATGGTTTCAAATCTGTACATATACAGGAGGCCACTGCTCAATTGCAATCACAATTGGCTGATGTGAAATCCCGGCTGGCACATCAAGAATCTGAGACTTGGAAGGCCAATTCAAAATTCAACTTTAGCTTGGAAGAAACAGAAAAAC
This sequence comes from Triticum dicoccoides, assembly GCF_002162155.2. Classification (NCBI taxonomy): domain Eukaryota; kingdom Viridiplantae; phylum Streptophyta; class Magnoliopsida; order Poales; family Poaceae; genus Triticum; species Triticum dicoccoides. Next base: position 150,543,509 of record NC_041380.1, on the reverse strand, counting down.
TAAAGATCAACTTCAATACTAAAAGAGCCGCCTGGGCTGAGGAGAGAACTGCCCTGACACAGCAGGCTGAAAAAGCGGAAACTACTCTTCAAGAAGTGACCATGGAACTTACCAGTTTAAAACACCATATATCCCAGATGATCTCTGCTATTTTTGGTAAGTAATATTATCAGTTTCATAACCAAATTTTCTCTTTCATGTAGCAAACCATCTCTGATCCCTCTCAATTATTACACAGGTCCTAGGAGCAGTAACCTTGGTCAAGAAATGCTTGTGAAACTCAAGGAAGTATACACGCTTGTTGAATAGCTATATATCGGAGCTCAGCGCATGTTGGCCACTATCTCCCCAACTAGCCAAACACCCAACCTTCTGAGTCACGTCTTGAAAAAACTTTCCATTCTGCCTGCTAGGATTGAAGAGACAAAGCGGTCATCTGCAAGAGCCGGTGCCGTGACGGCCTTAAGCCGGGACAAGGCATGACAATCAGAGCTAGACCCATCCCAGTTGGCTACTGGGTATCCAAGTTTGAAATAAGATGGCACTCCCTTTGATAAGAAAGACATTGCTGCCTGCGTGAAGGGGATACGTCCCCTGGACAGTCTGATTGCTGATGAAATGGATCTTTCAAAATACCAGGCGGCTTATGATATGGAAAATCATAAGATGCCCACGCCGGCTTAAAAAGTGATGGACCTAATCCCTCCAATCTGTAAGCATACTTTCGCCCCTAAAGTTGATCCGTCCGATCTTATAGATGATGAAGCTGAATTCCAAGCCTTGTATGGCATTGACTGGTCATCACCAAACTTCCAGATGACGGAAGAGGATGAAGAATCGGCGAGGGATGATCCAGAAGCTTAAAGCCATCAAAGCCAAGAAGATTGATCCGCCCAGCGGTTCACATTTCATATTTAATCTTTTGAAACACTTAATCATTTGGGTTTGCTGATTTATGTAATAGTCTAGTGAAAAACCATGATTTGCCATGCCATCGTGTATGTTTTATTTTGCATGATACTGCTGATCCGCTAGTTGAGGATATGCAACTTATGTTTACTATATCATCATGTAGATCAATTGTTTGTCCCTTTTTCCTGCACACAAACAAATCATAAGTGCCCTGGCGGGTTACCGCATGGCGGGTCATGGTGCCCAGTATAAGTCAGCTGGTGACCATAGAAGTTCATAACCAGGGTAGGGGTAATATCCCAAATATGAGACATAATCAGGGCTACTTGGCCTGACTTGTAAAAAAACCATATGGTAAGAAAAATAAGGTGATACAAATCCAAATAAAAAACCCAAAAAACACGAGGCTTTCATATGCCGCCGAGCCAAAATATCTTCTTCAATGAAACTAGCATGATGGCCGCTGGAGTATCCGTGCTTTCTGTTAGCCGGCTCTCACATGACCCAATCGACATTTTAACCTAGATAAGTCCAGGGTCTTTAAAAGATTGACTTATCGAGAGTATGCGGGGTTGGAGTAGCATCATGCAAAAAATGCCGGTTTAACCAAGTTTCAATGAAGGCGACTTAACAGCCTGAGTTTCTCCTTGCTTTTCGTAAGCCGGCTCTTTCATGACCCAATCAATGTTTTAACCTTGACAAGTTCAGGGTCTCATTTAAGAGATTGACTTGTTAAGAACAGGGCGGGTCATCCAGGATTACCTGGTCGAAGAGCATCTTGCATATAGGCTGGATAACCTGGATTTTTGGTGAGTACACCTGGCATCCAAGCCAATCAAAAGGGTAAATACAGCTATGTTCATTGAATAGGAAGCCCCCAAGTGATATGTTTCTGAGCTGTGCTCAACGGGTACCTATGTTTGAGTTGTGCTCTGCATCAAACTCTCTTTGGTCCCTGTAACTTTGGGCATCAAGCCTTTTATGTGAAATGATAATAAAGACTCAGTTTCGAAGAAATGAAATGACAGAGGCCCTGAATTATCAGGGATGCTGGCTTTATTATTTTCATTATAATATATACATCATTAAAATATGTACATCACAAGAGCCGGTGGCTCAAGTATAGTAAGGCCGAAGATGAGTGATATTCCACGGCCGACGAGTCTCCTCCTCCGATGTGCGTGAGTCCTTGTGGTCTCGAACATCAATAAGATAGTATGACCCATTGTTCAGATTATTGCTGACCACAAAAGGCCCTTCCCAAGGTGGGGATAGTTTATGTATATCAGTCTGATCCTGGATAAGCCGGAGCACCATGTCGCCTTCTTGAAAGGTTCTAGTTTTAACCCGGCGGTTGTGATAACGGCGCAGATCTTGCTGGTAAATCACCGAACGAGCCGCTGCAAGGTCACGCTACTCATCCAACAAGTCAAGTGTGTCATGGCATGCTTTTTCATTATCAGCTTCCACATAGGCCTCCACACGAGGCGAATCGCGAGGGATGTCACTAGGGAGAACCGCCTCTGCTCCGTAAACCATGAAGAAAGGTGTGTAACCCATAGATCTGTTAGGGGTAGTATTGATACTCCATAACACTGAGGGTAACTCCTCCACCCAACAACCTGGCATCCTTTGCAAAGGGACCATAAGCCGGGGCTTGATGCCTCGCAAAATATCTTGATTGGCTCTTTCAGCTTGACCATTGGACTGGGAGTGAGCCACTGATGATACGTCAAGTCGAATATGTTCTTGCTGACAAAACTCTTTCATAGCACCCTTGGACAAATTAGTGCCATTATCAGTTATGATGCTATGGGGAAAATCAAACCGGAAGATCACCTTTTTGATGAATTGAGCCGCCATCGCTGCGTCACACTTACTAATCGGCTCTGCTTCAACCCACTTTGTAAACTTGTCAACCGCCACCAGGAGGTGGGTCTTTTTGTCCTTGGACCTTTTGAAAGGCCCAACCATATCAAGCCCCCAGACTGCAAACGGCCAAGCAATTGGAATCATCCTCAATTCTTGAGTCGGCACATGAGCTCATTGCGCAAATTTCTGACAACCATCACATTTACTGACTAAATCCTCAGCATCAGCATGAGCCGTCAGCCAATAAAACCCATGACGGAAAGCCTTGGCTACAAGAGACTTAGAACCGGCATGATGACCACAATCTCCTTCATGAATCTCTCACAGAATCTCACAGCCTTATTCAGGAGAAACACAACATTGAAACGCCCCTGTGACACTACGATGATGCAACTCTCCATTGATAATAGTCATTGACTTAGACCGCCGGGTTATCTGTCTAGCTAAAGTTTCATCCTCGGGTAATTCTCCCCGGGTCATATAAGCCAAGTATGGAACTATCCAATCAGGAATAACATGAAGAGCTGCTACCAGTTGAGCTTCCGGGTCAGGAATAGCTAAATCCCCCTCTGTAGGTAATTTGACTGAAGGGTTATGTAGAATATCCAAGAAAGTGTTAGGTGGCACCAGCTTACGCTGGGACCCTAACCGGCTCAAAGCATTAGCCGCCTCATTTTTCCTGCCCTCAACATGTACCACTTGATAACCTTTGAAATGGCCAGCGATAGCATCAACCTATCGGTGATAAGCCGCCATGAGTGGATCCTTAGAATCCCAAGTACTAGAAACTTGATGAGCCACCAGATCTGAGTCGCCAAAACACCTCACCGGGCTTAAGTTCATCTCTTTAGCCATCCGAAGACCGTGAAGCAAGGCCTCATACTCAGTTGCATTGTTAGTACAAGAGAACATCAACTGGAGAACGTAAGAAAATTTATCACCTCATGGGGAAGTCAAGACAACACTAGCCCCCGATCCCTCCAACTGACTAGATCCATCAAAGTGAATAGTCCAATATGTGCTATCCGACTTCTCCACAGGCATCTGCAACTCTGACCAATCATTGATAAAATCCACAAGTGCTTGAGACTTGATGGTTGTGTGAGGCATATACTTCAAACCATGGGGTCCAAGCTCAATGGCCCACTTGGCTACCCGACCTGTGGCTTCTTTGTTTTGAATAATATCCCCTGGGGGAGCAGAACTAACCACAGTGATGGGATGACCCAAAAAGTATTGCTTGAGCTTTCGGCTAGCCATGAACACCCCATATACAAGCTTCTACCAATGTGGATACCTCTGCTTGGACTCAATAAGCACCTCACTGATGTAGTAAACCGGCCGCTGAACCGGATGCTCCTTGCCTGATTCCTTCCTTTCCACCACAATGGCTACACTGACGGCTCGGCTATTGGCAGCCACATATAACAATAAAGGCTCCTTATCAATGGGAGCAGAAAGAACTGGCGGCTCAGCCAACTGTTTCTTCAAGGCCTCAAACACCTGATCAGCAGCATCACTCTAAACAAAATGATACGTCTTCTTCATCAACTGATAAAGAGGGATGGCCTTCTCACCCAACCGGCTTATGAACCGGCTTAAGGACGCAATACGACCCGCCAAATGTTGAACATCATTGATACACGCCGGCTTAGCCAGAGAGGTGATAGCCTTGATCTTCTTCGGGTTATCTTCAATACCCCTTTCCGAAACCAAAAAACCCAAAAGCTTGCCTGTTGGCACACCAAAGACACACTTGGCCGGGTTAAGCATCATCTTGTAGACCCGGAGATTGTCAAAGGTCTCTTTTAAATCATCTATCAGGGTCTCTTTCTTCATGGACTTCACCACAATATCATCCACATAAGCATGAACATTGTGCCCAATTTGGTAATGGAGGCAATTTTGCACACATCGCTGGTAAGTCGCCTGGGCACTCTTGAGCCCAAAAGGCATCGATACATAACAGAAGGCTCCAAAGGGAGTAATAAAGGTTGTCTTCTCCTGGTCCTTAACTGCCATCTTGATCTGATGATAACCAGAATAAGCATCCAAAAAACTCAGACGCTCACAACCCGCCGTAGCATCAATAATCTGATCAATACAGGGGAGAGCAAAGGGATCAACTAGAGAAGCCTTGTTTAAGTCTGTATAATCCACACACATGCGCCAGGTGTCATTTTTCTTAAGCTCCAGCACCAGGTTAGCCAACTGATAATCCCCAAGTGCAGGGAATCATCGCAGCAATTTCCAAAGGTGGAAGTGATAAGTATGGAGTGTCGAACCCACAAGGAGCTCAAGGTAAGATCAGTATTCTCTCAAGCCCTATCTGCCACTGATGCGACTCTACGTACACCGAACGTTTGCTTCCAGCTAGCAACGAGAAATAAAACTATGTTGTGGGTATGAAGTGGATAAATTTGCATGATATCGGAGAGCTAAAATATGAAAGTAGGTGCTATTATCATAAAGTTAGAATATATTACTAAATATTATAAATAGCGAGTGTGGAATAATGGTGGATCGGTGTGCGGAATTGTCCTAGGCAATTGTTAACAAGACCGATAGTCGTCATTGCAATTTCATATGAGGGAGAGGCATAAGCTAACATACTTTCTCTTCTTGGATCATATGCACTTATGATTGGAACTCTAACAAGCATCTGCAACTACTAAAGATCATTAAGGTAAAACTCAACCATAGCATTAAAGCATCAAGTCCCCTTTATCCCATACACAACAACCCCCTTACTCAGGTTTATGCTTCTGTCACTCAAACAACCCACTATAAGAGAATCATGAACGTATTGCAACACCCTACAGCGGGAATCCCTCACGCTTGCGCGACACGTAGGGCACAATAGGACAACACCAAAATAAAACATACAACTCGTACCAATCTAGATCATCAATCAACCCAAAGACAAATGATATCTACTCAAAACATCATAGGATGGCAACACATCATTGGATCATAATATGTGGCATAAAGAACCATGTTCAAGTAGGGATTACAGCGGGGTGCGGGAGAGTGGACCGCGTAAAAGAGATGAGGATGGTGATGATGGTGGTGATGTTGATGAAGACGATCACCGCGGCGATGATTCCCCTCCTGATGGCACTCTAGTGCCACCGAGAGAGAGGAGGAGAGGTTCTCCCCCTTGTGCTTCCTCCTCCATGGCCTCCCCCTGGATGGGGAGAGGTTCTCCCTCTGGTCCTTGGCCTTCATGACGATAATGGCCCCTCCGAGATCCTCCTCCATAGCCTCCGGTGATGATGGCCCCCTCCGGCAGGGTGCCAGAGAGGGCCTAGATTGATTTCTCGTGGCTACAGAGGCTTGCGGCGGCTGAACTTCCGATCTAGGTTAATTTTTGGAGGTTTCTGTATTTATAGGAGAAGTTGGCGTTGATTTCACGTCAGGGGGGCTCGGGGAGTCCACGAGGCAGGGGGCGCGCCCCCCACCCTCATGGGGCCCCCATGACTCCCCTTCGGTAGATTTTCGTTCCAGTATTTTTCATATTTTCCAGAAAAAATCTCCATTGATTTTCATTGCATTCCGAAAACTTTTATTTCTGCATAAAAACAACACCACGGTAGTTCTGCTGAAAACAGCGTCAGTCCAGGTTAGTTCTAATCAAATCATACGAAAATCATATAAAAATATTGTAAACATGGCATGAATACTTCATAAATTATAGATACGTTGGAGACGTATCAGCATCCCCAAGCTTAATTCATGCTCGTCCTCGAGTAGGTAAATGATAAAATAAATAATTTATGAAGTGTGAATGCTAGCAAGTGCACAAGTTTGATCAATGATAGTTCCAATTACTTTTTCTAGCATCATTATATGTCATATCAGTAGCTCATCCTCATAAAACTTTTCATGATCAAGTAACAAGCTATTCTCATGTTAAAGTATAGATCATAAACTTTCTTGAAACTAGCAAACTATATTCTCAGTCATCAAAAAATTGCAATTCATCTTATTTTCAGGAAGGGTCTATGTCAGAGCTTTGATTTAGCAAACTCCACATAGTCAACTATCATTTAATCTTTCACAATTGCTAACACTCACGTGATATTTATGGGTTCAAAGGTTTAATCGGACACAGAGAAAGATAGGGGCTTATAGATTCGCTTCCCAACCTTTTACCTCAAGGGTAATGTCAAAAATAATAGTTCATGATAACTTGCATCCAATTGGATATATATATATATATATATATATATATACATACATATATATATATATATATATATATATATATATATATATATCAGGATCTTTCCAACACAATGTGCTTGCCAAAGGATAAAATGTAAAAAGGAAAGGTGAAGATCACCATGACTCTTGCATAAGGGTAGAAGATAAACGTAAAAGATAGGCCATTCGTAGAGGGAAGCAGAGGTTGTCATGTGCTTTTATGGTTGTATGCACAAAATCTTAATGCAAAAGAACGTCACTTCATATTGCCACTTGTGATATGGACCTTTATTATGCAGTCTGCCGCTTTTATTTCTTCCATATCATAAGATCGTATAAAGCTTATTTTCTTCACATTAATATATCATACATATTTAGAGGGCAATTTTTATTGCATGCACCGATGACAACTTACTTGAAGGATCTTACTCAATCCATAGGTAGGTATGGTGGACTCTCATGGCAAAACTGGTTTAAGGAATGTTTGGAAGCACAAGTAGTATCTCTACTTGTTGCAAAGAATTTGGCTAGCATGAGGGGGGAAAGCAAGCTCAACATGTTGGATGATCCAAGACAATATACTTTATTTTGGATATAAGAAAACATAACCCATTACGTTGTCTTCCTTGTCTGACATCAACCTTTTAGCATGTCATATTTTAATGAGTGCTCACAATTACAAAAGATGTCCAAGATAGTATATTTATATGTGAAATCTCTATTCCTTCAATATTCTTTCATGAATTGTTCAAGTGACCAATTCTACGTCTGCTAACTTTCAATAAGTGTACGACCTATACTTATTCTGTGTGAAATCACTACTCCCCAAGGTATAAGCATATGAAACATATATAAATTCAGATTTATGATATTCAATTCATTCAACCATTTACTCATAGGATATATATGAAGTACGTGAGTAAATGACAAACTACTCCAAAAAGATAGAAATGAAGGACACTGAGTAGTCAAATAATTAACTAGCCATGGGAGGATTCTTTTTCATTCAAGATTTTCAGATCAAATGATTTTATTCAAACAGCAAGTAAAATTGAAAATACGCTCCAAGCAAAACACATATCATGTGACGAATAAAAATATAGCTCCGAGTAAGGTATACCGATAATTTTGAAGACGAAAGAGGGGATGCCTTCCGGGGCATCCCCAAGCTTAGGCGCTTGAGTCTTCCTTGAATATTACCTTGGGGTGCCTTGGGCATCCCCAATCTTAGGGTCTTTCCACTCCTTATTCTCCTTATATCGATATCTCACCCAAAGCTTGAAAACTTCAATCACACAAAACTTAACGGAACTTCGTGAGATAGGTTAGTATGATAAAGAGTAAACCATTCACTTTGGTACTATCAAAGACAAGGCTCATAATTGTTCTCACACAATTCCTACTGTACCATATAATTTCTACAATTTATATTGAGAAACATAAGCAATAGAAACTAGAAAACAAGCAAACTATGCAATGAAAACAGAATCTGTCAGAAACAGAACAGTCTGTAATGATCTGAACACTAACCATACTTCTGCTACTCACAAAATTATGAAATAAATTGGTGGACGTAAGGAATTTTCCTATTAATCTTCTGCAAAAATAATCAACTCAATCGCACTCTTCTGTAAAAAATGGCAGCTAATCTCGTGAGCGTAGAGTTTCTGTTTTTTTACAGTAAGATCACATTAACTTTCACCCAAGTCTTCCCAAAGGTCTTACTTGGCACTTTATTGAAGAAAAAGCTATAATACATGATTAATACAGTAGGATTAATCATGAGAACACACAAAAGCAGTAAGGGTAAATATTGGGTTGTCTCCCAACAAGCGCTTTTCTTTAATGCCTTTTAGCTAGGCATGATGATTTCAATGATACTCACATAAAAGATAAGAATTGAAACATAAAGAGAGCATCATGAAGAATATGACTAGCACATTTAAATCTAAGCCACTTACTATGCCTAGGGATTTTGTGAGCACAAAATTTATAGGAACAAGAATCAACTAGCATAGGAAGGAAAAACAAGTATAACTTCAAAACTTTAAGCATATAGAGAGGAATCTTGATATTATTGGAACTCCTAAAAACATGTATTCCTCCCTCATAATAATTTTCAGTAGCATCATGAATGAGTTCAACAAAATTACCATCACATAAAGTATTCTTTTCATGATCTACGAGCATAGAAATTTTACTACTCTCCACATAAGCAAAATTCTCCCCATTCGGAATAGCGGGATCACTAGTTCCTAAAGTTGACACTCATCCAAACCCGCTTTAGATGATAGTATTATTCATACTCCAAAATATATAAGTGAATTTCATGGAGCATTCTACAACTAATATAGACTAACCAATATCCAAGCTCAAAATGTATAAGTGAAGCACACGAAACATTCTATAAAGCCATACTCAAAAGATTTAAGTGAAGCTCAAAGAGCAATTTTATAAGATCATACTTAGAAGATATAAGTGAAGCACATGAAGTATTTTGTAAATTGATGAATGGACATCTCATACTAGCATGGTTCTTAAAGAAAAAGAAAAACACAAAGGACAAAAATCATGTGAACAAAACAAAAACCGAGGTATACCGATAATTGTTGAAGAAAAAAGATGGGATGCCAACCGGGGCATCCCCAAGCTTAGATACTTGAGTATCCTTAGAATATTTACTTGGGGTGCCTTGGGCATCCCCAAGCTTGAGCTCTTGCCTCTCTTTATTCTTCTCACATCGTTAAATCCTTGTTCTTCGAACACTTCATCCACACAAAACTTTAACAAAAACTTTGTGAGATCCATTAGTATGATAAAGAAAATCACTACCTTTAGGTACTGTTTAAAACTCATTCCAATTTCATATTAGAACTATATATACTGTATTCCAACTTCTCTATGGTTCATACCCTCCGATACTAGCCATAGATGCATCAAAATAAGCAAACAACACACGAAAAACAGAATCTGTCTAAAACAGGACAGTATGTAGTAATCTGGAGGTTTAGTAAACTTATCCAACTCCAAAAATTATGAAATAAATTTGAAAATTTGAAAAATGTGTACAAAGTAATGTTCAATAAGTTTCATACCCATTTGAATTTCCAGTAAAAAATGTAAAATCACGCGCTACAGCCAAAGTTTCTGTTTTTGTTCTACACATAGTAAACAAGCAATCTAATCATCCTAAAACCAAAGCTTGGCACATTATTTTTATAATACAATGGATATATATAAGGGGATAATTATTTACAGAGAAACTTCCATGAAAAATTCTACATTGTTTCCGTGAGCATGAACACGAGTGCTCAAGGTCGACCCTCACTTCTTCAATGCATAACATTCCAATCACTTCTCTTTTTGAAAAAGCTTTTTGGGCATGAGAGGCAAGTAATTTTTTTGTATTTTCATTCTTTAAAAAAATTGTATGTTTCACCCACAACTAAATAGAAACAAAAAAGGAAAAACAAAATCTACTTAGTGAAAAAAGCAAACAAGCACACACGAGAATATCAACCCCACGCTATTGCTCCCCGGCAACGGCGCCAGAAAAGACCAACCACTCGGGATGAAAAACTTCGACAATGAACCCAGCCGCCAAGAGCCGGGCTACCACCTCACCAATAGCCTTACGCCTCTCTTCATTGAAACGGCGAAGGAATTGCTTGACCGGTTTAAACTTTGGATCAATGTTGAGAGTGTGCTCAGCGAGTTCCCTCGGGACACCTGGCATATCTGAAGGCTTCCATGCAAAGATATCCCGTTTCTCACGGATGAACTTTCCTATTTCGGATCCAGATTAGCACTGATGTTGAACTGCTTATATGAGTCGCCAGGAACAAAGTCAACTAGCTTAGTGTCGCCTGCCGACTTAAACTTCAATAAAGGATCATGCTTTGTGGTTGGCTTCTTCAAGGACGTCATATCTGCCGGGTCAACATTATCTTTATAAAATTTCAGCTCCTCTGTGGCGCAGACAGACTCAACATAAGCAGTGTCGCCCTCTTCACACTCCAAGGCTATCTTGTGACTCCCATGCACTGTGATGGTGCCCTTGTGACCCGGCATCTTCAGCTGCAAATAAATATAACAAAGCCTTGCCATGAATTTAGCATAAGCCGGCCGCCCAAACAGAGCATGATAAGGGCTTTTGATCTTAACCACTTCAAAGGTCAACGTCTCAGATCTGGAATCATACTCATCTCCAAAGGCAACCTCCAAAGATATTTTACCCACTGGATATGTCGACTTACCAGGCATCACACCGTGAAAAACAGTGTTCCATGGCTTAAGATTTTTGTTTGTCAATCCCATGCAACGAAAAGTTTCATAATAAAGGATATTAATGCCGCTACCTCCATCCATGAGTACCTTAGCAAACTTGCATCCTCCAACCCGAGGTGCCACCACCAGCGCCAAATGACCCGGATTATCAACCCAGGGCGAGTGATCCTCACGGCTCTAGAGAATAGGGTGTTCAGACCATCGCAAGTAACGGTGCACCGCCAGCTCAACGGCGTTCACTACCCTTTTATGGAGCTTCTGATCCCGCTTACATAAACTCATGGTGAAAACATGGTACTGCCCACTATTCAATTGCTTCGGGTTACTTTGATAACCAGATTACTGCTGATTCCCCTGATTATTCTATTGATTGTAACCACCCTGATTGCCTTGGCCTTGAAAACCAGAATTTGAACCGCCACCTCCATGACCCGGACCATGAGAACCGGATCCCGAGCCGCCATTCGGGCCATGGTTATTCTGGAAAATATGGGAATTCTTGAACTCCTTCATGATAAAACAATCCTTCCACGAATGTTTAGATGGCCTCTCCTATGTTCCATGCCTCGGACGCGGATGATTCATTATTGTCTCGAGGTCGAGTTCTCCCCCTCCAGACTGAGCCGGCCTCCCCTTGCGACGTTGGTTATTATTCCGCGCACCCGTGTTGGCCACGAAGTCTAAATTTCCATTAGCTCTTCGCTTACCGTTACCACCCTGACTAGATGGGTTATATTGTTGTCCCTTCATGCCGCTACTCTTCTTTCCCTTGCCCGTCTTTTCGTCATCATACTCAGGGTCCTTGGTACTATCAGAGTCAGCATATTTTACAAGGGCTGCCATGAGCTCCCCCATGTCACCGCAATGGCGCTTAAGTCACCCAAGCTTCTGTTTAAGAGGGAGGAAACGTCAATTTTTCTCCAACATTAAAACTGCTGAGCTGACATTGATATTATCTGACGAGTGTATGATAGTTGAGACCCGGCGCACCCAGTTGGTTGTTGACTCGCCTTCACCTTGGACACAAGACACCAAATCCACGATCGACATAGGCTGCTTGCACGTATCCTTAAATTTTTTAATAAACGGGCCTTCAGCTCTGCCCACGACCTTATGGATTTGGCGGGCAGTCCCGTCAACCAAGTACGAGTCAGCCCTTCTAACATCATGGTGAAATACTTAGCACACACAGCCTCACTAACATCCGGCATCTCCATGGCCATCTCATAACTTTCAACCCAAGCTTCAGTAGGTTGATTTGCTGTGTAATTAGGCACCTTGTGAGGACCCTTGAAGTCCTTGGGCAAACGCTCGTTCCGCAGAGCTGACACTAAACAAGGCATACCCAAGGTCTTAGAGGTCACGTCTGTTTCCACTGAGGTTGTTAGGTAAACCGGAGACTACCGGTGAGCCGCTTGCTGAGCCGCCAGCTCGGCCTCCCGACGCGCCCTGCCCTGATCTACCAGAGCCTGGGCATTGGCATCATCGCGCGCTGGGTCATGTCCACGGGGCTGGTTACGGCGATGTTCAGTACTTGAAACCGCTGGTGAGTCAATATGCCTGTTGTAACTCCGGCTTGAATGAGGGGTTGAGTGAATCCGCTCACGACTATAAGAATAAGCCGCTTGCTGCTCCAATGTTGTCCGAAGAAGTTCTCTGGCCCTCCGTGTTTCAACCGTCGTTGGAGACTCGCCTTCAACCGGCAGAGCCGCCAATCGTGTTGGTGTAGCAATCATATTGTCCAAAGGGTTGGAATAATGATCTGGCAGTGTCAAAACATGTTGAGGCGGGGTATTGTTCACACGTGGAGAGCCCATCACTCGTGGCTGAACCGGCGCTCCACCCTTAGGTGCTTCAGCCATCCGGTTTACCACCGGCGGGTCACCGGTCCCTGCTCCAGGCGTGTTAAAGAGGTTTCTTGGCTCACTAACCGGGGTTAGATGACTCCGGTGTCTCCTTCTCATGACCTCATTTGAAGCATTCTGATCCAACGTGAGTCGGAAGGAGTCGGCTTGGATTCGCTGCGCCTGTGCGTCCAAAACGGCCCGTTCTGCAGCCATCCTGGTGTTCTCAGCCGCCAAGTCTTCCTTAGCTTGACCGATCTCATCTCGCAACTTAGCCACTTACACCTTATGCTCATCTTGGTTGTTCGGGGTTACCTCCACCCCCATCAAAGTCGCCAGTGCCTCCAACAACTCGATGAGAACTTGAGCCGACGGGCGCGCAGAGCCACCAGCACCAGCTGTCGCCGCAGCCATTGAGCTAGAGGTCATGGTCGCGGCGGTTGATGAACCGAGCACCGGTTGTGTACCATCCATGAAAACCACAACTCTGTTCGGCGGCTCGCTGGGGTCTGGAATACTGTCACCATGAGAATAGCCCCCAAGCCGGCCGTCTTGAAGTTGATACTATGAGTTGGTCTCGCGTGTGGACGACCCACCATCAGAATAGATGGCCGTCTCATCGCCATATATAGATCCATCCTTAATTTCCGCCCCATGGATAAAACCAACAAAGGCACGCTTCATGGAGGGTTGAACTCGTGCAGGTCGTGCACGCTGAGCCATCTCGATGATGTCGGTGCAGATGGCTGGCCCAGGGCCCGGTTCGCCGACCTTGCCAATGAAGACGTGGATTCCGCCAAAGGGGACCCGGTACCCGTACTCGATTGAGCCGACCTTGGGACCCCAGCCTGCATCGTCGATGTAGAGCTTGCTGCGGCTACTCTTGGTCATCCGGCCCACAGCGTATCCCTTGATCCCTTCGAAGCTGCCCTTCAAGAACTCGAAACCACCATGCGCTGGCCCCACGGTGGGCGCCAACTGTCGTGGAATTGTCACGGCAGATGTCCTAGCGAAAGGACTTAGTCGTGGAGCCATCGCAGCTAGGTTAGCTTAAAGGGGTTAGACAGGACAAAGGACACAGGAGTTTATACTGGTTCGGCCCCTTGCTATGAAGGTAAAAAGCCTACTCCAGTTGAGATTGTATTAATTGAGTTCCGATTACCAGGGAGCGAATATGCTTAACCTAGCTTTCGATCTCTCTTATTTCTTGTCCTGAACCGCCGCCGGGTCATCCCTTATATACACAGGTTGACGCTCAGGGGCTTACAGAGTCCTGGACGGCTCATACACAACGTGTCTGGCTCAGTGACTAATTACACATGCCTTATACTACAAGTCATACATATATGACGGTTTACACCTCCGGGCCTTGAGCCGCCTTCGGGTTTTGGGCCTCTAATAAGCCTGCTTCGTGAACTGCCCTCTTAACGGGCTTTGTCATAATAAGCCACCAGCGGTATAACCCGGCCCCTCCTGGGCGGGTCATACCTAGTAGTTATATCCCCAACAAAGCTTCTTATGATGTTGTATTACCGAGAGGGCCCAGAGATATCTCTCCACGCAACCCAACAGACGCCTTCGGAGATACCTGTAGAACACCTTTATGATCACCCAGTTACGAAGTGACGTTTGATAGCACACAAGGCATTCCTCCGGTATCCGGGAGTGGAATGATCTCACGGTCTAAGGAACTGATACTTGACATGAAGAAAGTTGTAGCAAATAACCAAACGATCTGATGCTAAGCTTATGGTTGGGTCTGTCCACCACATCATTCTCCTAATGATGTGATCCCGTTATGAAATGACAGCTCGTGTCCATGGTTAAGAAACCTTAACCATCTTCTATCAACGAGTTAGTCTAGTAGAGGCTTACCAGGGACATGGTTTAGTTTATGTATTCACGCATGTATTTAAGTTTTCGGTCAATACAATTCTAGCATGGATAATAAACATTTATCATGAACGGGAAATATGATAATAACCAATTTATTACTGCCTCTAGGGCATATTTCCAACACCTTTTGGTCGCGGCGTATCGTTGGTGGGCAAGCTCGGATGTTGGCTCAAAGCTCTTTGGGGTCTGGCATGGGGTGATCTGCGATGCATCCTATCTTTTACACGTGACGTCATTGTCACCACTATCAATCCTTGTTGTCCACAGGCAGGATCAACACTTCACAGCCAGGAGCAAGAGGGTAGGCGGCCCTTGGTGTATGCCTTGCTACAATGTCCGGCGTTTTTATTTTGAAGGCGTGGTTTCTCTCCTAGTCAGTAGTCTAGGGTGCTTCTTGGTTGGGTGGCTACTCGTTTACTTATTTTTTTCATCTTTGATCTATCTTCTCCCTCACGGCTTTGTATGGTTCCCTTGTATTGCTTTATATATAAAGCAAGATGAATGTCCTTGTTCAAGAGACAAAGCAATTTGTACTCTTTCCCAAAAAATATATATAATAAATTTTGGCCAGAATAATAACAACCTTATTGTCTATAACAACGCTCTCCAAGTGGAAATTCAGGCAATCAAAATAGGAACGTCACTAGCCATTGAGTGGTCTAGTCTTTCTATCATTGTGCAATCAGATTCGCTAGGAGCATTGTCTTTGACGAACGGGAGTTTAAACATTGTAAGATTGATAGATCACATAATAGAGTAGCCCATAGTCTTTCAAACTATGCTCGGACTGCCTGAAGCACATCCTGTTGGTTGCATATTGCTTTAGATTTTCTTTGAAGTCTTGTAGTGGCTGATTGTAACTCTATGTGGTTGTTTGGATACGGTTCAGTTTCTAGAAAAACGGGTTTTAGGAGAAATTATAGGAAAACGAGTTTTAGTTAGTTATTCTGTGAACACAAGTTTTTGGAATTCTTTGCTTGGATTAAGAAGCTGTTTTTACAAAACCATGTTTGGGCTAGATTAGACACATTGATCTGAATGAACTGGATAAGTACGCTATCCAAACAACCCCTTATCCAAACAATGTTAGTCTTAAACGTGTTTTAGGATTATAAACGACTTTAGAGGAAACCAAACAACCGATTTAGGTCAGGAAACCAAACTGGATAAGGGGTTTCCTCTAAACACGTGTTTTAGGATCCAAACAACCCCAACTGGTTTGGAATAAAAACTCCCTTCTCGCCACAAAAAAAAAAACTACCTGATTCCCCGCATGTTTTTTTTAACAACCTTATTTTGCCATGGCCCTTTTTTCTACGAGTCGTCGAGTGAAAAAAAAAACCAAGCGGGTCAAAGTCATACGCTCCTCGTGAAGGTTCAAGGCAGCAGCACTCTTGGCGACGGCCTCTCCGAGTTTGGTCGTGATCGTCCGCAGCCTCCTCGAATCGAAGCAAAACAACAAGATAAGCACCAGCTTTCCGAAGCCGACGCAGCCTCCAATCCCACCCCGTCAATATCCATCCGACCCGGCCTCTCCTCGGTCGCTTTCTCTAACGGGATCCGCCAAGTCGCCAACATTATAAATCCAGCGCCCGAGCGCCTCCCCCTCCCAGGACTGAATCTTGTTCGCGCCCTACAGCCCAAGAAAGAAAACAAGACCACCATATATATATATATATATATATATATATATATATACGGCTCACGGGAGTTGATCAGCGGCTTTCTTTTCCCTGCCCCTGTCGCGGAACCTCGCTTGGTTCTCGGTTGATCGTAGGAGTTTCTTCCTCCGGGTTCTGTTCGTCGGGCGTCGGGATCATGGTGGCGGCGGTGGACGCGGTGGCGGAGAAGGTGGTAGCGCAGCTCCGGGAGGAGTGCGCGACCCCGGCGACGCGGCTGGATGGCGTGGCGACGGCCATGGAGGAGGAGATGAGGGCTGGGCTGCACGAGGACGGCGGCAGCAAGATCAAGATGATCATCTCCTACGTCGACAACCTCCCCAACGGGTAACTCCCCCCGACCCTTCTCAATCCCAATCTGCTTATGGTAAATACATAAGAGAACAAAATTATCTTTTTCATGGCAAATTTCTCGGACGAACGAACCAAAAATATCTGCATATGAATTTCATCGATTTGCTTTCTAATGAGCATTAAGAGCAGGAAGCAGCACACATATGATAGCATTGATGGCTCTGCCTTAGCATCAAGTTCATTGTCTGAATCGATTTGATAATAATTATACTATGTACTAGTAGTAGTTGGCTTCACCTAGCTAGCTGGGTTGGTGGCGAGGCTGGGTTTCTCGTGCTGACAGATGGTGGGAGTGGCACCATGCTGCGTGTTGACAGATCTTCTTGAACAAGTGCGCATGTGACGGATCGTAGTACTACACGTTCTGTGTGTGTTTTTTTGCATCCGCGTGTCCACTTGCACGCCGGCATCCGTGCCGCTTGTGCGGCGGCAGCACGTGCGTGCCCTGCTGCCCACCTGCGTGTCCGGATGTCAACCCGTGTAAAACGGCCTAGAATTTACCACTCTACGTATGTAAAATATCTCGTTTGCGACTGTGGGTGTCGGTGGAACGTTTGCTATTTAATAACTGGCCTGCGAACGCCTTCTCATCAGTGAATTCCATTTGAATATTCTTACATGCTTTCTAGAGCTTGAAGTTATATTTGGACTTGAATTTCAACGAAGTGAATATTTTTCTAAAAGAACTTAGTACTACCTCCGTTTCAAAATAATTCAAGTTCTATATTTGTCCTAAGTCAAACTTCATTAAGTAATTTAAGTTTGACCAAGTTTATACAAGAATATGTCAACGTCTACAGCACCAAATATTCTTCATTAGATTCATTATGAAATATATTTTTCTATTATATATATTTGATATTGTAGATTTTAGCAGACTTTTCTATATATTTGGCCAATTTGGAATTGAGGGACTACTCGCTATTAGAACCATAGTAGCTTACTTTTAATTTGTAAATGCTTCTTAGTTAGTGACACTTTCAACTAAAAGATTGAAGTTTCACCTCATAGTATGCTTGCGTGATTACCGTTTGTTGCGACTGAATCTAGGAGTGAAGAAGGCTTGTTCTACGCACTGGACCTTGGAGGAACAAACTTCCGCGTGCTTCGTGTGCAGCTTGCTGGCAAGGACAAGCGCGTTGTCAAGCGTGAATCCAGGGAGGTCTCTATTCCTCCTCACCTCATGTCAGGCAGCGCTGCGGTTAGTACACATGCTTTGCAGTTTCCAAGTCTCATTACCCTGTATTGTTGGTACCTGAATGTGATGGTCTCGTTGGCACATTTGACCTTGTGCTCATGCCTCCTCAGGAGTTGTTTGGCTTCATCGCGTCCGCGCTAGCCAAGTTTGTTGCAGATGAAGGAGATAACAAAGTGTTGGACGGCAAGCAGAGGGAGCTGGGCTTCACGTTCTCTTTCCCCGTGAGGCAGTCGTCCATTGCGTCGGGCACCCTGATCAAGTGGACAAAGGCGTTTGCCATCGATGACGCGGTACGTATTCCATGCTTTGTGGAGATGCATTCAAGAAAATCCAGCTTTTAATCAGAGTTGTGCCATTTGCTTGACAAATATATCTGAAATTACCTTTGAAATTTTTTACAGATCGGCGAAGATGTAGTCGCGGAATTGCAGACGGCCATGGAGAAGCAAGGTGTCGACATGCGTGTGTCTGCATTGGTAGGTTCTCTTATCTTCTCTTCTGAACCGATGCGATTAGCGTTTGCATTTTTCTCAATCGCACTAACACGATCTTCTGTTGGTTACATATTTGACATTACTTGTTCATGGTTCAGATCAACGACACCGTAGGGACACTGGCTACGGGCAGCTATAACGATGAAGATGTTGTCATCGGCGTGATATTAGGCACCGGCTCAAATGCCGCATATGTAGAAAAGGCAGATGCCATACCCAAGTTGGAAGGAGAGTTACCAAAATCAGGAAATATGGTAAGGTTTATAGGCCTGTTCAATTCCAAATAACTAATGTGCACTGCACAAGATCACTTATCTAATTCATTCATGTCTTCTGACTGTACTTTTCTGTGTTTCAGGTTATAAATACCGAATGGGGCAACTTCTCTTCTTCATGCCTTCCGATCACAGAATATGATCAAGCATTAGACAAGGAGAGCCTAAATCCTAGAGAGCAGGCAAGCTTGTAGGACTTACACAATTGTCATTCATGTTAAACCTTAGCTTGCAATGCCCTAACATTCATTTCCTTTCCAGATCTTCGAAAAGTTAATATCCGGAATGTATCTTGGTGACATCGTGAGGCGGGTGCTTCTTAAAATCGCCTCGCGGTCTTCGATTTTTGGTCACATTAAACGCACCAACCTCGAAACTCGCTTCATTCTGAGGTATATTTGCATTGCTAACTGTGTTATATGTAGCGATCAGTAATGTTAGAGAACAGATAATCCATGGCATTATGTTTCTAGTTCATTGGTTTTGTGTAACATATGACTGGACGCGGCGCAGTGCTGACCGCTTCTCCTCTTCTCATGTGTGACATTCAGGACTCCTGATATTTCCGCGATGCACCATGATGAAACCCCTGATCTGAGGATTGTAGCTGAAAAACTGGCAGAAACCCTGAAGATCAAAGACACGTCCTTGGAGACTCGGAAGATGGTCGTCGAAATCTGCGACATCGTGACCAGCAGGTCTGCCCGGCTGGCTGCTGCCGGGATTGTGGGGATAATCAGGAAGATTGGTAGGGGCACCCCAGGCGACAAGAGGAGGACAGTCATCGCGATCGACGGCGGGCTGTTTGAGCATTACGCCAAGTTCCGGCAGTGCCTGGAGAGCACGCTGGTGGAGCTGCTTGGCGAGGAGGCGTCGGAGTTGGTGGCGGTCAAGCTCACAAAGGACGGTTCGGGCGTCGGAGCTGCCCTGATTGCTGCTGCTCACTCTCAGTACCTCAACTGATCAAGTTGGAGCTTTTCTCAGACAGTTATTTGACTCTAGTGTTCTTTGTACATTTCAAAGAAGCCTGATGTGCTTCTGTCAAACTAATGTTTAATCAAAATGGGTCCGCCTTATATGTTTGCTGTTGAAAGCTCCAGTGTCTGAAGTTTGTAACTGAACTACTGTGGTGTTCCATAGAAACCAATTTAGGACGTTTCCCACATATCCGGAAGGTTTTGTGAAAGTGGAACAGGGCTTTTCTTGTTCTCCGAACAACTGAAAACAGAGCTGATTACTAATTTCTGAATCTTGTGGAAGACCTTGTGTAGCCCAAAGAAATTAATGCTCAAGGCACTGCCAAAAACTCCAGATAACTCTTGAGTACTAGACAGGAGTGAAATAGATTTCTTTATTTTTTTATAGGATTTAGGTTTTTTATAAGGGGAGTACCCCGGCCTCTGCATCGTGAGAGAAACACGGTTTCACTGCCACTACAAAATATGCCCTCATCCTGTGTTATTTTCTTGTGAATAAATGGAAATATTATCAATGCTTTTGTTTCTCCCATATTTGGAGAACGTTGGCAATGTAAATTAACAGAATTAACAAAGAGGCAGACCATGTTTTCTTTCTTTTCTATTCGGACAAATACCGAATTCTTGGCAATGACTAACTAAATGGTAATACCTTTTAGACACAAACCAACATATCTTTGTTGGAGTTGGTAGAATAATCTAGGGTAAGAAGACATTCGTTTCTCAAATATTGCTTGAGTGTACACTACGGTCCTCGACTCTAAAACTATGCAAATAATCGCCAAATCTAAAAACTAGTAAAAAAATGCTCCTCAGACCCAACTTAAGAAACAGAGAGTCAAATTAAAATAATTAAAGCTTCTCTGAAGTTAAAAAAAATATCTTTCTCATGATTTTGAAATTGATAGACAGAACCTAAGGAAAAGATTCTTTTCTTTATCCCCAGAAAAAGCAAAATTCTTTGGAAATCTTGTTATTCTGAAGGAAAAAATCTCTTAGTTCCTTTGTCCTAACATTTTTTTTCTCGAGAAAACGCAAAAGACTTTTGCGTTTCATTGTATTGAAAAGAAGGGGTTTGGTACAATCCTCCTTTGTCCTAACATTTCTATAATAAATAAACAAAATGCATTTTCTAGATTTTTGGATGATGTGGACTGTGGAGGTGATCTAACCGACACATTCTCATAGGAGCCCATGGATAAGAAAAACACGTATTTACAAAAACAGGACCACATATATTACAGAGAGGAGCCTTTTTTACGCCGGAAGAAGAAAATGCAGGAATTTTTGTCATTGGATCTTATAATGTCCTACTTGATTAGATATAGAGACAAAAAGATCTCCCACAAAAGAAGATAGAGAGATGAAGAGATGGTACAAAAAAGATGTATTGGCACTTTCAAAGCAGTTATGTCCGCTAGCTTTTTGTGGCCATGGGAACCAGCTGGGACACCCTCAAACCCTCTTTTATTTTTTTAAAAAGGATCGGCACTTCTCGTATAAATGGAATGAAATTTCTCGAATTTCACACAGGAGATCATCCTCAACAAGGCCTTGTGGGCTGTTTTTTTGCTCCAAATATTTTATTTAATAAGAATATCATGTGAAATTTATTTGGTCCAATCCTATGATGTCTTTTTAAGCTGGGCTAACACATTTCCATTGCTTCCGTAATCAAAACACAAAGTACGTTATGAAACACAAGACATTTGATAAGGTTAACAGCGCACATTTGGTGCTTTTACCAAAAAGACCAGGAGCTAGCAGTCCTAACGACTTCCGACCGATCAGCCTTGTTCACAGCCTAGCAAAAATTGTGTCTAAAGTGCTCGCAAGGAGATTAGCCTCTGTGCTCCCACATATAGTTGGTGAAAATTAAGGTGCATTTTTAAAAGGTCATTCGCTGCATGAGAGTTTTAAATTGGTCCAAGAGTCAGCCAAGCTTTTGAAGGAAAGAAGATGCAAAAGCCTTATAATTAAACTGGACATTGCAAAGGCCTTCGACACGGTTGCGTGGCAGTTCCTTCTTGAGGTCTTAAAGAGGATTGGCTTTGGTCCTAAATGGTGTGCTTGGATTGCCATGCTACTAAGAACCGCCTCTACTAAAATCTTGCTGAATGGAATTCCCGGAGTTAGTTTTTGGCACGGTCGTGGCCTTAGGCAAGGAGATGCCCTTTCTCCCATGCTATTTACAATTGCCATGGATATGTTAAGCAAGTTATTTGACAAGGCAGAGGAATTTGGAGTCATTGAGAAATTCACTAACAACCATGCCATTCCTCAACGTTTGTCCGTATACGCGGACGATGTCATTCTCTTTCTTAAGGCTGCACATAATGAGGTAGAGGCAACTAGAGTACTTCTAAATATTTTTGGGAGTGCCTCAGGTCTGAGATGTAACATGAACAAAAGTTCAATAACTCCAATTTCCTGCGAGGATCAGCTGATTGCCGAGTTTGGTAACACCTTAAACTGTCAGATTGAACAACTTCCCATAAAGTATTTGGGTCTACCGCTTAGTCTGAAAAAATTGCGCAAAGAGGACTTTCAGTGCTTGATTGACAAGATCAGGAACAAATTAGGGACATGGCGAACCAGCTTTCTGTTTCAGAGTGGTTGTTTAATATTGGTTCAGGCCGTGCTTTCGGCTATACCAATTTTCCACCTCATGTCGTTGGATCCACCTCCGTGGGTGTTCAAGGCCATTGATAAAATTAGGAGAGCTTTTCTTTGGAAGGGTACTGAAGTTGTGAATGGTGGCTATTGTTTAGTGAGTTGGAAATATGTTTGTAGACCGAAGGAGTGTGGTAGCTTGGGCATACTAGACCTTGAGATTATGAATTCTGCTCTCAAGTTGTGTTGGGCGTGGAAGGCTCGTACTGCTCTGGATCGCTCTTGGAGCATCATGCTCAACCCCCTGGAGTATAACAATAGACAGCTTTTCAATGTTGCGGCTCGAGTGGTTTTGGGAAATGGGCAGCGATGCTACTTCTGGACGGATAGATGGATGGAGGGGGCCACTGTTGCAGATTATGCACCGGATGTTATTAACGCTGTCCCAACAGTCGTCAGAGAAAGAAGAACTGTTGCAGATGCAATGATTGATGGAGCTTGGATTAAAGATATTAAGGGGCAGATTTCTATTCGTACCTTTCATCAGGTGTTAAACTTATGGGAGATCGTTACCAATATTCATCTTGATCCCTCAAATGAAGATAAGTGGACTTGGACTTGGGAAGCAAAGGGAGATTATTCAGCAAGGTCTGTTTATAATGCGCATTTTTGTGCTGCGGTAAAATGCAGCATGGCCAGTGGTATCTGGAAGACTTGGGCGCCTCTGAAAATTAAACTTTTTCTATGGTTGGTCGTCAGAGGGCGTGTATGGACAAACGACCGTCTTGCCAAACGTGGTTTGCCTCACCAGGATGCTTGCTGCTACTGTCATAACACTCAAGAAACCGTTCATCATTTATTCATAGGTTGCTCGGTCGTGCAGATTATTTGGAATATGGTGCTTCAGTGGGCTGGTTTGAGTGAGATAGTGCCTCAAGGATTACCGTCTCTCCAGGATTGGTGGCACAATGCTAGACTCATTACTCAAGGAACTAAGAAATCTCTGAACTCCTTAGTTCACTTGATCATCTGGAGCATATGGCGCGAGAGAAACAAAAGAGTCTTTGATAATCGCTTCACGCCTTTGCAAAATGTCGTTGATCAAATCAAAGCTGACGCTAGGTAGTGGGAGGTGGCAAGTTTTGGTCGTTTGATCCTTCATTAACTGCATGTTATTGTGTTCGGCCTGTAGGGGCTTTTTTGCGTGCTAGTTGTTTCTCGGTTGGGGGTGTAGTTCGTTTTTCTATTTTTTCTGAGTTGTTTTGAATTGGTCGTGTTGTTTATCCCCTTTTCTTTAATATAATACATGCAGCTCTCCTGCATGGTTCGAAAAAAAAACACAAGACGGGAAAGAAGGGGAAGACTAGTTGGTGCATCAATAGGAGACCCGCTAAAGAGGCAAGCACTCGAACATCTTCTACAGAGCAAAAACCTATTATCACTCTAATAACCGAGTTTAACAGGGGTAAGATAAATAAAATCATTTGTGATAAGAGCGGGTCCATCCTACGATCTAAGGGTCCATTTGGTTTACATGGTTTTCAAATTAATCGAATAGAAAAAGTAAACGATTAGGGTGCCCTGCTCGCTCCAATACATAGAAATTTTTCATAAGGTCTCACCTAATGCTAAGAATCTTAAGGAATCATATGAATATAGACACAACCCTAAGGAATGTATTAGTACTACTATTCCTGTGAAATTAATGCTTAAACATATGGGGGAAATGACATGATGGAAATCTCGTAGGAATCCTCCAAAAATTCTCCAAAGCGAATGAGCCCTAAGGGTAGAAATAAGATTTTATCTAGGATCCAAATCCTCTTCTTTCCCTCCAATTTTCCTTTGTTACAAGTGTTGAGGGTCACAGTTCAACAACAAAGTGTTGAGATAGGAAAAGTAAATGATTAGGCCTCCTTTGGTTCATAGGATAGAAATGTTGTAGAAATAGGAAAATCATAGGAAGTGAGATGACATGCATCTCAATTCCTATAGAGAAAGAGATGTCATTTGATGCATAGGAGAGAAAATTTTCCATTGAGTCTTAGCTAATGTTTTTTTCCTCCAAAATGTGAAGGATTGATTCCTATCCTATATAGGAATAGAAATCCATTCCTACAAACCAAAGGATCTCAAAGGAAATTTTTCTATGCAAATTCTATCCTATGAAAATCATATGACATTCCTACAAACCAAAGGAGGGCTAAGGTGCCCAGCCTACTCCAATACATAGGGATTTTCCGTAAGGTCCCACGCTCACCCCTTTTTTTTGACGAAAATGCTATCAACGTTCATTAAAGGGTACGTAGAAGAAAAGGAATTCTAGGTTATACATGTTGATCCCAAGTGCAGTAGCCGAACACCAGGCACCAGAAAGGAAGCCCTACTAGGTTAATCTGACTCTGATGGTCTATGGATCGGGTTGAAGACTCTGGAGCGCATAGCCTAAAGCCAGGGCCCCATGTCGTTCCTAATCTGGAGCAGGACCTGCGCCGGCGTGCAGCTTGCGTTCCTTCCACGTGTTCCACTATACAAGTGAAAAGAATTCTTCCCGCAAAAAAAAGTGAAAAGAATTCTGTAGGAGCCGCACAAAACAATTTTTCTGCTATTAAGAGCAGGCCTGTTCCTGTATTATGGTCATTATGTTTGGAATGGAGATACAGAATCATATATGCATACAGTGTTATACTCAAATCCTGACCGTTTGTGATAAGCATATATAGAAAATGATGCTTGGGTTAGATCCTACACGTAAGAGTGTCAAACCCTTTAAAAAATAGACAATGCTTGTCGGATCCCTAATCTGCGGCTGCTCAACATCGCCTTGCGAACAAGAGGGCCATAGTTGCAGCGCACGATTGACGAGGAGCCTTGGCGAGAGTTTAGCATCAAAGATTCCAACGAAATCCTTGGCAGTCTTCCATGTCGTCATTAGATCCATCCAATAGACGAGCAATGGCCTCCTTCGTCGGGCTCCTTTCTTCAACTAGGGAATAATATAACGCATGAGTAATTGTCATGCTGTGAATGGTGGTCACTTATAAAACTCTAACTTCTCCTAATTTGATAGATGAGGCAAATCCTATGGCTCCGCTTCGAAAAAAAATTCATTCTCTGAGGATGAAAACTCTATTGTGTTTTAGATGGATTAGTGGCTTTCAAAAGGGTCACAACTGCGAAGTGGTGCCACACCTTTTCGCCCATGTCCACGCGTGAGCCACTCGATTCTGCACAACCAGGGAAGGTGTGGGAGGTGGCTTGTCCCTAGTGGAGAGACGTTCGTCCGAACATCCACGTTGATGCATGTTGTGAGTTTTTTCACATGCTGGAGCGGACAAACATTATTCCGCTTCAATATGACTTTGTAATAAATGCTCTAGTATGGGCGTGGGAAGGTGACCGTTGCTTCTTTGCTCGGACGGTCTATTGGGCTTTTTTTGGTGGACGTGTGGCAGCAGCAGGAGTAGATAAAATTTTGCGCTCAGGTGCACCCATGACTTGCAAGATGTTCGCTTGGTTAGTCATGCAGGATAGGTGATGAATTTCCCCACAAAAAAAGGATAGGTGATGAACTGCCCCCCTCCCCAGTCTTGCCCACGATGATTTGCTGTAATGGTGGTCTTTCAAGATTTCATACTAGTCATGAGGACACTTTGGACATGATGAAACGATGTGGTCTTCAATAGGATCATTTCTCTACAAGTGTGGTGTTGCGGTGCACCTTTTTTTTTAGAGAAAAGGCCAAGGCCCGACTTTATAGATAAAGCCACACGGCAGCGTCACGAATACCCAATGCTCACACGAACACAGAGCCACCGAGAAAGGTAAATAGACCCAAAGTAGTAGCGATACAGGCAGCTGTCAAACACGGCATGCAGGCCGAGAAGAGAAGAAGACCTAATCCCGCAAACTACAGCACCAAAATTATACACCATGATTCGTCCCGGAGATCTGAGAGGCTGAAGCCCGAATTTTGGCGATGAGCAGGTCCAGGGCGTCCCGATCTGGCTCCTTAGTCAATGATCTCCACTGCTGCAAAAATATACATGATTTGAAAAGAACATCAACAGGCTTAGATGGGAAGGTAAGCTCAATAGTAAATTTGTTTCTAATGGTCCATAGTGCCCAACATAAGGTTCCCAAGCCAACCCAGAATACCCTCCTGGTGACCCCTACCAGAGATTTGGCTAGGGTTCTAATATCTGAGAAAGAGGAGGGATTCCAGGAGACCCGAAGCCAGGATCTGACGCAAGCCCAAACTAATTTGGCGAGAACACAGTTAAAAAAGATGTGATTAGAGTTTTCCAAAGCCCCACACAAGTTACAGAATTCCGAGCCCGGCCCGTTGCGTTTTTTGATCTGATCAGCAGAAGGGAGGCGACCACGGAAGGCTTGCCAGAGGAAAATCTTAATCTTAGGAGGGACCTTAGATTTCCAAACGCAAGAGAATCTAGCCGAAGTAGTACCACCAATCAATCTAGAGTACAGCGATTTGACCGAGAATATACCAGAGGCCGTAAGCGGCCAAACCACCAAGTCGGCCTCCTCTGAGAGCACAGGGAAGAGGGCAGAAAGACTTTGCCATTCTTCCAACTCTTCAGGAGACAGGGCCCGACGAAAAGTCAAGTCCCAATTATTAGCAGCCACCTCCGCGATGGAGATTTGCGGATTGGGGCAATAAGAGAACAGAACCGGAAAGCTAACAGCCAGGGGAGCATCCCCAGACCACCAATCTAACCAAAAACGAACAGCGGACCCATTACCCACACAAAACTTAACGTGCTCCAGAAAAATCGGCCGAACTTTAACAAGGGCTGACGGGGGCATCAAATGGAGTACCACATCTATGTTTCGTGTAAAGCAGCTTTGTTTCTATGCTCATGATAGGTCCTTGGAAAAACTCACATGGCTTTCCCACATTTTTTGAATATATTTTTTTAACACAGTACAACTATGGATGCTTATATACACACATAAACACTCATCCGTATAAACGCACACACACCTTATCTACATGAGCATCTCCGAGATACAACGCCGCACAATATCTTGAGATTGATAAAGTCACCATACGCGTCTCGTAGTCGATGGAAACATCTCCTCATTTCCTTAAAACATTAATAACATTTAAACTCTCCAACAGTTCCCTCATTTCCTTGTATTTCTTAAGCAACTTGGGCTTAGGGATGGCAATGGGTTGGGTTTGGGGCGGGTGAAGCTGGTCCAAATCCAATCCATGACCCATCTTCCTACCCTCTGCCTATCCACCAAATTATCCATGGGCACAACTTATGCCCATGCCCAAACCCGCTGGATACCCACATACCTATGGAGCTCCATGGGCATAGAAAAGTCAGCATGAAGCCTTCCCAAAGATCAAATTAGTTCATTGTCATTCACTCACAAATGACAACATAAGCTACATGCATAAGTAGGCAACAAGTAATACGATGAGTCCTTAAGTATGACATACCAGAGGTTGATTCTGCAGCATATAGCTTATGGCACCAGTTGCATATTGCCTGCCATTTCCCATTGATTCGCTCTTTCTACTATCACTGGCATATGGCCTCACATGTCATACGGGTATCCATTGGATATCCATGGAGCACAAACTATAACCGTGCCCAACCCGGCTGTTCGTGGGTATCCATATCCACGGACCCATGGGCAGAAATGCGCTCCATACCCTTGCCCAACCGGGTCGGGTATCCATGGGTATCCAGATCCATGGATAAAATTGTCATCCCTACTTATGTAACCTACTGTATTGCGCAAAAAGAAAGATGTAAGAGCAACTCCAACGCGGTGACCCATTTCGTCTGCGCGCGTCCGTTTGGGTCGGCGCGAACAAAAAGGTCGGCCCAACGCGCCGACCAAACAGACACGCGTCCGTTTTTCGTCCGCCTGTCGACCCATTCCCGACCCATTTTTTAGCCGGATTTGCGTCGGCGCGGACACGAGACATATGCGTGCACCCGCCTACTCCTCCCCCTGGCCCGCTGGCCGGTGGCACTGTGACCCCCTCGGTTTGACCGTACACTAATCATACACGCAAATGTGTACGATCAAGATCAAGGACTCACGGTAAGATATCATAACACAACTTTAGATACAAATTAAAATAATACAAGCTTTATATTACAAGCCAGGGGCCTCGAGGGATCGAATAAACAAGTCGGCGGAAGCAAAAATATCCGAGTACAGACATAAGCTAAACAAGGTGCCATAAGATGGTAGCACAAAAGTAGCAACGATCAAAAGGCAAGGCCTCCTGCCTGGGACCTCCTAACTACTCCTTGAAATCGAACTCCACGTAGAATCATCCTCGGGATACTCTGGCTCCTGAACTCCATCATCTGGTCGCAACAACCGGGTACAGAAAGTGGAAAAAGGGGGAGCAAAGCAACCGTGAGTAATCATCCAAAGTACTCGCAAGCAAGGATCTACACTACACATGCATTGGTATCAATGAAATGGGTAGTATCTGTGGACTGAACTGTACAATGCCAGAATAAGAGGGGGATAGCTAGTCCTATTGAAGACTACGCTTCTGGCAGCCTACATCTTGAAGCATATAGAAGAGTGTAGCTGATAAGTTAACCAAGTATCACGTATAGCATATTCCTACCCGGCGATCCTCTCCTCATCGCCCTGTGAGAGAGCGATCGCCGGTTGTATCTCACACTTGAAAGGGTGTGTTTTATTAAGTATGCGGTTCTAGTTGTCATAAGTGAAGGAAATATGCCCTAGAGGCAATAATAAAGTTGTTATTTATATTTCCTTATATCATGATAAATGTTTATTATTCATGCTAGAACTGTATTAACCAGAAACTTAGTACATGTGTGAATACATAGACAAACAGAGTGTCACTAGTTTGCCTCTACTTGACTAGCTCGTTGAATCAATGATGGTTATGTTTCCTAACCATAGACATGAGTTGTCATTTGATTAACGGGATCACATCATTAGAGAATGATGTGATTGACTTGACCCATCCGTTAGCTTAGCACGATGATCATTTGGTTTGTTGCTATTGCTTTCTCCATAACTTATACATGTTCCTATGACTATGAGATCATGCAACTCCTGAATACCGGAGGAACACTTTATGTGCAACCAAATGTCACAACGTAACTAGGTGATTATAAAGGTGCTCTACGGGTGTCTCCGATGGTGTTTGCTGAGTTGGCATAGACCGAGATTACGATTTTTCACTCCGATTGTCGGAGAGGTATCTCTGGGCCCTCTCGGTAATGTACATCACTATAAGCCTTGCAAGCAATGTAGCTAATGAGTTAGTTACGGGATGTAGCATTACGGAACGAGTAAAGAGACTTGCCGGTGATGAGATTGAACTAGGTATTGAGATACCCACGACCAAATCTCAGGCAAGTAACATACCGATGACAAAGGGAACAACGTATATCGTTATGCAGTTTGACCGATAAAGATCTTCGTAGAATATGTAGGAACCAATATGAGCATTCAGGTTCCGCTATTGGTTATTGATCGGAGACGTGTTTCGGTCATGTCTACATAGTTCTCGAACCCGTAGGGTCCGCACGCTTAACGTTCGGTGACGATCGTATTATGAGTTTATGTGTTTTGATGTACCGAAGGTAGTTCAGAGTCCCGGATATGATCACGGACATGACGAGGAGTCTCGAAATGGTCGAGACATAAATATTGATATATTGGACGGCTATATTTGGACACAGGAAGTGTTCCGGGTGATTTCGGAGAAAACCGGAGTGCCAGAGGGTTACCGGAACCCCCCCCCCCCCGGGAAAAGTTGGGCCTTCATGGGCCATAGGAAAGAGGGAAGGCAGCCCACAAGGGGCAGCCGCGCCCCCTCCCTATAGGGAGTCCGAATTGGACTAGGGAGGGGGCGCCCCCCTTTCCTTCTCCTCTTCCTCTCCCTTCCTTCCTTCCCCTTCTCCTCCTAGTAGGAATAGGAAAGGAGGAATCCTACTCCTACTAGGAGGAGGATTCCTCCTCCCTTGGGGCGCCACTAGGGCCGGCCGGCCTCCCCCCTTGCTCCTTTATATACGGGGGCAGGGGGCACCCTAGGGCACACAAGTTGATTGTTTCCAGCCGTGTGCGGTGCCCCCTCCACCATAATCCACCTCGGTCATATCGTAGTGGTGCTTAGGCGAAGCCCTGTTCCGGTAGCATCATCATCACCATCATCACGCCGTCGTGCTGACAAAGCTCTCCCTCGACACTCTGCTGGATCGTGAGTTCATGGGACGTCACCGAGCCGAACGTGTGCAGATCGTGGAGGTGCCGCACTTTCGGTACTAGGATCGGTCGATCGTGAAGACGTATGACTAAATCAACCGCGTTGTCATAACGCTTCTGCTTACGGTCTAGGAGGGTACGTAGACAACACTCTCCCTTCTCATTGTTATGCATCACCATGATCTTCCGTGTCCGTAGGAATTTTTTTGAAATTACTGCGTTCCCCAATAGTGGCATCAGAGCCAGGTTTATGCGTAGATGTTATATGCATGAGTAGAACACAAAGGAGTTGTGGGCGTGGGTATATACATATTGCTTGCCGTCACTAGTTGATTCTTGATTTGACAGTATTGTTGGATGAAGCGGCTCAGACCGACATTACTCGTACGCTTACGCGAGACTGGTTCTACCGACGTGCTTCGCACACAGGTGGCTGGTGGGTATCAGTTTCTCCAATATTAGTTGAATCAGATTCAATGAACAAGGTTCTTTCTGAAGATCAAAAAGCAATCACTATACTGCGTTGTGGTTTTTGATGCGTAGGAAAGAACGGTTCTTGCTCAGCCCGTAGCAGCCACGTAAAACTTGCAACAACAAAGTAGAGGACGTATAACTTGTTTTTGCAGGGCATGTTGTGATGTGATATGGTCAAGACATGATGCTAAATTTTATTGTATGAGATGATCATGTTTTGTAACACAGTTATCGGCAACTAGCAGGAGCCATATGATTGTCGATTTATTGTATGAAATGCAATCGCCATGTAATTGCTTTACTTTATCACTAAGCGGTAGCGATAGTCGTGGAAGCAATAGTTGGCGAGACGACAACGATGCTTCGATGGAGATCAAGGTGTCAAGCCGGTGACGATGGTGATCATGACGATGCTTTGAAGATGGATATCAAAGGCATAAGATGATGATGGCCATATCATATCACTTATATTGATTGCATGTGATGCTTATCCTTTATGCATCTTATTTTGCTTAGTTCGACGGTAGCATTATAAGATGATCTCTCAGTAAATTTCAAGGTATAAGTGTTCTCCCTAAGTATGCACCATTGCTACAGTTCGTCGTGCCGACACACCACATGATGACCGGGTGTGATAAGCTCTACGTTCACATACAACGGGTGCAAGCCAGTTTTGCACACGCGGAATACTCGGGTTAAACTTGACAAGCCTAGCTTATGCAGATATGGCCTCGGAACATTGAGACCGAAAGGTCGAGCGTGAATCATATAGTAGATATGATCAACATAGTGATGTTCACCATTGAAAACTACTCCATCTCACGTGATGATCGAACATGGTTTAGTTGATGTGGATCACGTGATCACTTAGATGATTAGAGGATGTCTATCTAAGTGGGAGTTCTTAAGTAATTTGATTAGTTGAACTTTAATTTATCATGAACTTAGTACCTGATAGTATTTTGCATGTCTATGTTGTTGTAGATAGATGGCCCGTGCTGTTTTCCGTTGAATTTTAATGCGTTCCTAGAGAAAGCTAAGTTGAAAGATGATGGTAGCAACTACACGGACTGGGTCCGTAACTTGAGGATTATCCTCATTACTGCACATAAGAATTATGTCCTGGAAGCACCACTAGGTGACAAACCCGCTGCAGGAGCAACGCCAGATGTTGTGAACACCTGGCAGAGCAAAGCTGATGACTACTTGATAGTTCAGTGTGCCATGCTTTACGTCTTAGACCGGGACTTCAACAACGATTTGAACGTCATGGAGCATATGAGATGTTCCAGGAGTTGAAGTTAATATTTCAAGCAAATGCCCGGATTGAGAGATATGAAGTCTCCAATAAGTTCTACAGCTGCAAGATGGAGGAGAATAGTTCTGTCAGTGAACATATACTCAGAATGTCTGGGTAACACAACCACTTGACTCAACTGGGAGTTAATCTTCCTGATGATAGTGCCATTGACAGAGTTCTTCAATCACTGCCACCAAGCTATAAGAGCTTCATGATGAATTATAATGTGCAAGGGATGGATAAGACGATTCCTGAGCTCTTCGCAATGTTAAAGGCTGCGGAGGTAGAAACCAAAAAGGAGCATCAAGTATTGATGGTCAACAAGACAACCAGTTTCAAGAAAAAGGGTAAAGGGAAGAAGAGGAACTTCAAAAAGAACAGCAAGCTAGTTGCTGCTCAAGTGAACAAACCCAAGTCTGGACCTAAGCCTGAGACTAAGTGCTTCTACTGCAAAGGAACTGGTCACTGGAAGCGGAACTGCCCCAAGTATTTGGCGAAGAAGAAGGATGGCAAAGTGAAAGGTATATTTGATATACATGTTATTGATGTGTACCTTACTAATGCTCGGAGTAGTGCCTGGGTATTTGATACTGGTTCAGTTGCTAACATTTGCAACTCGAAACAGGGGCTACGGATTAAGTGAAGATTGGCTAAGGACGAGGTGACAATGCGCGTGGGAAATGGTTCCAAAGTCGATGTGATCGCCGTCGGCATGCTACCTCTACATCTACCTTTGGGATTAGTTTTAGACCTAAATAATTGTTATTCGGTGCCAGCGTTGAGCATGAACATTATATCTGGATCTTGTCTGATGCGAGACGGTTATTCATTTAAATCAGAAAATAATGGTTGTTCTATTTATATGAGTAATATCCTTTATGGTCATGCACCCTTGATGAGTGGTCTATTTTTACTAAATCTTGATAGTAGTGATACACATGTTCATAGTATTGAAGCCAAAACATGCAGAGTTGATAATGATAGTGCAACTTATTTGTGGCACCGGCATTTAGGTCATATTGGTGTAAAGCGCATGAAGAAACTCCATTCTGATGGACTTCTGGAATCACTTGATTATGAATCACTTGGTACTTGCAAACCATGCCTCATGGGCAAGATGACTAAAACTCCATTCTCCGGAACAAGGGAGCGAGAAATAGAGTTATTGGAAATCATACATACTGATGTATGTGGTCCAATGAGCATTGAAGCTCACGGCGGATATCATTATTTTCTCACCTTCACAGATGATTTGAGCAGATATGGGTATATCTACTTAATGAAACATAAGTCTGAAACATTTGAAAAGTTCAAAGAATTTCAGAGTGAAGTGGAAAATCATCGTAACAAGAAAATCAAGTTTCTACGATCTGATCGTGGAGGTGAATATTTGAGTTATGAGTTTGGACTTCATTTGAAACAATGCGGAATAGTTTGGCAACTCATGCCACCTGGAACACCAAAACATAATGGTGTGTCCGAACATCGTAACCGGACTTTATTAGATATGGTGCGATCTATGATGTCTCTCACTGATTTACCGCTATCGTTTTGGGGTCATGCTTTAGAGACGGCTCCATTCACGTTAAATAGGGCACCATCTAAATCCGTTGAGATGACACCTTATGAACTGTGGTTTGGCAAGAAGCCCAAGTTGTCGTTTCTTAAAAGTTTGGGGTTGCGATGCTTATGTGAAAAAGCTTCAATTTGATAAGCACGAACCCAAATTGGAGAAATGTGTCTTCATAGGATACCCAAAGGAGACTGTTGGGTACACCTTGTATCACAGATCCGAATGCAAGATATTCGTTGCTAAGAATGGATCCTTTCTAGAGAAGAAGTTTCTCTCGAAAGAAGTGAGTGGGAGGAAAGTAGAACTTGACGAGGTAATTGTACCTTCTCCCTTATTGGAAAGTAGTTCATCACTGAATTCAGTTCCAGGGATTCCTACACCAGTAAGTGAGGAAGCTAATGATAATGATCATGAAACTTCTGATCAAGTCACTGCCGAACATCGTAGGTCAACCAGAGTAAGATCCGCACCAGAGTGGTATGGTAATCCTGTTCTAGAAGTCATGTTACTTGACCATGACAAACCTACGAACTATGAGGAAGTGATGATGAGCCCAGATTCCGCAAAATGGCTTGAGGCCATGAAATCTGAGATGGGATCCATGTATGAGAACAAAGTATGGACTTTGGTTGACTTGCCCGATGATCGGCAGGCCATAGAGAATAAACGGATCTTCAAGAAGAAGACTGACGCTGACGATAATATTACTGTCTACAAAGCTCGACTTGTTGCAAAAGGTTTTCGACAAGTTCAAGGAGTTGACTATGATGAGACCTTCTCACCCGTAGCGATGCTTAAGTCCGTCCAAATCATTTAGCAATTGCCAGATTTTATGATTATGAAATTTGGCAAATGGGTGTCAAAACTGCATTCCTTAATGGATATCTTAAAGAAGAGTTGTATATGATGCAACCAGAAGGTTTTGTCGATCCAAAAGGTGCTAACAAAGTGTGCAAGCTCCAGCGATCCATTTATGGACTGGTGCAAGCCTCTCGGAGTTGGAATATACGCTTTGATAGTGTGATCAAAGCATATGGTTTTATACAGACTTCTGGAGAAGCCTGTATTTACAAGAAAGTGAGTGGGAGCTCCGTAGCATTTCTGATATTATATGTAGATGACATATTATTGATCGAAAATGATACTGAATTTCTGAATAGCATAAAAGGATACTTGAATAAGAATTTTTCAATGAAAGACATCGGTAAAGCTGCTTATATATTGGGCATCAAGATCTATAGAGATAGATCAAGGTGCTTAATTGGACTTTCACAAAGCACATACCTTGATAAAGTTTTGAAGAAGTTCAAAATGGATCAGGCAAAGAAAGGGTTCTTGCCTGTATTACAAGGTGTGAAGTTGAGTCAGACTCAATGCCCGACCACTGCAGAAGATAGAGAGAAAATGAAAGGTGTTCCCTATGCTTCAGCCATAGGCTCTATCATGTATGCAATGTTATGTACCAGACCTGATGTGTGCCCTGCTATCAGTTTAGCAGGGAGGTACCAAAGTAATCCAGGAGTGGATCACTGGATAGCGGTCAAGAATATCCTGAAATACCTGAAAAGGACTAAGGATATGCTTCTCGTATATGGAGGTGACAAAGAGCTCGGCGTAAATGGTTACGTCGATGCAAGCTTTGACACTAATCCGGATGACTCTAAGTCACAAACCGGATACGTGTTTTTTTAAATGGTGGAGCTGTCAGTTGGTGCAGTTCCAAGCAGAGCGTCGTGGTGGAATCTACGTGTGAAGCAGAATACATAGCTGCTTCGGAAGCAGCAAATGAAGGAGTCTGGATGAAGGAGCTCATATCCGATCTAGGTGTCATACCTAGTGCATCGGGTCCAATGAAAATCTTTTGTGACAATACTGGTGCAATTTCCTTGGTAAAGGAATCCAGATTTCACAAGAAAATCAAGCACATCAAGAGACGCTTCAATTCCATCCATGGTCAAGTCAAGGAGGGAGACATAGAGATTTGCAAGATACATACGGATCTGAATGTTGCAGACCTGTTGACTAAGCCTCTCTCACGAGCAAAACATGATCAACACCAAGACTCCATGGGTGTTAGAATCATTACAATGTAATCTAGATTATTGACTCTAGTGCAAGTGGGAGACTGAAGGAAATATGCCCTAGAGACAATAATAAAGTTGTTATTTATATTTCCTTATATCATGACAAATGTTTATTATTATTATTCATGGTAGAATTGTATTAACCAGAAACTTAGTACATGTGTGAATACATAGACAAATAGAGTGTCACTAGTTTGCCTCTACTTGACTAGCTCGTTGAATCAATCATGGTTATGTTTCCTAACCATACACATGAGTTGTCATTTGATTAAAGGGATCACATCATTAGAGAATGATGTGATTGACTTGACCCATCCGTTAGCTTAGCATGATGACCATTTAGTTTGTTGCTATTGCTTTCTCCAAAACTTATACATTTTCCTATGACTATGAGATCATGCAACTCCCGAATACCGGAGGAACACTTTGTGTGCTACTAAACGTCACAACATAACTGGGTGATTACAAAGGTGCTCTACGGGTGTCTCCAATGGTGCTTGTTGAGTTGGCATAGATCGAGATTAGGATTTGTCACTCCGATTGTCGGAGAGGTATCTCTGGGCCCTCCCGGTAATCTACATCACTACAAGCCTTGCAAGCAATGTAGCTAATGAGTTAGTTACGGGATGTAGCATTACGGAACAAGTAAAGAGACTTGCCGGTAACAAGATTGAACTAGGTATTGAGAGACCAACGATCAAATCTCGGGCAAGTAACATACCGATGACAAAGGGAACAACATATCGTTATGCGGTTTGACCGATAAAGATCTTCGTAGAATATGTAGGAACCAATATAAGCATCTAGGTTCCACTATTCGTTATTGACCGGAGACGTGTCTCGGTCATGTCTACCTAGTTCTCGAACCCGTAGGGTCCGCACGCTTAACGTTCGGTGACGATCGTATTATGAGTTTATGTGTTTTGATGTACCGAAGGTAGTTCGGAGTCCCCGATATAATCACGGACATGACGGGGAGTCTCGAAATGGTCAAGACATAAAGATTGATATATTGGACGGTTATATTCGGACACCGGAAGTGTTCCGGGTGATTTCGGAGAAAACCGGAGTGCCGGAGGGTTACCGGACCCCCCCCCCCCTCGAGGAAAGTTGGGCCTTCATGGACCATAGGGAAGAGGGGAGGCAGCCCACAAGGGGAAGCCGCGCCCCCTCCCTATAGGGAGTCCGAATTGGACTAGGGAGGGGGGCGCGCCCCCCTTTCCTTCTCCTCTTCCTCTCCCTTCCTTCCTAACCCTTCTCCTCCTAGTAGGACTAGGAAAGGACGAATCCTACTCCTACTAGGAGGAGGATTCCTCCTCCCTTGGCGCGCCACTAGGGACGGATGGCCTCCCCCCTTGCTCCTTTATATACGGGGGCAGGGGGCACCCTTGGACACACAAGTTGATTGTTTCCAGCCGTCTACGGTGCCGCCCTCCACCATAATCCACCTCGGATCATATCGTAACGGTGCTTAGGCTAAGCCCTATTCCGGTAGCATCATCATCACCTTCATCACGTCATCGTGCTGATGAAGCTCTCCCTCGACACTCTGTTGGATCGCGTGTTCGTGGGACGTCACCGAGCCGAACGTGTGCAGATCACGGAGGTGTCGTACTTTCGGTACTAGGATCGGTCGATCGCAAAGACGTATGACTACATCAACCACGTTGTCATAACGCTTCCGCTTATGGTCTACGAGGGTACGTAGACAACACTCTCACCTCTCGTTGCACCATGATCTTGCATGTGCGTAGGATTTTTTTTGAAATTACTGCGTTCCCCAACAATAAGGTCGAAGTACAACTCCGGGTCGTCCTTTTACCGTGGGACACGGCCATTCGAATAGATAAACTTTCCTGCAAGGGTGCACCACATTACCCAACACGCTCGATCCCTCTGGCCGGACATACTTTCCTGGGTCATGCCCGGCCTCGGAAGATCAACACGTCGCAGCCCTACCTAGGCACAACAGAGAGGTCAACACACTGGTGAAAGCACAAGTGCTCCCTGGGTGGTTTTGGTAATTAATGTCAACATATCTCCTGTTGGACTAATGTTTTTATCTAGAATATTTCGGACAAGTTCAACAGATGGAGTGGCATGGACAAGTAGATGTGGAACCCCTTCAAAATGCTAAGGACAAAAGATTGGCTCAAGCTCTAAAGCTCAAGACTCTACATTTTACTTTTGGTGATCCAAGATCACATTGAGTCCATAGGAAAAGCCAATACTATTAAAAGGGGATGAGATGTTGCTTAATGGCTTGCTTGCTCAAAGTGCTTAGTGATATGCTCCAAAAGCCCTCAAGCACTTTCTCATATCCACATATGTCCCAAACCAAAAGTCAAACTCGGCCCCACCGAAACAATCTATCCGGCGCCACCGAGTTCACTTGACACAGCCACTGCCAGAATCCCTAATCAGTTCACTCTCACCGATGGGATCTCAGTCTCACTGAGATGGGCTCACAAACTCTTTGTTACCTATTGCAATAATTTTGGTCCCACCAAGATATGCAATCGGTCCCACCGAGTTTGCTTGACCAACTCCCTGTTTTGCTTATTACCAAAATCGGTCCCACCGAGTTTATGTAATCGGTTAAACCAAGATGAGGTTTTACCCTAACCCTAGCACATCGGTCCCACTGAGTTGATCATATCGGTCCCACCGAAATGCCTAACGTTCACATTATGAACTAAGTCGGTCCGACCGAGTTTAACCATTCGGTCCCACCGAGTCTGGAAAATTGTGTGTAACGGTTAGATTTTGTGTGGAGGCTATATATACCCCTCCACCCACTCTTCATTCGTGGAGAGAGCCATCAGAACATTCCTACACTTCCAATACACATTTTCTGAGAGAGAACCACCTACACTTGTGTTGAGATCAAGATATTCCATTCCAACCATATGAATATTGATCTCTAGCCTTCCCTAAGTTGCTTTCCACTCAAATCTTCTTTCCACCCAATCCAAATCCTGTGAGAGAGAGTTGAGTGTTGGGGAGACTATCATTTGAAGCACAAGAGCAAGGAGTTCATCATCAACACACCATTTGTTACTTCTTGGAGAGTGGTGTCTCCTAGATTGGCTTGGTGTCACTTGGGAGCCTCCGACAAGATTGTGGAGTTGAACCAAGGAGTTTGTAAGGGCAAGGAGATCGCCTACTTCGTGAAGATCTACCGCTAGTGAGGCAAGTCCTTCGTGGGCGATGGCCGTGATGGAATAGACAAGGTTGCTTCTTCGTGGACCCTTTGTGGGTGGAGCCCTCCGTGGACTCGCACAACCGCTACCCTCCGTGGGTTGAAGTCTCCATCAACGTGGATGTACGATAGCACCATCTATTGGAACCACACCAAAAATCTCTGTGTCTCCAATTGCGTTTGCACACTCCAATCCCATCCCTTTACATTCTCGCAACTTGCATGCTTTACTTTCCGCTGCTCATATACTCTTGTCATGCTTGCTTGAAATGTATTGTGAATGTTTAAATTTGTGCTAAATCTCTACCTTAACTTGAAGAAAATAAAAATTGCTACTTTTATTTGTTAAGAGTCTATTCACCCTCCCCCCCTAGACACCTCTTCTCGATCCTTTAAATTGGTATCAAAGCATTGGTCTCCATTGCTTTGGTTTAAACACCTTTGGAGGAAGATGGATGAGTCTACGTTGGGGAGTCTTAGATGTAGAGTGCCTATTCTTGATGGAGAATACTTTCATGAGTGGAAAAATGAGATGCTTGTGATTTTCAATGAATATCATTTGAACAAGTATATTACTAGCCCTTGTGCACCTCATGTTGATCCTTTGCATGCTACCCTTGATGAGTCTATTGACATGATTCACAACCTTAGAACTATTAATCTTATCACTAGTGGTTTTCCTAGAAACTTGATTGGATGTTTGCCTACTCTTGATTGTGCCTACACTATGTGGAGATTTCTTGAGGAACGATTTCCAAACTATTCCTTGAAAAACTTAGATGAGATCCTTCATAAGTCTATTGCCTTGACTAAGATTACTCCTAATGATACCAAGTATGGTGATTGTTTGTTTGAGCTTCATGACCTCATGCGTGCCAAAGGAGATGTTGGAATCATTAGCAATATCATTTCCGAAGTCATTAGAATCTATAGAGATGAACATTGTTATGGTCATACTTCTAATGAATCATCTTCTCTAGGAAATGATCAATTACCAGATAATGATGAACATGGATACTATGATGAGGATGATGATAGTGACTTTGATCTCAATGAGTGTATGAGACACTTTGGTCTTATGGCAAATCTTCGCAGCTACATGGCTGGAGGAAAGGAATGGGTCCTTGATAGTGGATGTACCGATCATATGACCGGAGACAAGGATATGTTTCGTGAGCTTGCTGAAAACGGCGGCCCTCGAAAGTACATCACTTTTGGTGATAACTCGAAGGGTAAGGTGGTTGGCCTTGGTAAGGTGGCCATCTCACATGATAGCTCCATACAAAATGTTATGCTCGTTGAATCTCTTGGCTACAATTTACTTTCCGTATCTAGACTTGCTGACTTTGGTTTCAATGTCCTATTTACTAAAGTAGATTGCCAAGTGTTTCGTAGAGATAATCATAAAATGGTCTTTATCGGTATACATAGAGGTGATCTATATATTGTTGATTTCACTAAAAAGGCTCAACCTAGAACTTGCTTAATTGCTAAATCCTCTAAAGGCTAGTTGTGGCATAGAAGGTTAGGCTTATGTGGGCATGCGAAATCTTGATAAGCTTATTAAAGGTGATCATATCCTTGGAGTAAAAGATGTTATATTTGACAAGGATAGACTTTGTAGTGCTTGTCAAGCAGGAAAACAAGTTGGAGGAAGCCACCCCGTGAAGAACATCATGACCACGAGAAAACCGCTTGATCTACTTCACATGGATCTCTTTGGTCCCAATGCCTACAAAAGTCTTGGTGGAAACTCATTTGGTCTAGTTATATTCGATGATTTATCAAGATTTACGTGGGTGTTCTTTTTTGATGATAAATCACAGGTTCAAAAGATCTTCAAGAACTTCGCTAGGAAAGCCCAAAATCAATTTGAAGTGAAGATCAAGAAGTTTTGCAATGACAATGGAACTGAGTTCAAGAACGCAAATGTGGATACCTTTCTTGACGAAGAAGGGATTTCACACGAGTTCTCGGCTACGTACACGCCTCAACAAAATGGAGTTGTTGAGAGGAAGAACCGAACTCTTATTGAGATGGCGAGAATGATGCTTGATGAGTACAAGACAACAAAACATTTTTGGGCGGAAGCGGTTGAGACGGCTTGTCATGCAACAAATCGCTTGTATCTTCACAAGCTACTCGGCAAGACGACATACGAGCTCCTCACCGGTAACAAACCCCAAGTTGGATACTTTCGAGTGTTTGGCTCAAAGTGTTACATTCTTGATAAGCATCGTCGTTCTAAATTTGCTCCTAAATATCATGAGGGTTTCCTACTCGGTTATGGCTCAAACTCTCACACTTACCGTGTCTACAACAATTTCACCTGAAAGGTTGAAGAGACAGTAGATGTGAAGTTTGATGAATCTAATGGCTCGCAAGTAGAGCAATTGCCAATTGATGTAGGAGACAAAGACCCTTCGGAAGCAATCCAAGACTTGTCTATTGGCAAAATTCGTCCAACAGAGGTGAAGGAAAGTACCTCGTCCGTCCAAGTGGAAGCTTCC
Source organism: Triticum dicoccoides (assembly GCF_002162155.2). Classification (NCBI taxonomy): domain Eukaryota; kingdom Viridiplantae; phylum Streptophyta; class Magnoliopsida; order Poales; family Poaceae; genus Triticum; species Triticum dicoccoides. The sequence goes on along the minus strand of NC_041380.1, from coordinate 150,501,512 downwards.
ACCTCATGTCAAGGTGAACCAAGAATTGACATGGAAGCATCCACAAGTGGGACACGCCAAGATGAAGAAAACGAGGAAGTACACCAAGATGAACCTCATCAACCTCCTTCTCCACCAAGACAAGAGAACGACAACGTCAACAATGAAGAAGGCCAAGAAGAAGGACAAGATGAATAAGAAGATGTTCCACCCCGAACCAAGCAAAAGCTCTCACGAGTTCGAGCAAGAGTCTCAAGAGACCACCCCCTCGAGAAAATCTTCAATGATATTCAAACCAGGAGAATCACTCGCTCTAAAACTCGTTTGGCTAACTTTTGTGAACATTATTCATTCATCTCTAGCATTGAACCTATGAAGGTCAAACAAGCATTAGAAGATCCGGATTGGATAAATGCCATGCATGAAGAGCAACATAACTTTGAGAGAAACCAAGTGTGGACATTGGTCGAGAAGCCCGACAACAACCACAACATCATCGGTACCAAATGGGTGTTTCGCAACAAGCAAGACAAAGATGGACAAGTCGTTCACAACAAAGCACGTCTCGTCGCCCAAGGCTACACTCAAGTCGAAGGTATGGACTATGGTGAGACATATGCCCACGTTGCTAGACTTGAGTCCATCCGCATCTTACTTGCCTATGCTAATCACCATGATATCACCTTGTACCAAATGGAAATTAAAAGTTCCTTTCTAAATGGTGAAATTGAGGAGGAAGTTTATGTTAAACAACCTCCCAACTTTGTTAATCCTAAGAAACCCAATCATGTTTACAAACTTCACAAAGCTCTTTATGGTCTTAAACAAGCTCCTAGAGCGTGGTATAAATGCCTAACTAAGTTCCTTATTGAAAAAGGCTTTGAGATTGGAAAGATAGATTCTACTCTTTTCACTAAAAGGGTTAATGGTGAATTATTTTGTGCCAAATTTATGTTGATGATATAATATTTGGTTCAACTAACCCTCATTTTAGTGAAAATTTTGGGAAGCTAATGTCAAAGAAGTTTGAGATTACTATGATGAGTGAACTCAAGTTCTTTCTTGGTTTGCAAATCAAGCAAACTAAGGAAGGCACCTTTGTTTCTCAAACAAAGTACACCAAGGACTTATTAAAGAAGTTCAACATGCAAGAAATCAAAGGTATGAAAACCCCCATGCCTACTAGTGGACATCTTGACTTGACCAAGGATGGCAAATCGGTTGACCAAAAGGTTTACCGATCTATGATTGGTTCATTGTTATATCTATGTGCCTCATGTCCCGATATTATGCTAAGTGTGTGCATGTGTGCACGATAACAAGCGGTCCCTAAAGAATGTCATCTTAAGGCTATGAAAAGGATAGTGAGATACTTAATACATACACCAAATTTTGGCATTTGGTATCCTAAGAGGTCTTCTTTTGATCTTGTTGACTACTCTGATTCGGACTATGCCGGAGACAAGGTTGATAGGAAGTCCACTTCGGGTACTTGTCAATTTCTTGGTAGATCTCTTGTGTCTTGGTCCTCCAAGAAACAAAACTCAGTATCCTTATCCACAGCCGAAGCGGAATACATTGCCGCCGGTTCATATTGCGCTCAATTACTTTGGATGACCCAAACTCTTAAAGATTATGGGATCAATGTGAAACATGTTCCATTGTTGTGTGATAATGAAAGTGATATTAAGACTGCTCACAATCTCGTGCAACATTCTCGAACTAAGCATATTTAAGTTCTTCACCATTTCATTCAAGATCACGTTGCTAAAGGTGATATTGATCATAAGCATGTTTGTACCGATAAGCAAATGGAGGATATATTCACCAAACCGCTTGATGAGAAAGTATTTTGCCATTTGAGAGGTGAATTGAACATCATTGATGCTTCAAACTTGGAGTAGGAACTCCATGTGCATACATGCAAGGCATGAGCCTATGACTAATCCTTGACTTTTCTCTTATGATGATGATCATGTGTCTTGGATATATCTGTACCCTTGCATGCTATCTAACCCTTGTAGGTACTTGGGTGAATCTAATTCTATGAGATTGCAACTCACTCACATCTTGAGCAACCTCTACATCACCAAGTCTCTACAACATGGTGGTTGAAGACAAGGAAGCATGAAACCTTTCAACATATCCTTTTGACAAGTTCTATATCAAATTTCATTTGGTATCAAATTTCATGATTGCCATGTTGGATACACAAGTGCTCCTCCTTGCAAAACTAACCCATGTAGGTAGATGAACTCCAATTAGAAGTGGTGCTCCCAATGAGCTACATCAACCCTTAGCATCCCACATAAGTTCAACTACATGATCAAGTACAACACCACCACCCAAGGTATGTAATTCCATCTTAGAGAAGCTTTATCCTAAGTCATGGGTCAAAGCAACTCAACAAGATGTGAATACATCAAAATGCTTAAACGAAAAAGGGTAACCCCATTTTGAGCTTAAACAATGAGTATGACCTATGATCAAGTGTTCTCACTTGACTCCTCAGTCAATATACTCTAACATAGGTGACTTTGTCGCCGCCCAATTCTAGATGAAGTTCTCTAGTGTTTCTGAGTTTTTGCCTTTGACCCTTGCATATTTGTTCTCCTTCCTTTAATCAAAAAAGAATTCATCTAGATTTTCTCTATTTTGTTCTGCATTCCCTGCATCCAATTCATTGCAAATCTTTGTGAGATCTTATTTGCCTAGTGAGCTGAGATGACTATTGCTCTTTCTCCGTGTTGAACTCGGTCCCACCGATTTATCACTTTCGGTCAAACCGAACCAATTCGGTGCTACCGAAGTAAACAACTGGTGTTACCGATTTCAGTACTCAGAAGACAATTTGCCGCTTGCACCCTGCACTTTTGTTTCAGCTCCACTCAATGATTCTTGTCCTCTACCAGCATCACATTCTATATGCTGCTTTGCTCTATGACTCAAGGACCAAACCTATTTTGACTCACACTCCAGAAGATCCCTTCATGGAAATTTATGTCAAAGGGGGAGAGAGAGCTCACATCAAAGCTTAATCATATCAAAAGGGGGAGAGAGAGGAATCACATCAAAGGCCCGAGATGCTTGGTGTTCAAGAGGGGAGAATTCACATGTCTTTAAGAGGGGAAAGACATGTTAGTTTGTGTTATGATTATTGTGTTTGTGATTTGATCTGTTTTGCTCTGATTTTGTTTCCCTACTTTCTCCCATTATCCAATAGAAGATTCAGGGGAGAAAGACTGCTAGGGAAGGAAGTATTTGAATTCATTACATACCTTTTACCTTTGGGAACATGTCTATATCCAATAGAGTACCCAATACTTACACTCTACATGTCATCCCAGTCTTGGTACTCTTGTGGCTCTTTGGTTTGCTCTGTCGAGTAGTTGTACCTGTGTTATCTAACCTTGTTTACTCAGGTTCATCTCTTCCTAAGCCAGCTCAAGACCACAAGGTAAGTATATGCATCACACTCATGTGCATGAAGATTTCTTGCTAATGTACATATTGTTTGCAAGAAGGAATCATGAACATGAAGTTACACTTCACATATTCACATCATTTGCTCTGATGCATATAGCCAAGATACATATAACACATTGCTTGCTCTGTCATGTTTATGCATTCACATGCTCTTACATTCCATATTGACATGGTTGCATACATGTAGGGGGAGCCTATGCATGTTACATGTACTTCCAAAGCTTTACTTGTTATTCTATATATCTTTATCTAAAGCTTTGATGTATGTTGTCATCAATTACCAAAAAGGGGGAGTTGAAAGCACAAGTGCTCCCTGGGTGGTGTTGGTAATTAATGTCAACATATCTCCTATTGGACTAATGTTTTTATCTAGAATATTTCGGACAAGTTCAACAGATGGAGTGGCATGGACAAGAAGATGTGGAACCCCTTCAAAATGCTAAGGACAAAAGATTGGCTCAAGCTTTAAAGCTCAAGACTCTATATTTTACTTTTGGTGATCCAAGATCACATTGAGTCCATAGGAAAAGCCAATACTACTAAAAGGGGATGAGGTGTTGCTTAATGGCTTGCTTGCTCAAAGTGCTTAGTGATATGCTCCAAAAGCCCTCAAACACTTTCTCATATCCACATATGTCCCAAACCAAAAGTCAAACTCGGCCCCACCGAAACACTCTATCCGGTGCCACCGAGTTCACTTGACATAGCCACTGCCAGAATCTCTAATCAGTTCGGTCTCACTAATGGGATCTCGGTCTCACCGAGATGGGCTTGCAAACTCTTTGTTACCTATTGCAATAATTTCGGTCCCACCAAGATATGCAATCGGTCCCACCGAGTTTGCTTGATCAACTCTCTATTTTGCTTATTACCAAAATCGGTCCCACTGACTTTATGTAATCGGTCAAACCGAGATGAGGTTTTACCCTAACCCTAGCACATCGGTCCCACCGAGTTGATCATATCGGTCCCACCGAAATGCCTAACGGTCACATTATGAACTAAGTCGGCCCGATCGAGTTTTTTGATTTGGTCCCACCGAGTTTGGTGATTTGTGTGTAACGGTTAGATTTTGTGTGGAGGCTATATATACCCCTCCACCCACTCTTCATTTGTGGAGAGAGCCATCAGAACATGCCTACACTTCCAACATTCATTTTCTGAGAGAGAACCAGCTACTCATGTGTTGAGACCAAGATATTCCATTCCAATCATATGAATCTTGATCTCTAGCCTTATCCAAGTTGTTTTCCACTCAAATCTTCTTTCCACCAAATCCAAATCAGTGAGAGAGAGTTGAGTGTTGGGGAGGCTATCATTTGAAGCACAAGAGCAAGAATTTCATCATCAACACACCGTCTATTACCTTTTGGAGAGTGGTGTCTCCTAGATTGGTTAGGTGTCACTTGGGAGCTGGTGTCTACTGCACAACCTTCTTCTTGTAGACGTTGTTGGGCCTCCAAGTGCAGAGGTTTGTAGGACAGTAGCACATTTCCCTCAAGTGGATGACCTAAGGTTTATCAATCCGTAGGAGGCGTAGGATGAAGGTGGTCTCTCTCAAGCAACCCTGCAACCAAATAACAAAGAGTCTCTTGTGTCCCCAACACACCCAATACAATGGTAAATTGTATAGGTGCACTAGTTCAGCGAAGAGATGGTGATACAAGTGGTATATGGATGGTAGATAAAGGTATTTGTAATCTGAAATTATAAAAACAGCAAGGTAACTAATGGTAAAAGTGAGCGTAAACGGTATTGCAATGCATGGAAATAAGGCCTAGGGTTCATACTTTCGCTAGTGTAAGTTCCCTCAACAGTACTAACATAATTGGATCATAAAACTATCCCTCAACATGCAACAAAGAGTCACTCCAAAGTCACTAATAGCGAAGAACGAACGAAGAGATTATGGTAGGGTACGAAACCACCTCAAAGTTATTCTTTCCAATCAATCCATTGGGCTATTCCTATAAGTCTCACAAACAGCCCTAGAGTTCATACTAGAATAACACCTTAAGATACAAATCAACCAAAACCCTAATGTCACCTAGATACTCCAATGTCACCTCAAGTATCCGTGGGTATGATTATACGATATGCATCACACAATCTCAGATTCATCTATTCAACCAACACATAGAACCTCAAAGAGTGCCCCAAAGTTTCTACCGGAGAATCACGACGAAAACGTGTGCCAACCCCTATGCATAGGTTCCCAATGTCACAAAACCCGCAAGTTGGTCACCAAAACATACATCAAGTGGCACGTGGTACCCCATTGTCACCACAGATATCCACGGCAAGACATACATCAAGTGTTCTAAAGTCTTTAAAGACTCAATCCGATAAGATTACTTCAAGGGGAAAACTCAATTCATTACAAGAGAGAAGAGGGGGGGGGGAGAAACATCATAGGATCCAAATATAATAGCAAAGCTCGCGATACATCAAGATCGTATCATCTCAAGAACACGAGAGAGAGAGAGAGAGATCAAACACATAGCTACTGGTACATACCCTCAGCCCCGAGGGAGAACTACTCCCTCCTCGTCATGGAGAGCACCGGGATGATGAAGATGGTCACCGGAGAGGGATTGCCCCCTCCGGCAGGGTGCCAGAACGGGTCTAGATTGGTTTTTGGTGGCTATGGAGGCTTCTGGCGGCGGAACTCCCGATCTAATGTGCGTTCTGGAAGTTTTAGGTCACATAGGTATATATGGGTGCAGGAGGTACGTCAGGGGAGCCACGGGGGCCCCATGAGGCAGGGGGCGCGCCCTAGGGGGGGCGCCCCCCACCCTCGTGGGCAGCTCCCATATCTTCTGACATGGGGGTCCAAGTCCATCAGGTGTGTTTCCTTCCAAAAATAACTTCTCCAGTTGATTTCGTTCCATTTTGACTCCGTCTGATATTCCTTTTCTTCAAAACACTGAAATAGGCATAAAACAGCAAATCTGGGCTGGGCCTCCAGTTAATAGGTTAGTCCCAGAAGTAATATAAAAGTGGATAATAAAGCCCAGTATTGCCCAAAACAGTAGATAATATAGCATGGAGCAATCAAAAATTATAGATACGTGGGAGACGTATCAAGCATCCCCAAGCTTAATTCCTGCTCGTCCTCGAGTAGGTAAATGATAAAAAGATAATTTTTGATGTGGAATGCTAGTTGGCATAATTTCAATGTAATTCTTCTTACTTGTGATATGAATATTCAGATCCATAAGATTCAAAGACAAAAGTTCATATTGACATAGAAATAATAATACTTCAAGCACACTAACAAAGCAATCATGTCTTCTCAAAATAACATGGCCAAAGAAAGTTATCCCTACAAAATCATATAGTCTGGCTATGCTCCATCTTCACCACACAAAATATTTAAATCATGCAAAACCCCGATGAGAAGCCAAGCAATTGTTTCATACTTTCGATGTTCTCAAACTTTTTCAATCTTCACGCAATACATGAGTGTGAGCCATGGACATAGCACTATAGGTGGAATAGAATGGTGGTTGTGGAGAAGACAAAAAGGGAGAAGATAGTCTCACATCGACTAGGCGTATTAACGGGCTATGGAGACGCCCATCAATAGATATCAATGTGAGTGAGTAGGGATTGTCATGCAACGGATGCACTAGAGCTATAAATGTATGAAAGCTCAACAAAAGAAACTAGTTGGTGTGCATCCAACTCGCTTGCTCACGAAGACCTAGGGCATTTTGAGGAAGCCCATCATTGGAATATACAAGCCAAGTTCTATAATGAAAGATTCCCACTAGTATATGAAAGTGACAACATAGGAGACTCTCTATCATGAAGATCATGGTGCTATTTTGAGGCACAAGTGTGGTAAAAGGATAGTAGCATTGTCCCTTTTATTTTATTTTTATTTTTATTTGGCCTTTATTTTTTTGGGGGGACAATGCTCTATTGAATGATGATCATCACACTTCTATTTATTTACAACTCGATGATACAACTCGATACTAGAACAAAGATGACTCTATATGAATGCCTCTGGCAGTGTACCGAGATATGCAATGAATCAAGAGTGACATGTATGAAAGAATTATGAACGGTGGCTTTGCCACAAATACTATGTCAACTACATGATCATGCTAGCAATATGACAATGATGAATGTGTCATGATAAACTGGATGGTGGAAAGTTGCATGGCAATATATCTCGGAATGGCTATGGAAATGCCATAATAGGTAGGTATGGTGGCTGTTTTGAGGAAGGTATATGGTGGGTTTATGGTACCGGCGAAAGTTGCGCGGTACTAGAGAGGCTAGCAATGGTGGAAGGGTGAGAGTGCGTATAATCCATGGACTCAACATTAGTCATAAAGAACTCACATACTTATTGCAAACATCTATAAGTTATGAAAACAAAGTATTACGCGCATGCTCCTAGGGGGGTAGATTGGTAGGAAAAGACCATCGCTCGCCCCCGACTGCCACTCATAAGGAAGGCAATCAATAAATAAATCATGCTCCGACTTCATCACATAACGGTTCACCATACGTGCATGCTACGGGAATCACAAACTTTAACACAAGTATCTCTCAAATTCACAACTACTCAACTAGCATGACTCTAATATCACCATCTCCATATCTCAAAACAATTATCAAGTATCAAACTTCTCATAGTATTCAACACACTCATAAGAGAATTTTATTATTAATCTTGTATACCTAGCGTATTAGGATTTTAAGCAAATTACCATGCTATTTAAGACTCAAAATAATCTAAGTGAAGCATGAGAGTTCATCTATTTCTTGAAAATAAAACTACGACCATGCTCTAAAAGATATAAGTGAAGCACTAGAGCAAATGACAAACTACTCCGAAAGATATAAGTGAAGATCAATGAGTAGTAGAATAATTATGCAACTATGTGAAGACTCTTTAACATTTAATAATTTCAGATCTTGGTACTCTATTCAAACAGCAAGCAAAGCAAAATAAAATGAATTGACGCTCCAAGCAAAACACATATCATGTGGCGAATAAAAATATAGCTCCAAGTAAAGTTACCAATGAACAAAGACGAAAGAGGGGATGCCTTCTGGGGCATCCCCAATCTTAGGCTCTTGCCACTCCTTATTCCATAGTCCATTGAATCCTTACCCAAAACTTGAAAACTTCACAACACAAAACTTAACAGAAAACTCGTAAGCTCCGTTAGTATAAGAAAATAAATCACCACTTCAAGGTACTGTAATGAACTCATTCTTTATTTATATTGGTGTTAAACCTACTGTATTCCAACTTCTCTATGGTTTATAAACTATTTTACTAGCCATAGATTCATCAAAATAAGTAAACAACACATGAAAAACAGAATCTGTCAAAAACAGAACAGTCTGTAGTAATCTGGATCAAACGTATACTTCTGGAACTCATAAAATTCTCAAATAAATTCCTGGAAGTGGGGAATTTATCTATTAATCATCTGAAAAAATAATTAACTAAATAGCACTCTCCAAATAAAAATGGCAGCAATTCTCGTGAGCGCTAAAGTTTCTATTTTTTACAGCATGATCAACAAGACTTCTCCCAAGTCTTCCCAAAGGTTCTACTTGGCACAAACACTAATTAAAAACTAAAACCATATCTAAACAGAGACTAGATGAGTTATTTATTACTAAACAGGAACAAAAGGCAAGGAATAAAAATAAAATTGGGTTGCCTCCCAACAAGCGCTATCGTTTAATGCCCCTAGCTAGGCATGATGATGTCAATGATGCTCACATAAAAGATAAGAATTGTAACATAAAGAGAGCATCATGAAGAATATGACTACCACATTTAAGTCTAACCCATTTCCTATGCATAGGAATTTTGTGAGCAAACAACTTGTGAGAACAAGAATCAACTTCCATAGGAAGGTAAAACAAGCATAACTTCAAAATTTTAAGCACATAGAGAGGAAACTTGATATTATTGCAATTCCTACAAGCATATGTTCCTCCCTCATAATAATTTTCAGTAGCATCATGAATGAATTCAACAATATAACCAGCACCTAAAGAATTCTTTCCATGATCTACAAGCATAGAAATTTTATTACTCTCCATATAAGCAAAATTCTTCTCATTCGGGATAGTGGGTGTCGGGGAAACTGATCCACGAACACCTATGGGGCCGGCGGACCGAGCCCCTTTCGGTTCGGCGGGGGGCGGAGATCACACGAAGAGCGGATCGAGGTGAAGCACACGAGCAGTTTACCCAGCTTCGGAGCTCTCCGGAGAGATAACACTCTTACTGCTGCTTGTTTGATTATCTTGTGTTCTTGCTCCAGAGAGAGAGCGTAGTGTTTTTCTGGGTTCCGAACCAGTCGAACCTGGCCAACTCGTCGAACCCCCTCTACGTTGTGCATGGGCCTCCTTTTATACGCTAAAGGGGTCACCGACAGGTGGCAACGCAGAGAAGGGTACAAATGTAAAAAGTGAGGTGGTTGGTACAGTTACTTGTACAGTGCACCCTACCTAACCCTGGCGGCAGGGGACAAGGACATTAAATGCCCGTCTGAGTCGCCCAAACAGTGCAGAAAAGGACCGTTAGGGGCGCCACCGTTTGCCACGATGGCGATCTTGTCAGCTTCGCATGCCACCGCGCACCGCTGGCTGCACAGCCTCCCGCCACTCGCACCTGGAGAGGCCCCCAGAGCGACACGTTGGTGGATGCACTGGAGCGTGGGCATAGAGTGGCCGCCTGCCGCGGCAAGCGCCTTGCCACTGCTGTTATCTTGTCGGGTCCGGAAGCTTGTCGCTCACCGGGCCTCGAGGTGCCTTGGTTGGTCTTCCCGGCAAGCTCCTCTTGCCGGGGCTTTGTTGCCTTGCCGGAGCGCATGACGCGTCGCGGCAAGTTCCTTGGAGTGCCTTGGTTGGCCTTCCCGGCAAGCTCCTCTTGCCGGGGCCTTATCTCCTGAGCTTAAATACTTTGTTCTTGAATGGCTCCAAGGGAACCACGGAGGATCTTGGCGTTCGCCCGGCAAGCCTTGCCGCGGGGTGCTGCAACTGCCCATGCACAAGTTCGGGGTACTAGGGTACCCCTATTCTAGTACACCGACAGGAGCCCCCGGGCCTGGGCCAGACACGGTGCCGAGCGCTATTGGGCCAGGCCCAAGATAGGGCACGGGCACATGCGGACTGGGCCACGCTGAATCTCGCTCCGTATCCACCGCGCTCTCCCCTAACGGCACGCGTTGAATGCGGCGTCGTGGGAGAGATCGTGGGTGGTTCTTTATTCGGAAGGGCGAAACGTCCGCCCCGTCCCTCTTTATAAGCAGAGGAAACAGGGGCAGTTCATTCCCCCTTGCTGGTTGCTACTACTCCATCTTCACGAACCTCCGCCGCTCCCCCCCATTGCCACCAGCATCACCAACGCCGTCGACCTCCCTCACCACCTCCGCCATGGCTCCGAAAGCCGACAAGGGAAAGGGCGTGAAGTCGGCCGAGGCGTAGTGGCTCGCGGCGCTGCGGAAGGAGCGGGCGATCTTCTCCCCCCAGCTCGGCATGAAGGAGCTGAGGGAATACTTCTACCTCTTTTGGGCGACAGAGACGCGGGCGCATCCGCGCACGAGGGTACTCCCGGCCGCTGCTTTGGAACTGGCTCCAAACGGGTACCCATTCTTCGTGCTGTTCTTCTATTGCGGGCTCTGCCCGCCCTTCTCGAAGTTCTTCTGCGATATCATGAACACCTACGGCTTCCGCCTCCTTGATTTCACCCCCAACGCCGTTCTGACCATGGCAGTTTTCGCACATTTGTGTGAAAACTTTGTCGGAGTCCACCCCAATGTTGCCCTTTTCCGCCACTTCTTCATACCTCGGGTAGAGAGAGGAGAGCCGCTTGCCGGAGGGATCGCCTGGATCTCGAGAGTCGGCAAGAAGGAGGCGTACTTGGAGGGTGAGCTCCACAGCAAGTGGGAGGAGTGGAGAGCGGAGTGGTGCTGGATCGTCGAGGAGAATCCGCAGCCCTTCACCGCCGTGCGCCAAGCTCCAATAGTGCGCGGCAATGACTGGAGCAACGTGGCCCTGGAAGACGAGAGGCTGAAGATCGCCATTACTAGGATCCTTCGCCTCAGGCTTGCCAGGCTCACTGTAGGCACTGTAGGCGCAGATTTCCTCCGCCGCCGCATTGCCCCCCTGCAGGAGAGGGGGAGGCCCGCCTGGGAATTCAAGAACTCGGCGGACATCATGAGGCTGCGGCCGGGCCTCAACTACAACTTCACCGTCTTGGAGCTGGATGCAATGCTCCTGGAGTTGTTCAAACGCGACCCCCAGCACCCATTCATGTTGGCGAGGGGCGTCGTTCCATTGTGCAATAATTCTTCGCTTGACCGGATCCACTCCATGATGCCGTTGTGCGATTCACACGGAATCGTTCCAACTTGGCAAGAGCCTGCGGATGACGTCATACAGGCGTTCTTCGACAACTTGGAAGAAGTGCCGGTCCGCGCTGATGAGCAGAAGAGCCTCACCCGTGACACCACCGACGAGGAGCTGTAGCGCATCGCCACTAGGGCGGAAGAGGTTGAGGCCGCAGCCGCGGCGGGCGCGTTCGGGTTCACTGTGGAGGAGGCGGAGGCGGCAAACCTCGCCGAGCGCGCGGAGTTCATTGGCGAGGAAGAGCCTGCCGGGTCTGAAGCTGAGCCGAGCGAGGCCGGCGAGGAAGAGCCCGAGCCTTCAGAAAACTTTCCGCAGAGAAGGCGTCTTCGCAGGGCCGCGGACGTAGCGGGGCGGCAGCCGGGTCAACAGCCGCCGAGCCGTGCTACACGCTCTACCGCGGCAAGCAATGTTGCCGCGGGAGCGCCTAACACAGCAGCGGCAACTGAAGCGGGATCTTCCTGGGCCACCGCCCCCGCCAAGCGGGCAAGGGATCCTACTCCTCCGCCTCGCCGCGCCAGAGGGGAGCCGGACTTCGATCTTTCCGCGCTCAGCTCCGACAAGGAGGAAGAAGAGTAAGTTTCTTTGGTGCTCTTATAGTTCTTGAATCTTGCTGTTTTTATCTTGTATCTGACTTGCTTCAATCTGAACTCCTTTCTTTTCAGGACGCTGGCCCAGAGAGCGGTGAAGAGGGACAAGGCCGCGGTGATTGTCATTGAAGATGACCCCACCGTGTCAGCAGGGGGTGGGTCCGAGACCACCTTGACGGACCCGGCAACCACTCCTCAAAGCAGCCCCCAGCGCAGCCCCCAGTGTAAGTTCATAGTTAGCTTTCTGCTGTCAGGCGCGCATGAGTGCTTTTTCCTATGTTGATATCTTGCTTGTTGATTTGTGTAGGAGCAGAGCAGCCATATCAGGAGCGCCCGAAAGCTGGTCCCGAAGTGCCATCTGCTTCGACTACGCCACCAAGGGAGGAGTTCCCGGTAAGGGAGCGCTCTCCAGCAAGGGGCAGCACCATCGATCCTGCGGCGGCCGAGACCGCAACTGCAGATCTTGGCACAGGTAATTCACTTGTCCAAAAACTTTCCCTTGGGTTCTTCTTCTTCTGATTTTCTTCTCTTGGATTTTTGATTGATTTTTCTTCCTTCTTCGTTCTTCAGACCCATCTGCTGCTGAGCCAATGGAGATAGAGGGCGCCGGCGAGGAAGGCGCGCATGGCAGCACTGAGGACGCCGCCGCCAACGAAGAAGGGGCCGGTGCTGATGAGACCGCCGGCGAGGAGGCCGCCAAGGCTGCCGCAGAAGCCGGTGAGGGGTCGGGCGATCGCACTGACGACCCTGAGGCCGCAGGAGCGCGAGGCGCTGCGCCGACCGCCGATCCCTCTGCCGCTGCTGCGGGGCCGGGCTCCAAGGAGCCCCAGCCCGACGCCTACTTGAAGGCCGGCGACGATATCTTCATCAAGCTACCCTGGGCGTCGAGCTCCAGGGCGCCGGTCGAGGGGGGAACTTTCGATGAGGAAGTGCTCACCTCCGCTGGACTGTCGTTGGTCGACGCGCCCAGCAGCAGCAGTGGCGAGCCTGAGGAGGAGCAGCTGCTGCGGAAGCTGCTGTCACTCTACCGCGCACGGCAAGCCAAGCTGGCTTCCCGGGAAGCGCTTGTCGCGAAGGCGGGAGTTGATATGGAGAAGCACGCGGAGGAGCTCCGGGGCCACAATCAAGAAGCTCTCCGGTCCCTGGCACAGGAGCGGGAGCGACTCGCCGAGGAGCGCACGGCCTTCCTTCTCGAGAAGGCCGAAGCTGAGGAGGAGCAAAGGCTGGCCGCCAAGAAGCAGTCCGCGCGGGAAGGCGAATTGGTGCAGCGAAAGGCCAACCTCGACAGCTACGAGGAGGAGCTCGCCGAGCGCGAGCAAGCACTTGGCTGGGCGCTCAAGGAAGCAAAGGACGCTCTCAAGAGCTGGAGGAGAAGGTGGTGCAGCTGGAGGCCAACATCGGGAAGAGCGGCGAGGAGCTTACCGCGCTCAAGCGTGAGCGTGAGAAGGATGCTGCTGCCCACGGTGAGCTGCAAGGTCTTCTCGCTGAGAGGGGCAAGGAGCTCAGCGCCGCCAAGGATTCCAATGCAGACCTGGAATTGAAGCTGGCCACGCTGACGCAGATGCTGGACGCCGCCAAGGAGCGGGAGAAGACCTTGTCGGAGAAGGTCAAGGCTGACAAGGCGCTGCTGGAGAGCATCGCAGTTACCCAGAACTCATTCAGAGATATTGCGGAGCACTGGACCGAATGTCTGGTGAATATTGCCGCAGTCATCGACGAGGAGCTGGCGCAGCTGGGGATGGAGGACTTTGGGTATCCCTCCGACGAGAATCTCCAACCCAGCGCCAAGCTCAGCCTGTTCTTCAAGGGCGTGGCGACGGCACTCCAGCGGCTCCGGGAGAGGATCCCAAAGCAGCTGGCCGACGAGTCGCGCAAAATCTGCGCCGGGGTTCTCCAGAAGGTGCTGATGAAGGTGGCCTTCCGCAGTCCAGGCCTCAGCTTCACCAACGTCCTCAAATCCTTGCCGCCAGACGCCGATCGGGACGCACTCAAGGCCCTTGTCGCACCCATTGTGGACAAGGTGAGCGAGATCAAGAGGGTTGAGGGCGATCGCGTAGACTAGGCTGCCCATTTCTTCTTTTCCCTTGTCGCTGCTAATCATGTTATGAAAACAGTCTGTTAGAGCTGCGACAAGTTATCTTGTAATATAACTTTATTTCTGTTATCAATTGTTATGTTATTTCCTCTACTAGATTCCTTTCTTTGTATGTTTTACCCTACGCTTCTAGGGAACTTGTCGGCGCAGGCACCCGAGCCGCGAGCGCTGAGTGCGGAACGTCAGCAGCCTGCCGGCGGCGCTGCTTCCGACAAGAAACCTTGTCGCGACTAGATGCAGCACACTTAAGTTGTTGAGCGGACTCGAAACAAAGTAAGGGCGCAACTAGCCACGAGTTGGTTCCTCCGCGCATAGGTTTTCCATACAAAGCAGGGTCGTTCGAGGAAGATAACTCAAAAATTTAAAAACTGATTGCTCAAACTTTGGCAACTTAGCTTTTCTGTCGTTTGCTTCTCGGCAAGGCAAAACTTTGCTTGAACGACGCCTGGTCCATACCACAATCTTCTCCTTACCCCCCGGCAAACTTGTGTGTGAGGGAACCTTCTTTTCCTTTGTTGAAAAGAAGAAAGAAGAGAAAATAATGATATGGAGCCCTTCGGCTCGTTATTGCTTACCGGATGTAGGTGCTGCACAAAGTGTCAGATAACGCATGCAAGAAAGAAACTAATGCATGAAATGGACAAGTTGTGCGGAGCACATGGGGTTTTACTTATGCACGGGATCTGCGCCCGGCTTTGTACAAAGGATTACATGCAACAGCGGCAAGACTTGTACAAAAGGTGGTTGCCGGAATGGGTTCCGGCAACCGCACCCTACGAGAAAAACTTACGAAGATGTTCTATGTTTCAGGAGTTGCTCACCGGAATGCCATCTTCAGTCTCAAGGCGGACAGTGCCGGGCCTTGTGACTCGTTTCACCCGATAAGGGCCTTCCCACTTCGGCGTCAACTTGTTGGAATTCTTGGCGGACTGAACGCGCCGAAGAACAAGGTCGCCTTCCTCGAAGCTTCTGGCCTTAACTTTGCGGCTATGGTAGCGGCGCAAAGCTTGCTGGTATCGAGCAGCTCGTACAGCAGCCTGAAGACGATCTTCCTCAAGGAGCAGCGCGTCGTCTTGTCGCAGTTGTTCTTGCTCAAGCTCATCATAAGCGAGCACTCGAGGCGATCCGTATACGAGTTCCGTGGGGAGAACTGCCTCTGCTCCATAGACTAGAGCGAAAGGCGTCTGGCCAGTGGCTTGATTTGGCGTCGTTCTGATCGACCAAAGAGCCACCGGCAGCTCCTCGATCCAGTTTCTTCCGCACTTGCGCAGCCTGTCGAAAGTTCTGGTCTTGAGCCCGCGCAGCACTTCAGCATTTGCCCTCTCTGCTTGACCGTTGCTTCTTGGATGAGCAACAGAAGCGAAGCAGACCTTGGCGCCAAGGTCTTGGACGTACTGCATGAAGGTGCGGCTCGTGAATTACGTGCCGTTGTCGGTGATGATCCTGTTAGGGATCCCGAAACGGCAAACAATTGACCTGAAGGACTTGACTGCTGACTGTGCTGTCACCTTCTCACTGGCTGCACCTCCAGCCACTTTGTGAACTTGTCGATTGCGACGTACAAGTACTCAAAGCCCCCGACAGCTCGGGGGAAAGGGCCGAGGATATCGAGCCCCCAGACCGAAAATGGCCAGGATAAAGGGATCGTCTGGAGAGTTTGAGCTGGCTGGTGTATCTGTTTGGAGTGGAACTGGCACGCTTCACACTTGGTTACTTGTGTAGTTGCATCCTGGAGGGCTGTCGGCCAAAAGAAACCTTGCCGGAAAGCTTTGCCGGCAAGTGCCCTCGCGCCAATGTGGTGGCCACATATGCCTCCATGTATCTCTGCCAACAACTTTTGTCCATCTTCCCGGCAAATACACTTCAATTTCACACCGTTGAGTCTTCTTCTGTACAGTATGCTATCGACAAACTGGTACATACTTGACTGCCGGGCTACTTTTTCCGCTTCTTCTTGCTCTTCGGGAAGTTCTCCTGTCTGAAGGAAATGGACGATCTACTGTGCCCATGCTGGAGCTTGTGGCTCGACAACAAGGACTAAAGGCGCACCTGCTGCTGCGGGAACATCCGCTTCTACGGCAAGGACTTGCGGCCCTGCCGGAGCTTGATGTTCCCCGGCAAGCTTGTCGGAGCAAAACTTGTCGGGAGCGTCTGCTTCAATGGAACAAACCATAAGGCTTGCCGGAGCAGACTACCCCTCAGCATCCTTGGTGTTGATCTTGGGGACTTTCTTGGCGGCGGCTTCGGGGAGCTCTGCCGGAAAGTAGCCACCAGAAACCAACTTCCTCTTCTTGCTTTGTCCAGTTGATGGTGTTACGGATGGTTGAGTCAACATGAGCACAAAGATCCCTGGTTCCACAGGTGACTTTAGTGCAGCACACTTTGACAGGCCATCAGCAATGTCATTCTGAGCTCTTGGGATATGCTCCATCTGTAGGCCGTCAAAGTGCTCTTCTAGCTTCCTCACTTCATCGACATATGCTTCCATCAATGGACTATGGTAGTTCTTGTTCACTTGGCGGACGACAAGCTGTGAGTCACCCCTGACAATGAGCTTCTTGATCCCAAGGTCTGCTGCGATTCTGAGACCGGCAAGCAATCCTTCATACTCTGCAGTATTGTTGGTTGCTTGCTCCTTGGGAAAGTGCATCTGGACTACGTACTTGAGGTGCTCTCCGGTGGGCGCGACAAGCAGCACGCCCGCACCGGCGCCTTGCAGCGAGAAGGCACCATCAAAGTACATCAGCCACTCTTTGCTTGCCTCTTTGACGGGGATGCTCGTCTCTGGAATTTCTTCATCTGGTGTTGGCGTCCATTCTGCTATGAACTCTGCCAATGCTCTGCTTTGGATAGTTGAAGTGCTCTCAAATTTGAGGCCAAAGCTTCACAGTTCCAGCGCCCACTCGACAATCCTGCCTGTCGCTTCTGGATTTTGCAGTATCCTCTTCAGTGGAAAGCGAGTGACGACTGTGATCTCATGTGCTTGGAAGTAATGGCGCAGCTTTCTCGAGGCCATGAGGAGGCCGAAAAGCAACTTCTGTACACCAGAGTACCTTGATCTAGCCCCCTGTAGAAGGGAACTGACAAAGTAAACTGGACGCTGCACCATTCTCTTCTGCATCTTATCATGCTCCTGCGCAGATCCATCTCTGTCGGGACCAGAGCTTGTCGGCGAAGCCCCCTGCTTGTCGCTGGATGCATCTGCTGTGGTTGCTGGCTCATCATCTGCCTCCCTCTCCGCCACTAACGCAGCACTAACCACTTGATTGGTTGCTGCTATATACAGCAGCAACTTCTCTTGCGGCTTAGGTGCGACAAGTGTTGGAGTGGAAGACAGGTATCTCTTTAAGCCTTGCAGCGCAGCCTCCGCCTCCGGAGTCCATTTTATTGGACCTGCCTTTTTCAAAATTTTGAAAAATGGCAGGGCGCGCTCAGCAGATCTAGAAATAAACCTGCTGAGAGCAGCCACACAACCGGCAAGCCTTCGTACATCCTTGACGCGCTTTGGTGCTTCGATCTGCTCAATGGCCTTGATCTTGTCGGGATTGGCTTCAATTCCCCGCTGAGACACGAAGAACCCGAGAAGCTTGCCGGAAGGGACTCCAAACATGCACTTCTCGGGGTTAAGCTTGAGGTTGATCTTGCGCAGATTTGCAAATGTCTCGTCTAAATCTTGAATCAGGGTCGCCCTGTTCTTGCTCTTGACCACTATGTCATCCATGTAGGCTTCCACATTTCTGTGCATCTGTGGCTCAAAAGCGTGGTGGACTACCCTTGCGAATGTTGAACCAGCATTCTTCAAACCGAAAGGCATCCGTACGAAGCAGTACGTGCCACACGGGGTGATAAATGCGATTTTCTCTTCATCCTCTTCTGCCATGAAGATCTGATGGTATCCTGAGTATGCATCAAGAAATGAAAGCAAATCACATCCGGCTGTGGAGTCAACAATCTGGTCAATGCGCGGCAAGGGAAATGGGTCTTTGGGACAAGCTTTATTAACATCAGTGAAGTCAATACAAAGCCTCCATTTCCTGTTAGCCTTACGCACGACAACAGGATTGGCCAACCACGTGGGATGGAGCACTCCTTTGACAAGGCCTGCTGCTTCCGGCTTCTTGATTTCTTCTGCGATGAATTCTTGGCGCTCCACTGCCTGTTTCCTGACTTTCTGCTTGACGGGCCGCGCATGAGGACAGACGGCAAGGTGGTGCTCAATTACTTTCCTGGGAACACCGGGGATATTAGACGGTTGCCACACAAACACGTCGACATTCGCCCGCAGGAAAGCAACAAGCGCGCTTTCCTATTTGGGGTCAAGAGTGGCGCTGATGGTGAAGGTACCACCAGTGCCGTCCTCCTTGGCGGACACCTTCTTGGTCTCAGGTGGAGCTGCCATTGCCTTCTTACACTTGCCGGTGGAGCTTGATGGTGCGTCCTCGACGGTAGCGCAGCACTCCGAAGAGGTGCGCTTGCCGGAGTGGGCATCAGAGCTCTTGCCAGACTTAGTTTTCCTCTTCCCCCCGGGAGCTTCAGCGGCAAGTGTCTTGTGTTCTGATGTGGCTGCTGCTTCCCGGTAGATCTTGTCGGCACAGATAAGAGCGTCCTTCTTGTCGCCAGGGACAGAGATGACACTTATCGGGCCTGGCATTTTCAGCATGTTGTACGCATAGTGAGAGGCTGCCATGAACTTGGCGAGTGCCGGACGGCCAAGGATTCCATTGTAAGGTAATGGAAAGTCAGCAACATCAAACGTGACCCTCTTAGTCCTGAAGTTCAGCTTGCTGCCAAATGTTACCGGCAACGTGATCTTTCCCTTCGGCTTGCTCCTTCCCGGGTTGATTCCTTGAAATGTACCGGTCTCTTCGAGCTCGCTGTCAGGGATCTGGAGTTTCTGGAGCACCGCGGAGGAGATCAGGTTCAAGCCGGCCCCGCCGTCAACTAGCATCTTAGTGACCTTGAGGTTGCGGATTGTTGGTGAAACCAACATCGGCAAGCACCCGACCGCAGTTATGCGATCAGGGTGGTCCTCAATATCAAAGATGATAGGCGTGTTGGACCATTTCAGAGGCTTGCGTGACTCGACGGGTGGTTCTGCTGCATTAACTTCCCGCACCCACTGCTTGAGCTGACGGTGCGAGGTGTGCAGAGAAGCACCACCGTCAACGCACAGGACCTCTGTGGCTTTCTGGAACTCCTGCTCATCAGTCTCCTCATCATCCATGTCTTCATTGTCGTCGTCATCTTCATCCTTGTCGCGGCCGCGAGGAGGTCTGTCTCCTTGCCGCTGCTTGGCCTTGCCGCGGCGTCCTTCTCGGCCGGGACGTTTCTTGCCGGATCCCCCAGCACCTTCCTGGGCCTTCTCCTTGTCGCGTCGCTCATATTCAGCTTTCTGTTACTCAACAAGCTACTCGACTTTTCTGCAGCACTGGAGATCATGGCCCTTGGTGCGGTGGATCTTGCAATACTGCTTGTTGGTGCCGTCCTCCTTGTCGGCGACCGCCACCTCCGCGGCAACCTCCTTGCCGGAGTCACCAGCTTTGGCTTTCTTGGCGCCACCACCGTTTCCGGACTGCTCAACAACTAGCACCTCTTTACCTTTCCTCTTCCTGTTGTTCCGCCGCCGGTTTTTCCTTGCCGGGCAGCATCTTCACTGTCAGATCCTCCCGCTCCTACATTCTCTCCGGGGAGTCTCCTCCCTTCCTTAGCACGTGCACACTTGTCGGCCAGTGCATATAACTCACTGACGTCCCTGATCTTGCACATCGCCATTTCCTCCCGCATCCTGCGGTTTCGCACGTTCTGATGGAACGCGCTGATCACCGCGGCAGGGTGGACGTCTGGGATGTTGTGCTGCACAGTGCTGAATCTCTGAATGTACTTGCGCAGGGGCTCTCCTTCCTTCTGGGAGAGCAGATGAAGATCACTCTCCTGGCCATGAGGCTTGTGTCCGCCTGTGAAGGCGCCGACAAACCGATGGCACAGATCAGCCCAAGAGGATATGGAGTTGTCCGGCAAATGAGCCAGGATCTGACGTTGGGCTTGAGCACCAGCGGGAAGTAGTTGGCAAGGATCTTGTCATCCCGTCCCCCGGCAGCCTGTACCGCAATGGTGTAGATGCTGAGGAACTCCGACGGATGCGTCTTGCCGTCGTACTTCTCCGGTATGTCTGGCTTGAAGTTCTTCGTGCTGGGCCACTGGACTTGCCGCAGCTCATGAGTGAACGCAGGGCAACCTACCGCGTATGGCAGATCGCCTGGTTCCCCTGGCGCATGCATGTCAACAGAGGGCCCAGCGCGCTTGTTGGATTGACGTCGCGCTTCTCTTCGGCGCTCGATGTGAGTTCGAGCGTCTTCTTGTTGTCGATCATGAAGAACTTGGCGCTGATCGCGACGAGCTCGTGGATCCGACGATGCGGTGGAGTCGCTGTCGAGGTGGATCCGGCGAGTCGGCGATCTTGGCCTTCGGGGTGGTGATTGCATGGTAGTTGCACCTCCACCCGTTTCGTCGCCACCGGCTCGTGCCCGGCAACCCTGCCGCAGCGGCGACGCGCTCGGCCGCCGTGGAGTGTCGCCGTTGGCGTAGCCGATGAGACTCTGAATGGTGGCCCTCCATTCGTCGATCTTGTCCGACGTCGGAGGGTAATCTAGGAGCAGTTGGGCTTGCGCCAAAGCTTCTGTTGGAGTGGTGGGTGGCAGTGGCGGACGGCGCGAGGAGCGGGACGTGCTCGGACTTCTAACTATGTTAGAAGGAGCAGTATCCCGTCCAGGCGACCGTGCCCCGCTCGTGCGAGCATGCTGGCGTGCATGCTGGTCTTGAGCGCCCCGAGATCCACCAGCTTGGTCTTGGCCCATCATGCGCATGGCACTGCGAGTGCCATGACGCTGTTGGTCTTGCGCCTCCTGAGAGTGGCGCGGAACATGTATAGTCGCCGAGGTTTGTGCAGCCTTGTCCTTGGACCTGGCAGCATCATAAGCTTCCTCGTCGACGTCCATTCTTCCGCCGGCGTCCATTCCACCACCTGTTTGCTCCAACAGTGGCGGAAGTGACGTGGACGGAGCGGCTGCCGCCGAAGTCTTCTTCTTCGGTGGCATGTTGATGAAGGGAATGAAGATCTAGCTCGTGTGAACACCGGATCAGGTTCACACAATCTCGACGTCCCCTACCTGGCGCGCCAAAGATGTCGGGGAAACTGATCCACGAACACCTATGGGGCCGGCGAACCGAGCCCCTTTCGGTTCGGCGGGGGGCGGAGATCACACGAAGAGCAGATCGAGGCGAAGCACACGAGCAATTTACCCAGCTTCGGAGCTCTCCGGAGAGATAACACTCTTACTGCTGCTTGTTTGATTATCTTGTGTTCTTGCTCTAGAGAGAGCGTAGTGTTTTTCTGGGTTCCGAACCAGTCGAACCTGGCCAACTCGTCGAACTGCCTCTACATTGCGCATGGGCCTCCTTTTATACGCTAAAGGGGTCACCGACAGGTGGCAACGCAGAGAAGGGTACAAATGTAAAAAGTGAGGTGGTTGGTACAGTTACTTGTACAGTGCACCCTACCTAACCCTGGCGGCAGGGGACAAGGACATTAAATGCCCGTCTGAGTCGCCCAAACAGTGTAGAAAAGGACCGTTAGGGGCGCCACCGTTCGCCATGATGGCGATCTTGTCAGCTTCGCATGCCACCACGCACCGCTGGCTGCACAGCCTCCCGCCACGCGCGCCTGGAGAGGCCCCCAGAGCGACACGTTGGTGGATGCGCTGGAGCGTGGGCACAGAGTGGCCGCCTGCCGCGGCAAGCGCCTTGCCGCTGCTGTTATCTTGTCAGTTCCGGAAGCTTGTCGCTCACCGGGCCTCGAGGTGCCTTGGTTGGTCTTCTCGGCAAGCTCCTCTTGCCGGGGCTTTGTTGCCTTGCCGGAGCGCATGACGCGTCGTGGCAAGTTCCTTGGAGTGCCTTGGTTGGCCTTCCCGGCAAGCTCCTCTTGCCGGGGCCTTGTCTCCTGAGCTTAAATACTTTGTTCTTGAATGGCTCCAAGGGAACCACAGAGGATCTTGGCGTTCACCCGGCAAGCCTTGCCGCGGGGTGCTGCAACTGCCCGTGCACAAGTTCGGGGTACTAGGGTACCCCTATTCTAGTACACCAAAAGTGGGAGTATCATAAGAGACTTGAATATTATAAATTGTTTCCACATTAAAAGAGTAATGTTCAGAAAAGGGGTAACCATAACCATGACAAGTTTTATAAATATAATCCTCACTACTTTTTATAGCATATGTATCATCACAATAATTATCATAAGAGGCATGTTATTATCATTATGAATTTGCATATCAAAACTTGGGAGACTAAAAATATAATCTTCATTAAGCGTAGCATCCCCAAGCTTGGGACAAACATTAATTGCAGCAAATATATTCTCAAATATGTCATCCTCATCAAACATAGCTTCCTCAAGCTTGGGCCTTTTCGTATCATAAGCATAATCACTCTCATCAGTAATAGTATAGATAGCACCAATAGTATAGCAATTATCATATTCTTCCAAGCAAGTGCCAAATTTTTTTTCAAGATCATAAGAAGTATCATTATCTTCCTCAGTTATATTTTCATGAGGCACAATAGGAGCAGCATTATTTGGGAGAGATATCTTTTTACCTCTCTTCCTTTTTCTTTTCTTCTTCTTCTTCACCACATCATGCGTGGGTTCAATCCTCTTTTTGGAGCTCCTTATTAATGAGATTGGTTGAATAGGAGGCTC
This sequence comes from Triticum dicoccoides, assembly GCF_002162155.2. NCBI lineage: Eukaryota > Viridiplantae > Streptophyta > Magnoliopsida > Poales > Poaceae > Triticum > Triticum dicoccoides. Next base: position 150,478,213 of record NC_041380.1, on the reverse strand, counting down.
TTCCTCGTTACCTAATTCATCATAAGAAATAATAGGAGAGTATTGGGAAGTCTCTTCCCTTTCATTAGTATTCTCTTCATCCTCTATTTGTTTTCTCTTCTTTATGTAATTGGCAATATAAGGATTTTCAATGCAATTCACCGCACAATACATATAAATTTCTTCTAGATCAAAGCCAAGAAGTTTGTAATGGGCAAATTCTAGAAGATCATTAGTTAAATGTTTCATTTCTTCATAACCCATAAGCAAACTAAGTTCATTGTAATGTGCAAGGGAAATCAAGTCATCACAATTTTTGGACACGATTAGATCGTGAAACAATTTGCATCGGATAGCTAAATGACCACTTTCATTGCAAAGTCCACAAGTATGGCCAATATAATTTAAATTTTCAGCACATTCATCTAGATCTTCTTGCAACAATTTGGTTTCTAAGTACTTATGCTTCTTGCAATATCTATCTTCCCTATTTGGTGTGTACTTACAAACCCAATGCACTCCACAAAAATTGACATGTTTATAGGAGACATTTTCATCATAACTAGTGCAATCATCATTAGTATCATGGATATTCAAGGAATTCATACTAACAACATTGCAATCATGCTCATCATTCAAATATTTAGTGCCAAACATTTTAGAGATCTCTTCTTCTAGCACTTGAGCACAATTATCCTTTCCATCATACTCACGAAAGATATTAAAAAGGTGAAGTGTATGAGAAAAACTCAATTCCATTTTTTGTAATTTTCTTTTATAAACTAAACTCGTGATAAAACAAGAAACTAAAAGACTCGATTGCAAGATCTAAAGATATACCTTCAAGCGCTAACCTCCCCGGCAACGGCGCCAGAAAAGAGCTTGATGTCTAGTACACAACCTTCTTCTTATAGACGTTGTTGGGCCTCCAAGTGCAGAGGTTTGTAGGACAGTAGCAAATTTCCCTCAAGTGGATGACCTAAGGTTTATCAATCCGTAGGAGGCGTAGGATGAAGATGGTCTCTCTCAAGCAACCCTGCAACCAAATAACAAAGAGTCTCTTGTGTCCCCAACACACCCAATACAATGGTAAATTGTATAGGTGCACTAGTTCGGCGAAGAGATGGTGACACGAGTGGTATATAGATGGTAGATAAAGGTATTTGTAATCTGAAATTATAAAAACAGCAAGGTAACTAATGGTAAAAGTGAGCGTAAACGGTATTGCAATGCGTGGAAATAAGGCCTAGGGTTCATTGTCGGTGTCAAAACCGGTGGATCTCGGGTAGGGGGTCCCGATCTGAAATCCATGATCGGCGCCCAGTCGGATTCGATAGGCACGGGCGCAGGCGGTTCGGAGCCCGTGGCCGGGGAAGAATCTGGCAGTTCGGCGTCACGGCTCCCGTGAAGGGTAAGGTCGATACTCGGCTCGATCGCCGCTGAGGATACGGCCTCTGTGGCGGGGTCTATCCACCCGTCCATGGATGGCGCAATTGGCTCCGAATTGAGGGTTCATTGTTGTCTAACAACATGATATCTAAGACAGGATTACCGTACCTCTCAGGAGTAGTACATATCCTTGTCGACCTACGAAGTTCGATAGCAACTTGATCTGAAGCTTCATGATCACTATCATTAACTTCCTCTTCAACCGACATAGGCGCCATAGAAACATCTTTCTGTGTTGCACCACTTTCTGGTTGAAGTAGAGGTTCAACAACCTCATCAAGTTCTATCTTCCTCCCACTCAATTCTTTCGAGAGAAAGTCCTTCTCGAGAAAGGACCCGTTCTTAGCGACAAACAATTTGCCCTCGGATCTAAGATAGAAGGTATACCCAACTATCACCTTTGGGTATCCTATGAAGATGTGTTTGTCTGCTTTTGGGTTCGAGCTTCTCCGGCTGAAGCCTTAAGCATCGCAACCCCAAACATTAAGAAACGACAACTTTGGTTTCTTGCCAAACTGACGTCGTCTGAACGGACTTATATGGTGTCCTGTCTAAAGTGAATGCAGCTGTCTCTAATGCATAACCTCAAAATAATAGCGGTAGATCGGTAAGAGACATCATAGATCGCACCATATCTCATAAGGTTCGATTATGACGTCCGGACACACCATTACGCTGTGGTGTTCCAGGTGGCTTCAACTGCGAAAGAATTCCACAATGTCTTAAGTGATTGCCAAACTCATAACTCAGAAAATCCCCCTTTGATCAGATCATAGGAACATGATCTTCTTGTTATGATGATTCTTAACTTCACTCTGAAATCGCTTGAACTTTTCAAACGTTTCAGACTTGTGCTTCATTAAGTAAATATACCTATATCTACTCAAATCATCAGTAAAGATGAGAAAATAGCGATATCCACCGCACGCTTCAATTCTCATTGGATCACACGCATCAGCATGTATGATTTCCAACAAGTCACTTGCCCGTTTTATTTTACCTGAAAACGGGGTCTTAGTCATCCTGCCCATGAGGCATGGCTCGCATGTGTCAAGCGATTCAAAATCAAGTGACTCCAAACATCCATCGACATGGAGTTTCTTCATGCATCTTACGCCAATATGACCTAAGCGGCAGTGCCACAAGAAAGTGGTACTATCATTATTAACTCTACATCTTTTGGCGTGAACATGTGTATTACCACGACCGAGATTCAATGAACCATTCACATAGGGTGCATGACCATGAAAGGTATTATTCATGTAAACAGAATAACCATTATTCTCTATCTTAAATGAATAACCGTATTGCAATGAACATGATCTAATCATATTCATGCTCAACGTAGATACCTGATAACATTTATCTAGGTTCAATACTAATCCCAAAGGCAGATGGAGCGTGCGATGGTGATCTCATCAACTTTGGAAACACTTCCAACACACATCGTCACCTCGCCCTCAGCTAGTCTCCGTTTAGTCCGTAGCTTTTGTTTCAAGTCACCAATAATAGTAACTGAACCGGTATCCAATACCCAGGTGCTACCAGGAGTACTAGTGAGGTACACATTAATAACATGTATATACTTTGTTGAAGTTGCCAGCCTTCTTATCTACCATGTATTTGGGGTAGTTCCGCTACCAGTGACCATTCTCCTTACAATAGAAGCACTTAGTCTCGAGTTTGGGTTCAACCTTGGGTTCCTTCACTTGAGCGGCAACTGGTTTGCCATCCATGAAGTTTCCCTTCTAGCCCTTGCCCTTCTTGAAACCAGTGGTCTTGTTAAACCATCAACACTTGATGCTCCTTCTTGATTTCTACCTTTTGCGGTCTTAAGCACCATGAACAGCTCCGGGATCATCTCCATCCCTTTCATGTCATAGTTCATCATGAAGATCTAGTAGCTTAGTGATAGTGACTAGAGAACTCAATCAATCACTATCTTATCTGGAAGTTTAACTCCCACTTGATTTAAGTGATTGTAGCACCCAGACATTCTGGGCACATGCCCACTAGTTGAGCTATTCTCCTCCATCTTGTTGGCAAAAGAACTTGTCAGAGGTCTCATACCTCTCAACATTGGCATGAGCCTGAAATCCCAATTTCAGCTCTTGGAACATCTCATATGTCTTATGGCATTCAAAACGTCATTGGAATCCCGATTCTAAGCCGTAAAGTATGGTGCACTAAACTATCAATTAGTCATCAGGATGTGTCTGTCAGGTGTTCACAACATCCACAGACGAGGTTGTAGGGGTTTGTACATCTAGCGGTGCATCAAAGACGTAAGCCTTCTGTGTAGCAGTGAGGACACTCCTCGGACTACGGACCCAGTCCGCATCATTGCTTACAATATCTTTCAACTTAGTCTCTAGGAACGTATTGAAACAAGGAGCTACAACATGAGCTATTTATCTATAAAATATTCGCAAAGACAATTTAGACTATGTTCATGATAATTAAGTTCATCTAATCAAATTATCCAATGAACTCCCACTCAGATAAACATCCCTCTAGTCATCTAAGTGAAACATGATCCGAGTCAACTAGGCCGTGTCCGATCATCACGTGAGACGGACTAGTCAACATCGGTGAACATCTTCATGTTGATCGTATCCTCTACACGACTCATGCTTGACCTTTCGGTCTTCCGTGTTCCGAGGCCATGTCTGTACATGCTAGGCTCATCAAGTCAACCTAAGTGTATTGCGTGTGTAAATCTGGCTTACACCCGTTGTATTTGAACGTTAGAATCTATCACACCCGATCATCACGTGGTGCTTCGAAACAACGAACCTTCGCAACGGTGCACGGTTAGGGGGAACACTTTCTTGAAATTATTGCGAGGGATCATCTTATTTAAGCAACCGTCGTTCTAAGCAAATAAGATGTAAAACATGATAAACATCACATGCAATCAAATAGTGACATGATATGGCCAATATCATTTGCTTCTTTGATCTCCATCTTCGGGGCTCCGTGATCATCGTTGTCACCGGCATGACACCATGATCTCCATCATCATGATCTCCATCATCGTATCTTCTTGAAGTTGTCTCGTCATCTATTACTTCTACTACTATGGCTAACGCTTTAGCAATAAAGTAAAGTAATTACATGACATTTATGTTGACACGCAGGTCATAAATAAATTAAGACAACTCCTATGGCTCCTGCCGGTTGTCATACTCATCGACATGCAAGTCGTGATTCCTATTACAAGAACATGATCAATCTCATACATCACATATATCATTCATCACATCCTTTTGGCCATATCACATCACACGGCACATGCTGCAAAAACAAGTTAGACGTCCTCTAATTGTTGTTGCAAATTTTTACGTGGCTGCTATAGGTTTCTAGCAAGAACGTTTCTTACCTACGCCAAAACCACAACGTGATATGCCAATTTCTATTTACCCTGCTTAAGGACCCTTTTCATCGAATCCGATCCGACTAAAGTGGGAGAGACAGACACCCGCTAGCCACCTTATGCAACTAGTGCATGTCAGTCGGTGGAACCAGTCTCACGTAAGAGTACGTGTAAGGTCGGTCCGGGCCGCTTCATCCCACGATGCCGCCGAATCAAGATAAGACTAGTAACGGCAAGTAAATTGACAAAATCGACGCCCACAACAACTTGTGTTCTACTCGTGCATAGAAACTACGCATAGACCTAGCTCATGATGCCACTGTTGGGGATCGTAGCAGAAATTTAAAATTTTCTACGCATCACCAAGATCAATCTATGGAGTAATCTAGCAAACAGGGGAAGGAGAGTGCATCTACATACCCTTGTAGATCGCTAAGCGAAAGCGTTGCAAGAACGCGGATGAAGGAGTCGTACTCGTAGCGATTCAGATCGCAGTTGATTCCGATCTAAGCGCTGAACCACGGCGCCTCTGCGTTCAACACACGTGCAGCCCGGTGACGTCTCCCACGCCTTGATCCAGCAAGGGGAGAAGGAGAGGTTGGGGAATACTCCGTCCAGCAGCAGCACGACGGCGTGGTGGTGGTGGAGGAGCGCGGGACTCCAGCAGGGCTTCGCCAAGCACTGCGAGAGACGAGGAGGGAGAGAGGTAGGGCTGCGCCAAGAGGGAGATCAAATCATGTGTTGGGCAGCCCCCATACCTCAAGTATATATAGGGGGAGGGGAGGGGGCTGCGCCCCCTCTAGGGTTCCCACCCCAAGGGGTGTGGCAGCCCTAGATTCCATATAGGGTGGCGGCCACAAGGGGGAGAGGGGGAGGCGCACCTGGGGTGGGCCTTAGGGCCCATCTGCCCTAGGGTTTGCCCCCTCCCCTCTTGGAGGCGCCTTGGGCCTTGGTGGGAGGCGCCCCAGCCCACCTAGGGGCTGCTCCCTTCCCACTATTAGCCCATGTAGGCCTTCGGGGCTGGTGGACCCACCTGATGGACCCCCGGGACCCTCCCGGTGGTCCCGGTACGTTACCGATAGCACTCGAAACCTTTCCTGTGACCAAAACGGGACTTCCCATATATAAATCTTTACCTCCGGACCATTCCGGAACTCCTCGTGACGTCCGGGATCTCATTCGGGACTCTAAACAACATTCGGTAACCGCGTACATACTTTCCCTATAACCCTAGCGTCATCGAACCTTAAGTGTGTAGACCCTACGGGTTCGGGAACCATGTAGACATGACCGAGACAACTCTCCGGCCAATAACCAACAGCGGGATCTGGATACCCATGTTGGCTCCTACATGTTCCACGATGATCTCATTGGATGAACCACGATGTCAAGGATTCAATCAATCCCGTATACAATTCCCTTTGTCTATCGGTACGATACGTGCCCAAGATTCGATCGTCGGTATCCCGATACCTTGTTCAATCTTGTTACCGGCAAGTCTCTTTACTCGTTCCATAACACATCATCCCGTGATCAACTCCTTGGTCACGTTGTGCACATTATGATGATGTCCTACCGAGTGGGCCCAAAGATACCTCTCCGTTACACAGAGTGACAAATCCCAGTCTCGATTCGTGCCAACCCAATAGACACTTTCGGAGATACCCATAGTGTACCTTTATAGCCACCCAGTTATGTTGTGACGTTTGGCACACCCAAAGCACTCCTACGGTATCCGGGAGTTGCACAATCTCATGGTCTAAGGAAATGATACTTGACATTAGAAAAGCTTTAGCATACGAACTACACGATCTTTGTGCTAGGCTTAGGATTGGGTCTTGTCCATCACATCATTCTCCTAATGATGTGAACCCGTTATCAACAACATCCAATGTTAATGGTCAGGAAACCGTAACCATCTATTGATCAACGAGCTAGTCAACTAGAGGCTTACTAGGGACATGGTGTTGTCTATGTATGCACACATGTATCTGAGTTTCCTATCAATACAATTCTAGCATGGATAATAAACGATTATCATGAACAATGAAATATAATATAATAACTAATTTATTATTGCCTCTGGGGCATATTTCCAACATCTTGTTCCCATGTTTGGGTCCTTCGAGGGAGGTGCTCAGCACAACGAACAAGGCAACCGAACTAATAATGCTTTATCACTCTCACTTAGCCATAGAATTCTATAATTTTAAATTTCGGCGAAGCCCCTGGTATTCGGAAGGCCGAATTCGGGGCGCGATACATGCCTGTAAGCCGGACGGAGCCGGCCCCTCGCCCTAAGTGGCATAAGTCTTTAGGGACTCGAAAAACCTCGCCGAACAGCGACCAGTCTCTCGCCTTATCATGACAGTCAGTTTTAGCTTTCTCTACTGAGGTTCTCGGCCTGGCAGAACCGGGGCACAATCGCAGTAGTTCTCCTAGCGCTACCTTAGCCGATAGAGCGGAACGTAAGGTACCAAAACATAGGAGCCGGACAAACCCAACATTTGACCAAAGACATGATTCGGAGCTGATGCGTATAATGCTATAAGTTCGGGGTGCCGCACTTGTGAAAGTGTTCGGACTTTTTACACCATATTGTGGGTACGTAAGCCCCTAGTGCATTGGCCGTACCAGAGTGTATGGTTGCTAGGCGTCATTAATGAACACATAGATATGTATACATATAACAAAAGTGCGATAATAATCGTAATGTCATGCATTGTATATTAAAAAATTGCATTAAAGCAGAGTGATACAGATAGTGTAATGAGCAAAAGAGTAGGACTATATCCCTTCCAAAGGCGAGCTGAGGAATTATGTGAAATCTGTAATCCACCTGGGAATTCCGTAGTCGTCGGCCTCCTTGGTTGTTGTATCATGTGTTCGGCAATAGAGCTGCCGGACAGTGTTTCTAGAGATTGAAGTCCTAAAAGAAAAAGAAAAAGAACCAAACGGGAAGCCCCTGGTGCGGTTTAGGCCGCATTTCGGGACGTGTCGTAGTTGTGCCTCCCCCTCCCCATCTGTACCCATGGTATTTTTAATGCGTAATGATGTACGCGTGACACGAACAACATCGTTGGCTGGGATTTGGGGTGGCCGTCGTATTGCTACGCGAGCTCAGATTGCGCCAGGCGGTCTATTTGCTGATTGCCCCGAGCGCGCTTGAAGGTGTCCGGGCTTTGAAATGTCGAACTGGTAGATTGCCTTGAGAGGCTGCTTTGCGCTTCTGCTGCGAGGGTCGCGGTGTGCTCCTCTGTTCGGAGAGAGCGCTTTGTGTTTCCATTGACTGTAATAACTCCGTGAGGTCCTGGCATCTTGAGCTTGAGGTATGCATAATGTGGTACCGCATTGAATCTAGCGAATGCGGTACGTCCGAGCAGTGTGTGATAACCACTGCGGAACAGGACTATATCGAAGATTAACTCTTCACTTCAGAAGTTATCCGGAGATCCGAAGACCACTTCCAGTGTAATTGAGCCTGTGCAGTGGGCCTCTATGCCTGGAATGACGCCTTTAAAGGTCGTCTTTGTGGGTTTGATCCTTGAAGGGTCTATGCCCATTTTGCGCATTGTGTCCTGATAAAGCAGGTTCAGGCTGCCACCGCTGTCCATAAGGACTCGAGTGAGATGAAATCCGTCGATGATTGGGTCTAGGACTAGTGCGGCAAATTCTCCATGACGTATACTAGTGGGGTGGTCCCTGCGATCGAAGGTGATCGGACAGGAGGACCAAGGGTTGAACTTTGGGGCGACTGGCTCGAACGCATATACGTCCCTGAGCGCATGCTTCCGCTCCCTTTTGGGGATGTGGGTTGCGTATATCTGTCCTCCAGTGTGCGGCTGCCGAGGTTTTTCCTCGTCATCGCTATGTGGCCCCTTGTCCTTGTTTTCGGTGATTAACTTGCCGGCATGCTTGAACACCCAACAATCCCTGTTGGTGTGATTGGCTGGCTTGTCTGGGGTGCCGTGTATTTGACACGAGCGATCGAGTATACAGTCCAAGCTGGACGGACCCGGCGTACTTTGTTTGAATGGCTTTTTCCGCTGATCGGGTTTAGATCCTTTGAATCCGGCATTGACTGTCGTATCCTCAGTACTTTCGCCGTTAATGCGGCGCTTATGCTTGTTGCGACATGACCTGCTGTTGCCATCCTTGGTATCTGAGGTACCATGGTTCTTTGATATGTTGTTACTGCGAGCCAACCAGCTGTCCTCTCCCGCACAAAAGCGGGTCATGAGTGTCGTGAGGGCTGCCATAGATTTCGGCTTTTCCTGACCAAGGTGCTAGGCTAGCCACTCATCTTGGATGTTGTGCTTGAAAGCTGCTAAGGCCTCCGCATCCGGACAGTCGACGATTTGGTTTTTCTTTGTAAGGAACCAAGTCCAGAATTGCCTGGCCGACTCTTTTGGCTATTGAATTATGTGGCTCAAGTCATCGACGTCTGGTGGTTGCACATAAGTTCCCTGAAAGTTGTCGAGGAATGCGGCTTCCAGATCTTCCCAACAGCTAATGGAGTCCACTGGCAAGCTATTAAGCCAATGTCGTGCTGGTCCTTTGAGTTTTAGCGGGAGGTACTTGATGGCATGTAAGTCATCACCGCGGGCCATGTGGATGTGGAGGAGGAAGTCCTCGACCCATACCGCGGGATCTGTTGTGCGGTCGTATGATTCAATGTTTACAGGTTTGAAACCTTCTGGGAATTGATGTTCCATTACTTCATCTGTGAAGCATAAGGGGTGTGCGGCGCCTCTGTATTGGGCTATATCGCGACGCAGCTCGTATGGGTCCTGCCCGCTGTGTTCGGCCCGGCCAGATTTGCTTTTACTATATCCGCGTGACATTTACCGTCTCGTTGAGTGGTGTACCCTCTTGATCCGTAGATCGATCTTGAGTCTTTGCTTTGTCCTCCAATATGTCTCGCAGGTCTGGCGTATCTCCCCATGCCCTTTTATTTGGATGGCGTTGGGGTGGAGGCTGAGCTTTTGGCAGGAATGCCTCTCTATCGCGGCCACGAGGTGGTCGGTCAGCCGTATCATACGCTTCTTCCTCCAGTCGAGGTAGTAACCTGTGCCTTGGGTAACTCTTGGAGGGACGCTCGAGTTTATATTCCTCGGCTGCGAGGACTTCAGTCCATTTGTCAGTTAGCAGATCCTGATCAGCTTGAAGCTGTTGCTGCTTTTTCTTCAGGCTATTTGCCGTGGCCATAAGCCTGCGCTTGAAGCGCTCTTGTTCGACGGGATCCTCTGGTACGGCGAATTCATCGTCGCCGAGGCTTACCTCGTCTTCAGAGGGGGGCATGTAATTGTCATCCTCCTCTCCGCCAGCCTTCATCCTCCTGATCTAACTCTTGCTGGAGGGGGTTTTCATTGTCTTCGGTGCTATCTGGAGTGTTATTATCTCTTGCGCTGGTATCACCACTTTTGCTTTGGCGGTACTTAGAGCGGCGCTGATGACGTCGGCGCTTGGGTTGCTTCTTAGAGGGGTCATCCTCCGCTATCTCGTCGCCGTTGCCTTCATTGGGTGTATCCACCATGTATATGTCATACGACGAGGTGGTTTTCCAGTGCCCTATAGGTGCTGGTTCATGTTCATCTCCTACATTTTCGTCCATACCGTCGATGTCTTCGGAGTCGAAGTTGAGCATGTCGGTTAAATCATCGACAGTGGCTACAAAGTAGGTGGTGGGTGGGCGTCGAATTTCTTCGTCGTCCGCATCCCAGTCCTGTTGGCCATAATCCGGCCAGGGCTCTCCTGACAAAGAGAGAGACCTTAGTGAATTCAGAATATTGCCGAAGGGCGAGTGCTGAAAGATATCCGTGGCGGTGAATTCCATGATCGGCGCCCACTCGGATTCGATTGGCAGGGGCGCGGATGGTTCGGGGTCCGGAAGAGAGTCCGGCATCTTGGAGTCACGGGCTGCGCGGAGGATTATGCTGGTGTTTGGCTCGATCGCCATTGAGACTGCAGCCCCTGAGGCGGTGTCTAGCCACCCGTCCTCGATTAGCGCAGCTGGCTCCGAGCTAAGGGTCGGAGCTGGTGTGGGCGCGGCCTCTGGAGTACCGTCCGGTGGCAGAGCTAGGTCATGCCCATCGAGACAGTGCGGCGCGCCCGGCTGTGGCTCAAATCCGTCGAAGATCAAGTCTCCGCGGATGTCGGCCATGTAGTTCAAACTTCCAAATCTGACCTGATGGCCAGGGGCGTAGCTTTCAATCTGCTCCAGATGGCCAAGCGAATTAGCCCGCAGTGCAAAGCCGCCAAATACGAAAATCTGTCCGAGGAGAAAAGTCTCACCCTTGACCGCATCGCTACCGATGATAGTAGGAGCCATCAAGCCTAACGGCGACGACACAGAGGAACTCTCAATGAAAGCACCAATGTCGGTGTCAAAACCGGCGGATCTCGGTTAGGGGGTCCCGAACTGTGCGTCTAGGCCGAATGGTAACAGGAGGCAAGGGACACGAAGTTTTACCCAGGTTCGGGCCTTCTTGATGGAGGTAAAACCCTACGTCCTGCTCGATTGATATTGATGATATGAGTGTTACAAGAGTAGATCTACCACGATATAAGAGAGGCTAAACCCTAGAAGCTAGCCTACAGTATGATTGTATGTTGTGATTGTTGTCCTATGGACTAAAGCCCTCCGGTTTATATAGACACCAGAGAGGGTTAGGGTTACACAAGGTCGGTTACAAAAAGAGGAGATATCCATATACGTATTGCCTAGCTTGCCTTCCACGCCAAGTAGAGTCCCATCCGGACACGAGACAAAGTCTTCAATCTTGTATCTTCATAGTCTAACAGTCCGGCCAATGGAGATAGTCCGGCTTTCCAGAGACCCCCTAATCCAGGACTCCCACATTCATACTTTCGCTAGTGTAAGTTCCCTCAACAGTACTAACATAATTGGACTCCCACATTCATACTTTCGCTAGTGTAAGTTCCCTCAACAGTACTAACATAATTGGATCATAAAAATATCCCTCCACATGCAACAAAGAGTCACTCCAAAGTCACTAATAGCGGAGAACGAACAAAGAGATTATGGTAGGGTACGAAACCACCTCAAAGTTATTCTTTCCAATCAATCCGTTGGGCTATTCCTATAAGTGTCACAAACTGCCCTAGAGTTCGTACTGGAATAACACCTTAAGATACAAATCAACCAAAACCCTAATGTCACCTAGATACTCCAATGTCACCTCAAGTATCCGTGGGTATGATTATACGATACGCATCACACAATCTCAGATTCATCTATTCAACCAACACATAGAACCTCAAAGAGTGCCCCAAAGTTTCTACCAGAGAATCACGACGAAAACGTGTGCCAACCCCTATGCATAGGTTCCCAATGTCACGAAACCCGCAAGTTGGTCACCAAAACATACATCAAGTGGCACGTGGTACCCCATTGTCACCACAGATATCCACGGCAAGACATACATCAAGTGTTCTCAAGTCTTTAAAGACTCAATCCGATAAGATTACTTCAAGGGGAAAACTCAATTCATTACAAGAGAGAAGAGGGGGGAAGAAACATCATAGGATCCAAATATAATAGCAAAGCTCGCGATACATCAAGATCGTATCATCTCAAGAACAAGAGAGAGAGAGAGAGAGAGAGAGAGAGAGAGAGAGAGAGATCAAATACATAGCTACCGGTACATACCCTCAGCCCCGAGGGAGAACTACTCCCTCCTCGTCATGGAGAGCACCGGGATGATGAAGATGGCCACCGGAGAGGGATTGCCCCCTCCGGCAGGGTGCCAGAACGGGTCTAGATTGGTTTTTGTTGGCTACGGAGGCTTCTGGTGATTGAACTCCCGATCTAATGTGTGTTCTGGAAGTTTTAGGTCACGTAGGTATATATGGGTGTAGGAGGTACGTCAGGGGAGCCACGGGGGCCTCACGAGGCAGGGGGCGTGCCCCCCACCCTCGTGGGCAGCTCCCGTATCTTCTGACGTGGGGTCCAAGTCCATCAGGTGTGTTTCCTTCCAAAAATAACTTCTCCAGTTGATTTCGTTCCGTTTCGACTCCGTCTGATATTCCTTTTCTTCAAAACACTAAAATAGGCATAAAACAACAAATCTGGGCTGGGCCTCCGGTTAATAGGTTAGTCCCAAAAGCAATATAAAAGTGGATAATAAAGCCCTATATTGCCCAAAACAGTAGATAATATAGCATGGAGCAATCAAAAATTATAGATACATTGGAGACATATCAGGAGCCTCCGACAAGATTGTCGAGTTGAACCAATGAGTTTGTACGGGCAAGGAGATCGCCTACTTCGTGAAGATCTACCCTAGTGAGGCAAGTCCTTCGTGGGCGATGGCCATGGTGGGATAGACAAGATTGCTTCTTCGTGGACCCTTCGTGGGTGGAGCCCTCCGTGGACTCGCGCAACCGTTACCATTCGTGGGTTGAAGTCTCCATCAACGTGAATGTACGATAGCACCACCTATCGGAACCACGCCAAAAATCTCCGTGTCTCCAATTGCGTTTGCACACTCCAATCCCATCCATTTACATTCTCGCAACTTGCATGCTTTATTTTCCGCTGCTCATATACTCTTGTCATGCTTGCTTGAAATGTATTGTGAATGTTTAAATTTGTGCTAAATCCCTACCTTAACTTGAAGAGAATAAAATTGCTACTTTTATTTGTTAAGAGTCTATTCACCCCCCCCCCCTCTAGACACCTCTTCTCGATCCTTTCAACTGGTCTAAATCCTAAGCGTGCAAGGGTCTGGGCGATGTCAGCATGACGTCAGGGTGATGTCAGCAGTCAAACAGTCAGTTGATTTAGTCAAACTGACGTGTGGGTCCCACTATCATTGACTAAGACTAACTAATCAAAGTTAATTAGTTTAACTAGTGATTAGGTTAATCTAAACATAATGAAATAAGTTAATTAATCACTTAATTAATTATTTTAATTTATTATTTTTATTTTTAAAAAAATTAACGTTCCAGGGGCGGGGCCCCACTTGTCGTTGGCCCCGGGGGCCTAGCGAGCGCTAACGGGCTTCCGGGCATGCGGGCGTCGGGCAAGGCTGTAGCAGCTGCTGCGGGGGTGCCCGTCGGGCACGTGCGGGGCTCCAGCAAGGTGTGGTCACCGGTCGGTGGAGTGGGGCGGCACAAAGCGGGGCCAGCGGGCGGGGCCACGGTGGTGCGGGGCTAGGCAGTGGATGACGTGACGGTGCAAATGAGCGGCGGCGCAACAGCGGCGACTAGCAACAAGGGCAGCAGCGTAGAAGCATCATCTGCAGCGCTGCAGCGAGGGCAGCGGAGTGCGGCGTTGGCGCGAGCGGGCAGCCAACAGCGGGCGAAGCGGGCGGCAGGACGGAGCGAGGCCAGGCGGTTGCCACGGCGGGCGACGAACCGCAGACGCGGCGGGCGAGCGCGTGCTGGTCGTGGCCAGCGCCCATGGCGGAGGTGGGAGCACGGCCATGGCCATGGTGGGGTGCGTGACAAAGGAGGTTAGGAGAGGCCGGAGCCCGGAACCTCACCCGCGTTGGAGGGAAGGGGTTCGGCGAGGCTTGAAGAAGCCGTTTGGGGAGGAGGTCGGGGACGAGCGACGGAGACGGGGAGCACCGGCGGGGTCGGGCGGCGGCGACATCGAGTCACATGGTGGTCGAGGCGGTGAAGAAGTTGCGGGGTGGAGGCGGCAGCCCTCGGGCGCGGGCATGCTCGTCCGGGCCGCCGGGAGCAGCGGTGGACCAGGTCGGGACGATGGAGCGCCGGCGAGGAAGGGCGTCGCCGCGGTAGTGGTGGCGGAGGCGGGCACAGCGCCCCGATCCAGATCGAGTCGGGGGGAGGAGACGAGGGAGCGAGAGGGGAGTGGGGGAACGTGGGGGTAGCGGTGCTAGGGTTTGGCCTAGTGGGGGTAGTAGGTGGGGACTGGGATGGGGGTAGTAGGTGGGGACTGGGCAGGGTCGAGGCCAAGTTGGGGGTTTCTTTTATTTTATTGTTACTTTTTTATTTATATACTTTTTCTTCTTTGTTTTTATTTTACTTTTAATTACTTTAGTTCAAGAAAAATACAAAACTTACTCCTAGAAATTGCACAATAAATTAGCCTATAGCCACAATATATTTTAGCACCCAAAAAATAGTTTGTAACTTTATATTACATAAAAGCATTTAAATTATTGTTTAGCCCATGTTTAATTTATTTCTAGGCCATCTAAACACTTTACAAAATATTGGTTTCTCCACCATCATTACTTATGAATTATTGGTCACATTTAGAACATTTTAGTTTTGTCATTTGAAAGCTTTATTTGCCTGACTTGATTTTGAATGTGAATTTGAATTGGTTTTGAATTAACGCGAGATTAACAACAGTAACTGTGGGGACATGGCATCATTAATGTGGGATTACAGTAGCTAATTATCTGGGCGTTACAAGCACATTGGCCATTCTCCCCCATCCCAACAGCAAACCCTCGCCCACCTCCTTCATCGTCGCCGCCGCCCATTTTTCCGGTGACTCTGCCAGCTGTCTGAAGGAAATATGCCCTAGAGGCAACAATAAAGTTATTATTTATTTCCTTATTTCATGATAAATGTTTATTATTCATGCTAGAATTGCATTAACCGGAAACATAATACATGTGTGAATACATAGACAAACAGAGTGTCACTAGTATGCCTCTACTTGACTAGCTCGTTGAATCAAAGATGGTTAAGTTTCCTAGCCATAGACATGAGCTGCCATTTGATTAACGGGGTCACATCATTAGATAATGATGTGATTGACTTGACCCATTCCGTTAGCATAGCACTTGATTGTTTAGTTTGTTGCTATTGCTTTCTTCATAACTTATACATGTTCCTATGACTATGAGATTATGCAACTCCCGTTTACCGAAGGAACACTTTGTGTGCTACCAAACGTCACAATGTAACTGGGTGATTATAAAGGTGCTCTACAGGTGTCTCCAAAGGTACTTGTTGGGTTGGCGTATTTCGAGATTAGGATTTGTCACTCCGATTGTAGGAGAGGTATCTCTGGGCCCTCTCGGTAATGCACATCACTTAAGCCTTGCAAGCATTGCAACTAATGAGTTAGTTGCGGGATGATGTATTACGGAACAAGTAAAGAGACTTGCCGGTAACGAGATTGAACTAGGTATTGAGATACCGACGATCAGATCTCGGGCAAGTAACATACCGATGACAAAGGGAACAACGTATGTTGTTATGCGATCTGACCGATAAACATCTTCGTAGAATATGTAGGAGCCAATATGGGCATCCAGGTCCCGCTATTGGTTATTGACCAGAGAGGTGTCTCGGTCATGTCTACATAGTTCTCGAACCCATAGGGTCCGCACGCTTAACGTTCATTGATGATATAGTACTACGAGTTATGTATGTTGGTGACCGAATGTTGTTCGGAGTTCCGGATAAGATCACGGACATGACGAGAAACTCCGGAATGGTCCGGATATAAACATTGATATATGGGATAATAGTGTTTGGACTCCGGAAGGGTTCCGGAATTCACCGGAAGGGGTTCCGGATGTTTCCCGAAATGTTTGGGTACGAGAACACTTTATTTGGGCCAAAGGGGAAAGCCCACAAGGTTTTTGGAAAGCGCAAAAGGATGTTTTGCGGAGTCCAGGGGCCAGACGCCAGGGTCCCTGGTGTCTGGGTCCAGACGCCGGGAACCCTGCCGTCTGGCCCTGGAGTCCGAGAAGGACTCTTGCCTTTCGGGTGAAACCAACTTTGTGGAGGCTTTTACTCCAAGTTTCGACCCCAAGGCTCAACATATAAATCGAGGGGTAGGGCTAGCACCCAAGAGACATCAAGAAACACCAAGCCGTGTGCCGGCAACCCCGTCCCCTCTAGTTTATCCTCCGTCATAGTTTTCATAGTGCTTAGGCGAAGCCCTGCGGAGATTGTTCTTCACCAACACCGTCACCATGCCGTCGTGCTGCCGGAACTCATATACTACTTCGCCCCTCTTGCTGGATCGAGAAGGCGAGGACGTCACTGAGCCGAATGTGTGCAGAACTCGGAGGTGCCGTGCTTTCGGTACTTGGATCGGTCGGATCGTAAAGACATACGACTACATCAACCGCGTTGATATAACGCTTTCGTGAACGGTCTATGAGGGTATGTAGACAACACTCTCCCCTCTCGTTGCTATGCATCACCATGATCCTGCGTGTGCGTAGGAATTTTTCTGAAATTACTACGTTCCCCAACAGTGGCATCCGAGCCAGGTTTTGTGCGTAGATGTCATATGCACGAGTAGAACACAAGTGAGTTGTGGGCGATATAAGTCATAATGCTTACCAGCATGTCATACTTTGGTTCGGCGGTATTGTTGGATGAAGCGGCCCGGACCGATATTACGCGTACGCTTACGCGAGACTGGTTCTACCGACGTGCTTTGCACACAGGTGGCTGGCGGGTGTCAGTTTCTCCAACTTTAGTTGAACCGAGTGTGGCGACGCCCGGTCCTTGCGAAGGTTAAAACAACACCAACTTGACGAACTATCGTTGTGGTTTTGATGCGTAGGTTAGAAAGGTTCTTGCTAAGCCCAGTAGCAGCCACGTAAAACTTGCAAGAACAAAGTAGAGGGCGTATAACTTGTTTTTGCAGGGTATGTTGTGATGTGATATGGTCAAGACATGATGCTAAATTTTATTGTATGAGATGATCATGTTTTGTAACCGAGTTATCGGCAGCTGGCAGGAGCCATATGGTTCTCGCTTTATTGTATGCAATGCAATCGCCCTGTAATGCTTTACTTTATCACTAAGCGGTAGTGATAGTCGTAGAAGCATAAGATTGGCAAGACGACAACGATACTACGATGGAGATCAATGTGTCACGCCGGTGACGATGGTGATCATGACGGTGCTTCGAAGATGGAGATCACAAGCACAAGATGATGATGGCCATATCATATCACTTATATTGATTGCATGTGATGTTTATCTTTTATGCATCTTATCTTGCTTTGATCGAAGGTAGCATTATAAGATGATCCCTCACTAAATTATCAAAGTATAAGTGTTCTCCCTGAGTATGCACCATTGCGAAAGTTCTTCGTGCTGAGACACCACGTGATGATCGGGTGTGATAAGCTCTACATCCATCTACAATGGATGCAAGCCAGTTTTGCACACGCAGAATACTCGGGTTAAACTTGACGAGCCTAGCATATGCAGATATGGCCTCAGAACACTGAGATCGAAAGGTCGAGCGTGAATAATATAGTAGATATGATCAACATAGTGATGTTCACCATTGAAAACTACTGCATTTCACGTGATGATCGGTTATGTTTAGTTGATTTGGATCACGTGATCACTTAGATGATTAGAGGGACGTCTATCTAATTGGGAGTTCTTAAGTAATATGATTAAATTGAACTTTAATTTATCATGAACTTAGTCCTGGTAGTATTAGCATATCTATGTTGTAGATCAGTAGCTCGTGTTAAGCTCCCTGTTTTATTTCTGATATGTTCCTAGAGAAAACTAAGTTGAAAGATGTTAGTAGCAATGATGCGGATTGGATCCGTGATCTGAGGATTATCCTCATTGGTGCATAGAAGAATTATGTCCTTGATGCACCGCTAGGTGACGGACCTATTGCAGGAGCATATGCATACATTATGAACATTTGGCAAAGCTCGGTATGATGACTACTTGATATTTTAGTGCACCATGCTTAACGGCTTAGAATCGGGACTTCAAAGACGTTTTGAACGTCATGGACCATATGAGATGTTCCAGGAGTTGAAATTAATATTTCAAGCAAATACCCGAGTTGAGAGATATGAAGTCTCCAACAAAGTTATATAGCTAAGACATGGAGGAGAATAGCTCAAGCAGTGAGCATGTGCTCAGATTGTCTGGGTACTACAATCGCTTGAATCAAGTGGGAGTTAATCTTCCAGATAAAATAGTGATTCACAGAATTCTCTAGTCACCATCACCAAGTTAGTAGAACTTCATGATAAACTATAATATGCAAGGGATGACATAAACAATTCCCAAGCTCTTCGCGATGCTAAATCGGCGAAGGTAGATATCAAGAAAAACATCAAGTGTTGATGGTTGACAAGACCAGTAGTTTCAAGAGAAACAGCAAAGGGAAGAAGGGGAACTTCAAGAAGAACGACAAGCAAGTTGCTGCTCAAGTGAAGAAGCCCAAGTCTGGACCTAAGCCTGAGACTAAGTGCTTCTACTGCAAAGGACTGGTCACTAGAAACGGAACTACCCCAAGTATTTGGCAGATAAGAAGGATGGCAAAGTGAACAAGCTATATTTGATATACATGTTATTAATGTGTACTTTACTAGTGTTTATAGCAACACCTCAGTATTTGATACTGGTTCAGTTGCTAAGAATAGTAACTCGAAATGGGAGTTGCAGAATGAACAGAGACTAGTTAAGGGTGAAGTGACGATGTGTATTGGAAATGGTTCCAAGATTGATATGATCATCATCGCACACTCCCTATACTTTCGGGATTAGTGCTAAACCTAAATAAATGTTATTTAGTGTTTGCGTTAAGCATGAATATGATTGGATCATGTTTATTGCAATACGGTTATTCATGTAAGTTAGAGAATAATTGTTGTTCTGTTTACATGAATAAGACCTTCTATGGTCATACACCCAATGAAAATGGTTTGTTGGATCTCGATCGTGGTGATACACATTTTCATAATATTGAAGCCAAAAGATGCAAAGTTAATAATGATAGTGCAACTTATTTGTGGCACTGCCGTTTAGGTCATATTGGTGTAAAGCGCATGAAGAAAATCCATGTTGATGGGCTTTTGGAATCACTTGATTATGAATCAGTTGATGCTTGCGAACCATGCCTCATGGGCAAGATGACTAAGACTCCGTTCTCCGGAACAATGGAGCGATCAACAGATTTGTTGGAAATCATACATATTGATGTATGTGGTCCGATGAATATTGAGGCTCGCGGTAGGTATCATTATTTTCTGATCTTCACATATGATTTGAGCAGATATGAGTATATCTACTTGATGAAACACAAGTCTGAAATATTTGAAAAGTTTAAAGAATTTCAGAATGAAGTGGAGAATCATCGTAACAAAAATAAAAGTTTCTACGATATGATCGCAGAAGTAAAATATTTGAGTTACGAGTTTGGCCTTCAGTTAAAACAATGTGAAATAGTTTCACTACTCACGCCACCTGGAACACCACAGTGTAATGGTGTGTCCGAACGTCGTAACCGTACTTTATTAGATGTAGTGCAATCTATGATGTCTCTTACCGATTTACCACTATCATTTTGGGGTTATGCATTAGAGACAGCTACATTCACGTTAAATAGGGCACCATCTAAATTTGTTGAGACGACACCGTATGAACTATGGTTTGGCAAGAAACCTAAGTTGTCATTTCTTAAAGTTTGAGGTTGCAATGCTTATGTGAAAAAGTTCCAACCTGATAAGCTCAAACCCAAATCGGAGAAGTGCGTCTTCATAGGATACCCAAAAGAAAATGTTGGGTACACCTTCTATCACAGATCCGAAGGCAAGTTATTCATTGCTGAGAATGGATCGTTTCTAGAGAAGGAGTTTCTCTTGAAAGAAGTGAGTGGGTGGAAAGTAGAACTTGATGAGGTAACTGTACCTGCTCCCTTATTGGAAAGTAGTTCATCACAGAAATCTGTTCCTGTGACTACTACACCAATTAGTGAGGAAGCTAATGATGATGATCATGTAACTTCAGATCAAGTTACTACCGAACTCGTAGGTAAACCAGAGTGAGATCCACACCAGAGTGTTAGGGTAATCCTGTTCTGGAGGTCATGTTACTTGACCATGATGAACCTATGAACTATGAGGAAGCGATGATGAGCCCAGATTCCGCGAAATGGCTTGAGGTCATGAAATCTAAGATGAGATCCATGTATGAGAACAAAGTATGGATTTTGATTGACTTGCCCAATGATTGGCGAGCCATTGAGATTAAATGGATCTTCAAAAGGAAGACGGGCGCTGATAGTAGTGTTACTATCTACAAAGCTAGAATTGTCGCAAAAAGGTTTTTGACAAGTTCAAGGTGTTGACTACGATGAGAGTTTCTCACTCGTATCTATGCTTAAGTCTGTCCGAATCATGTTAGCAATTGCCGCATTTTATGAAATCTGGCAAATGGATAAACAAAACTACATTCCTTAATGGATTAATTAAAGAAGAGTTGTATATGATGCAACCAGAAGGTTTTGTCAATCCTAAAGGTACTAACAAAATATGCAATCTCCAGCGATCCATCTATGGACTGGTGCAAGCATCTCGGAGTTGGAATATACGCTTTGATAAGTTGATCAAAGCATATAGTTTTATACAGACTTGCGGTGAAGCCTGTATTTACAACAAAGTGAGTGGGAGCACTACAACATTTCTGATAATTATATGTGAATGACATATTGTTGATCGGAGATAATGTAGGATTATTCTGCAAAGCATAAAGGAATGTTTGAAAGGAGTTTTTCAAAGAAAGACCTCGGTAAAGCTGCTTACCTGTTGAGCATCAAGATCTATAGAAATAGATCAAGACGGTTGATGAGTTTTTCAATGAGTACATACCTTGACAAGATTTATAAGTAGTGCAAAATGGAACAGTCAAAGAAGGAGTTCTTGCTTGTGTTACAAGGTGTGAAGTTGAGTAAGACTCAAAACCCGACCACGGTAGAAGATAGAGAGAGAATGAAAGTCATTCCCTATGCCTCAACCATAGGTTCTATAAGGTATGCCATGTTGTGTACCAGACCTATTGTATACCTTGCCCTGAGTTTGGCAAGGGAGTACAATAGTGATCTAGGAGTAGATCACTAGACATTGGTCAAAATTATCCTTAGTGGAGCAGGGATATGTTTCTCGATTATGGAGGTGACAAAAGGTTCGTCGTAAAGGGTTACGTCGATGCAAGTTTTGACACTGATCCAGATGACTCAAAGTCTCAATCTGGATACATATTGAAAGTGGGAGCAATTAGCTGGAGTAGCTCCGTGCAAAGCATTGTTGACATAGAAATTTGCAAAATACATACGGATCTGAATGTGGCAGACCCGTTGACTAAACTTCCCTCACAAGCAAAACATGATCACACCTTAGTACTCTTTGGGTATTAATCACATAGCGATGTGAACTATATTATTGACTCTAGTAAACCCTTTGGGTGTTGGTCACATGACGATGTGAACTATGGGTGTTAATCACATGGTGATGTGAACTATTGATGTTAAATCACATGGCAATGTGAACTAGATTATTGACTCTAGTGCAAGTGGGAGACTGGAGGAAATATGCCCTAGAGGCAATAATAAAGTTATTATTTATTTCCTTATTTCATGATAAATGTTTATTATTCATGCTAGAATTGTATTAACCAGAAACATAATACATGTGTGAATACATAGACAAACAGAGTGTCACTAGTATGCCTCTACTTGACTAGCTCGTTGAATCAAAGATGGTTAAGTTTCCTAGCCACAGACATGAGTTGTCATTTGATTAACGGGGTCACATTATTATAGAATGATGTGATTCACTTGACCCATTCCGTTAGCATAGCACTTGATCGTTTAGTTTGTTGCTATTGCTTTCTTCATGACTTATACATGTTCCTATGACTATGAGATTATGCAACTCCCGTTTATCGGAGGAACACTTTGTGTGCTACCAAACGTCACAACGTAACTGGCTGATTATAAAGGTGCTCTACAGGTGTCTCCAGAGGTATTTGTTGGGTTGGCGTATTTCGAGATTAGGATTTGTCACTCCGATTGTCGGAGAAGTATCTTTGGGCCCTCTCGGTAATGCACACCACTTAAGCCTTGCAAGCATTGCAACTAATGAGTTAGTTGCGGTATGATGTATTACGGAACGAGTAAAGAGACTTGCCGGTAACGAGATTGAACTAGGTATTGTGATACCGACGATCAAATCTCGGGCAAGTAACATATCGATGACAAAGGGAACAACATATGTTGTTATGCGGTCTGACCGATAAAGATCTTCGTAGAATACGTAGGAGCCAATATGGGCATCCAGGTCCCGCTATTGGTTATTGACCAAAGAGGTGCCTCGGTCATGTCTACATAGTTCTCGAACCCGTAGGGTCCGCACGCTTAACGTTCGTTGACGATATAGTACTATGAGTTATGTATGTTGGCGACCGAATGTTGTTCGGAGTTCCGGATAAGATCACGGACATGACGAGGAACTCCGGAATGGTCCGGAGATAAATATTGATATATGGGATAATAGTGTTTGGACTCCAGAAGGGTTCCGGAATTCACCGGAAGGGGTTCTGGATGTTTCCTGAAATGTTTGGGTACGAGAACACTTTATTTGGGCCAAAGAGGAAAGCCCACAAGGTTTTTGTCCAGGCGCCGGGAACCCTGGCGTCTGGGTCCAGGCGCCGGGAACCCTGCCGTCTGGCCCTGGAGTCCAGAAGGACTCTTGCCTTTCGGGTGAAACCGACTTTGTGGAGGCTTTTACCTCCAAGTTTCGACCCCAAGGCTCAACATATAAATAGAGGGGTAGGGCTAGCACCCAAGAGACATCAAGAAACACCAAGCCGTGTGCCGGCAACCCCATCCCCTCTAGTTTATCCTCCGTCATAGTTTTCGTGGTGCTTAGGCGAAGCCCTGCGGATATTATTCTTCACCAACACCGTCACCACGTCATCATGCTGCCGGAACTCATCTACTACTTTGCCCCTCTTGCTGGATCGAGAAGGCGAGGACGTCACCGAGCCGAACGTGTGCAGAACTCGGAGGTGTTGTGCTTTCGGTACTTGGATTGGTCGGATCATGAAGACGTACGACTACATCAACCACGTTGATATAACGCTTCCACGAACGGTCTACGAGGGTATGTAGACAACACTCTCCCCTCTTGTTGCTATGCATCACCATGATCTTGCGTGTGCGTAGGAATTTTTTTGAAATTACTATGTTCCCCAACACTATCGGTGCCGCAACATCCCCTCTGCAACGCCGCCACCTCCCACGTCGCCCGCCACTACCGGCTAGCCTCCTACCCCTGCTCCCCTGACACAGCCACGACCACGACCAAGAAGCTGCCTCACCACCCCGGCCGATTCCTCACCGGCACGCTCGTCACACGCCAGCATGCTCGTCGCACGCCGCTAGGGCAGCTACCTGGTCCGAGGGCGGCACGACTCTCTTCACCGGTCGTCTCCTTCGTCGACGCCCGCAAGTTGTTCGACAGTTTGCCAAGATACAAAATGGACTCCGCCGACGAGTTCTTTTTTCACAATTTCCTTTGCGACTCCGACGATTCCTCGTCTGATGATGAGGAGGAGAATGTCGGTGTTCTGGGAACGGGGGTCCCCAGACTTGCCTGCCTGCGGCCTGCGGCGTGGCTCAAAGGGGGGCCCAGCACGGCCCATCTTCACCAACACAGACCCAAGACCCTCGCGAGGGGCCAAGCCTCGCGGGGCGGACGGCACGGAGCTTCCTCAGGCACGGCCTCATCAGGCTGGCTCGCGAGGAGGCGGAGAGATCAAGGCGGGGTACCTCATGAGGTGCCCGTGACGCAAGCCATGACGACCAAGGGCGCCTGGCGGGCGCCAGCCCGCGCAGTGTCCTCCTTTCCTCTTTGGTGCAAAGGGAGCAAGCGCAGTCACGGAGTACCGAGGCATCAGGCAAAGGTTGCCATTTCGGTGCAACAAGACCAAGACCAGGAGGACTGCAAGACGGAGGTCATTGTGGAGCCCAAGACGGCGTCACCACCAGAGCTTTGTGCAGGCGAAGACTACTTTTGTCAGGATAGCTGGTACTAGCTGTCCCCCTTCAAATTAGCCCGCCATTGTTGGCTCCCTTCCCGCTTGATATTTGGGAAGAGGACCAGGGCCTCTATAAATAGGACTAGCCACCCCCAGGGGAGGGAGACACCATCAGTGGTGAGGAGAGAGAGAGAGAGAGAGGTTTAGGAGGTGGGAGATCGAATCAGTGGGAGATCGAGATCAACAACCGGAAAGAGAGAGAGAGAGAGAGAGAGAGAGAGAGAGAAGGGTGACTGAACTCCTCCTAGCAGTTCGTCCCCCCCAGCCAAGAACAAACCCTCGCGAGGCCGTTCTTCCTTGTATTGTTCATCACCATCAGCCAAGAGGCAATCCACCAAGCCACACACTGGAGTAGGGTATTACACCACAACGGTGGCCCGAACCAGTATAAACCCTGTGTCTCTCGTGTTGTTCTTTCCATAGCTTAGATCTTAGCGAGGTGGAGGGGTGCAGGTAGGTAGGGGGCGAAATCTCCGCGCGCACCCCAGTGTTCGAACCTCAAGGGTCTGTCGGAACCCGAAATCCAACATTTGGCGCGCCAGGTAGGGGGCACCGGAGTTCGTCTTCCACCACCCCGTTCTCCTCCGACCATCGCGCCCATGTCTGACACTCATCGGGCCCGCGCCGAGCGCCGGGCCGCTCTCGCTTCCCGCGTCGCCCAGACGGCTCCTATCGGCGGGCGTCCTCGCCGTTCCCCGTCACCTGCCTTCAATGCCGCCACCGGCCCGGCGGGGGACGAGCAGCAAGCATCGTCTCAGCATCCGTCCGTGCGGCAAGACGGCCGCACCGCAACTCCCTCGCTCACCCCAGCTAGTTCTTCGTCCCGCGTGCTCCGCGCACCCATGGAGGCTCGAGCTGCGCTCATCGCGGCAAACGAGCTCCTGCGCTACCGTCCCGTCGACGACGTCTACGAAGAATGGCTCGACCGCGTCGCCGAGCTCGTCCGCGCCGCAGGGGGCTCTCCTGCGCTGTCTGTTCCGCTGCACCGCACCCCGCCCCGTGCGGGCGACGAAGCTCTGGCAGCGCCCCGGCCGCCTCCTCCTCAAGAGGGCACCATGGCTCCAAGGCGCGTGGCCCCTGTGCGGAACCCGCTCTTTCAGGTGCCAGCGCGGCAAGAGCAGAGCTGCCAGGAAGTCCCTCGCCCGCAAGAAGCTTCCCGGACGCTCCCTGCTCCAGCACGTCGCGACCATGTTCCTGCTCCTGCACGTCAAGACCCCGTGCTTCTCCCAGCTGCAGCGCGTGGGGACATGCAAGACCAAGCTCTCCGTCACCCAAGGCCTCCCGTGGCCACGGCAGGCTGCCGTGCCTTCACCACCGAGCTACACAGCGTCGCGTGGCCCGGCAAGTTCAAGCCAGACCTGCCTCCTCGTTACGACGGCACGGCTGACCCTGCGGAGTTCCTCCAGCTCTACGAGCTGGGCATCAAAGCTGCCAACGGAGACGAGAAAGTCATGGTGAACTAGTTTCCCATGGCGCTCAAGGACGGGGCCCGCACCTGGCTCCTGAACCTGGCTCCAGGCACGATCTCCTCCTGGGACGAGATGCGCACCCGCTTCATTGCTAACTTCCAAGGTACTCGCGACCGGCCACCCGCCGTGAGCGACATGCGCCGCATCAAGCAACAACCCGGGGAGACCCTGCAGAAGTACATCCAGCGCTTCAACAACGCACGCCTCAAGATTCCCAGGGTGACTGAGGAGGCCATCATCTCAGCCTTCTCTGACGGCGTGCGTGATGTCAAGATGAAGGAGGAGCTGGCGATGCATGAAGACCTGTGCACTTCCTTGGAGCTGTTCAACTTGGCAACCAAGTGCGCCAGGGCTGAGGAAGGGCGTCTCTCCCTCCTCGAGCTGCCTGCCGCAGACCCAGAAGAGAAGAAGCCCAAGGCCAAGGATGTGAAGCACAAGGGGGCTGCCGTGCTCGCGGCAGAACCAGACACCAAGCGGGGCAGAGATCAGCCCGAACCTTCCAAGGGCAGCCGGTACTGTGTGTACCACGACCTCCACACCCACAACACCAACGAATGTCAAGAGCTCCAAGCCGTGCGAGAAGGAAGGATCGGCTGTCGCCCCGACCGCGGTGACCGGGGCTATGGTCGAGGAGGAGGAAGGAACGCAGGACGCTGGGAAGACCATGGCCCACGCCAAGGGTGGCACGATCAACCTCGCGAGGATCGCTGGCAAGACCCGCCTCGCGAGGAAGACTAGAGGGATCAGCCTCGCGAGGATCGCCCGCAAGGCAACACAGGCCTCCCTCCGTTGCCGCCGCAGCCAAGGAGAAACGAGGACCGCCACCAGGACGAGGGGGCTGGGGGCTTCCAGGAGCTGCGCGCGATCGCCTGCATCCTGGGCGGGGCTCAAGCCCCATCCTCTCAACGCATCTTCAAGCACTTCGCCCGCGAAGTGAATGCAGTCCTCCCCAGGCTCGAAGCCACGCGCCCTCTCAGGTGGTCGGCGTGCGCCATCATGTTCAGCTCAGCAGATCAGCTCAAGTGTGTGGCTACAGCCGAAGTCCTCCCGATGCTTTGTTCCCCAATCATCAGCAACGTGGTGGTCACCAGGACCCTCATCGATGGCGGGGCAGGGCTCAACGTCCTGTCCGTGGAAACATTCAACAATCTCCAAGTGCCCTACAGCCAGCTTCAGCCAACCAAGCCTTTCTCCGGAATCACCGACGGCTCCACGGTCCTGATTGGGCAGGTCCGCCTCCCTGTCACCTTCGGGGCACGCGACAACTACCGCACCGAGCTCATCGACTTCAACGTCGCTCACATTCGCCTGCCGTACAACGCCATCCTTGGGTACCCAGCGCTGGCCAAGTTCATGGTCGTAACTCACCACAGCTACAACGTTCTCAAGATGCCAGGAAGTGGCGGAGTCATCATGGTGCCCTGTGAAGAGAAGGACGCGGTGTGTTCCCTGGAACGAGCCTTTCAGGCCGCGTCACTGGAAGACCCGGATCGCGGAAGCAGGAGGCTTCCCGAGACCGCCCCCAAGAAGAAGAATACATCGTCCGGCCGGGCCCCTCAGGAGGCAGGCCCCTCTGGGCCCGTGCCTGCCCAGGGGGAACCTCCTTCCATCGCATAGGAAAGCGCGCCCGGCGCCCTCCTCGGGCAGGGCTCGGGGGCTCTCCCCTGGAGGGCCATCGACCTGGCTAGGGTAACGAGGGAGGCGCTTGGGCACCACATGGAGGCGTGTTTCGAAGCACGTTTCCCTCAAGAAGGAGCAAGGCAAGGAGAGCCAGACCCTCAGGAGTTCATCAGCAAGGCCATTCAGGAGCTACAGGAGTCAAGAGTCATGAAAGGCGGCCGCCTCCTACCAGCAGTGGCTCCCCATCCAGGCGAGGATGGTGGGATGCGCGTCTGCATCGACATACCAGGGCTCAACCAAGTCGCCTCTCTGGAGCGCTTCTGGCCCTCGCGAGTGGGGCGCTGCGGAGGTCCACCCCACAGCTACGTTCGCATGCCTTACGGCTTGCCGAACGTGGCTGCCACGTACCAGCGCCTCATGAGGGGCATCATGGAGGCACAAGAGGCCAGGCGTTCCGCGGCCATGGCAGAGATGGAGATGGTCCGCGAGGAGCCACCAGCGCCTCCGGAGCCTCCCGAGGCCCCTGGGCCTAGGGGCTCATGAGGATCGGCTTCCGCAGCCCATCGAGTCTGCTACACCAACACCCCTTCGTCCTCAACGTCATCAGGTGACATCTTTCAAGTTTCACTTCCAGCTGGGAGCGCCCCCCAGGGCTGCATTATTCCCAGGCCGCGTGGATCCGTCCCTGCGGCGTGTATCCCTTTTATTTCATGTTGTTAGCTTACCTTGTTGGGGGCGCCCCTCGGGCTGCATGATCCCCAAGTCACTCGGGCCTGACCCAGTGATGTTCGCCTTCCCAGCATCTATTTGAATGAATCCACTCCTTCGCGGCTAATGTGCTTGACCTAGTTGCCCGCTCAACTGACGGAACTGCTCCCAAACGGCACGACGCTTGCGCATGGGTCCGTCCCTACAACGCCGACAAACCTAAATGGCTGAGCTCTGGCCGCGGCAGCCCCGCATGGCACCACCTCGTCAAGCCTTCAGTGCCTCATTACCCCTCGGAAGCAACCAACGGCTGACTGTCAATTGTCATGGCAACCCCTCGTTCTTTCTCTGATGGGTCTACAGGATCTCTTAAAGGAGCTGCGTCAGGCGTGGCCCTTGCGGTGTCTCCTCCACTCTCATCCGCGCGAACCACTTGCACGTTAAAGGGGGGGTGCCTGAGCATCGCGACTCAGGGCTCCTACTGGCTCTCCAGCCCTCACCCTCTGGCCTTGTCCAAGACATCGCGACCTGGCATACCAGCGACGGCTGAGACTCGCTCGAGGGCCGGGACCCGAGGACGTAGAGAAGAAAGGGGAGCAAGGGCGAGAGGGGAGGGACACACGAGGACCTCGCCGAGCAACCTCGTGCCTGCCGATGCATGGACCCGGCGACACACCAGAGAGCGGCCCCTGATTCTCGAGATAAGTCACCAACCGGAAGCGCCAGCTACCGTGGCACCATCCCCGCACCTAATGCAATCCTGTGTTAGCGACGCCGCTCTACTTTCTCACCGAACGACGGCTGCTTGAGCGCCAAAGGGGACCTCCTGAGCATCGCGACTCAGGGGCTCTTACCGGACTCCGGGTCGCTCACCTCCTGGCCTTGACCACGGCATCGCGACCTGGCATACCAGCGACGGCTGAAGCCGCCTTGGGACTGGGACCTGTCGGCGCAGAGCACCAAGCCCTCGTGAGGTTCGAAAGGGAGGACTGAGCTAAGACGGAATGAGCAACTCGCACAATTCTACGACAAGGGTTATATTAACAAAACAGGATCACAGGCACCTTACAAGCCCCCACGGGACACGTCTTTGATTCCTCGCAGGGAACAGATCCTAAAGGGACACTAACTACGCGCGCCCCTGCAAAAGACGCCATCATCAACAGTGGGCCGTCAAGCACCGGCGCCAACCCCATCCAGATCAGAGTCGGCGGTGGCCTGACGAGCCCGCCCTGCTCTAGGAGCGGCGCCGGCTCGGGGGCTCGTAGCTGTCGTCGCTCATCTCCGGAGTCGCGAAGAGCTCGCCGGAGTCGCTGGAACCTCCGACGCCTCCACCGCCTGAGCCGCCAAGGGAGCGGTTGGCAGGCCCAGTCCTTGCCGCAGCAGGGTCCCGGCCACCTCTCCCGGGGCAGCACTCCAGCCGGCGCCCGTTCGCATCGAAGACCTTGAAGAATATCACCGAAGCACCGTCGTACTCCAAGTAGATCGCGAAGGCGCCTCCTGTCCTGCAAACCCGGGCGATTTCGCTCCAACCTCGAGTCATGAAGACCTTGCCCGGGGCAACGACCGTGACCTCTGCCTCGGTCGTGAGGGTGCTGCAGCTGGCGTGCTGCAACCATAGCTCCAGGAGTTCTCCCTGCGGGATGATGGAGGCGAAGAAGGGAGGAAGGCGAATCCAAGACTGAGGAGGCATGGCGACGTGGAGCACGAACTCTCGGGAGGAGCCCTCGGTGTGGACCCCAGGGGGGGCGACCCACACCTTCATGACCCGTCGGCGCCGACGGCGGCGCCGCCCGTGGCGATCAGCATCAGCTCCTTCAGGGCCCTCGATGTGGGCGTACAAGGGAAGCGGGAACCCCGGCGGTGCCCGCTCGCACCAAGGACTCGACACCACCTGATGGGCCCCCTCGTCCGGGCCACGGAGGATGAGCCGTTTCTTCGGCAGGAGCGGGTCTGGTTCCTCTTGGGGAGCCTTTCCCTTCTCTTTCGTTGAGAACCGGCGGATCGGAGCCATCGCAGCAGGACGGAGCAAGGACCGGGAAGAAGGAGAAGCAAGGAGGGATGGACTGGAAGGGCGCGCGTCGTTCTGTACTTATGGCCGGCAAAGGCCAACCGCCGACATCCACGATCGCAGGTAATCATGACCCACTTTGCATGCAGGGACTTGTCCAATCCGTGCAGTTGCCGAGGTGCCATGGGGAAGTGGAGGCGCCCACGTCCAATCAACAGCCACGCGGCGCCCAAGGCCGCAGGCTGTTAGGGCCCGCGGCGCTTCGCTCTTGCCCTTCCGCCTCCCTGCACGGCCAAGTCCGGGCGCGCCTTGGGCCCCGGGGCTACTGTCGGCGTTCTGGGAATGGGGGTCCCCAGACTTGCCTGCTTGCGGCCTGTGGCGTGGCTCAAAGGGGGGCCCAACACGGCCCATCTTCACCAACACAGACCCAAGACCCTCGCGAGGGGCCAAGCCTCGCGGGGCGGACGACACGGAGCTTCCTCAGGCACGGCCTCATCAGGCTGGCTCGCGAGGAGGCGGAGAGATCAAGGCGGGGTACCTCACGAGGTGCCCGTGGCGCAAGCCATGACGACCAAGGGCGCCTGGCGGGCGCCAGCCCGCGCAGTGTCCTCCTTTCCTCTTTGATGCAAAGGGAGCAAGCGCAGTCGCGGAGTACCGAGGCATCAGGCAAAGGTTGCCATTTCGGTGCAACAAGACCAAGACCAGGAGGACTGCAAGACGGAGGTCATTGTGGAGCCCAAGACGGCGTCACCACCAGAGCTTTGTGCAGGCGAAGACTACTTTTGTCAGGATAGCTGGTACTAGTTGTCCCCCTTCAAATTAGCCCGCCATTGTTGGCTCCCTTCTCGCTCGATATTTGGGAAGAGGACCAGGGCCTCTATAAATAGGACTAGCCACCCCCAGGGGAGGGAGACACCATCAGTGGTGAGGAGAGAGAGAGAGAGGTTTAGGAGGTTGGAGATCGAATCAGTGGGAGATCGAGATCAACAACCGGGAAGAGAGAGAGAGAGAGAGAGAGAGAGAGAGAGAGAGAGAGAGAGAGAGAGAAGGTTGACTGAACTCCTCCTAGCAGTTCGCCCCCCCCCCAGCCAAGAACAGACCCTCGCGAGGCTTCTTCCTTGTATTGTTCATCACCATCAGCCCAAGAGGCAATCCACCACGCCACACACTGGAGTAGGGTATTACACCACAACGGTGGCCCGAACCAGTATAAACCCTGTGTCTCTCGTGTTGTTCTTTCCATAGCTTAGATCTTAGCAAGGCGGAGGGGTGCAAGTAGGTAGGGGGTGGAATCTCCGCGCGCACCCCAGTGTTCGAACCTCAAGGGTCTGCCGGAACCCGAAATCTGACAGAGAACTTGGCTGCTGTGTTGGTCCATCACCACCACAATAGCCAGCGCCCGTCGTTCCGTGGCTCCATTCCGGGGCACCTTCCGGCGTTGAATCGCAACCGAGAGAGCGGGCATTTCCTTCTTTGGAAGGACTACTTTGACACGACAAACCTGTTGTTCAAACATCAAAAATTTCGCCGCCGTTTCCATACGAGTAGGCATCTTTTCAACCATATTAGAGAGGGGTGGTCGGCTATGATAACTATTTCGAGTGCAAAGAGGATGCCGTTGGAAAGATTGGTTTCTCCTCTTATCAGAAATGCACTACCGCCATCCGAACGCTTGCATACAGAGTGCCCGGTGATCTCATTGACGAGTACGCTCGTATGAGCGAGTCTACATGCATAGACTCCCTGTATAAGTTCTGCAAGGCTGTTATTGTTGTGTTTGGCCCTGAGTACTTGAGAGAGCCGACTCCTGAAGATACACCTCATTTGTTGGCAATGAATGCCAACAGGGGCTTCCCAGGGATGCTTGGCAATATAGACTGCATGCACTGGGAGTGGAAGAACCGCCCTTCTGCTTGGCAAGGGCAGTATAAGGGCCATGTCAGGGCTTGCACTATCATACTTGTGGTCGTGGCGTCTCAAGATCTCTGGATCTGGCACTTTTTCTTTGGCATGGCCGGATCACACAATGATATCAACGTGCTTCAGCGCTCACCAGTGTTTGCTAGGCTTGCCGAAGGCAACAGCCCACCGGTGAAATTTAATATCAACGGCCACAACTACGACAAAGGATACTACCTGGGTGACGGTATCTATCCTCAGTGGACCACTATTGTGAAGACTATCCCCAACCCTGTCGGAGAGAAGAGGAAAAGATTTGCCCAAGAGCAAGAGAGTGCTAGGAAGGACGTCGAGCATGCCTTTGGTGTTTTGCAATCTCGATGGGGCATCGCTCGGTATCCTGCTAATATTTGGGGCACGCAGAAACTATGGGAGGTGATGACTGCTTGTGTGATCATGCACAATATGATCATAGAAGATGAGCGCCCAGAACGTCTCTACGATCAAGGGTTTCAGTATCAAGGTGAGAATGTTGTGCCTAAGCATGGAGGAGCGGCAACGTTTGAACAACTCACCTAATTTCATCATGACTTGCGTGATTAGAAAACTCACATGCAATTGCAAAATGATTTGATTGAGCATATGTGGGCTCATGTTGATAACCAATAGATGTATCTTTTTTATTCAGCTTGCCAAACTATGTGAGACAATTTTACTTTTATTTGGCTTGTAAAACTATGCTATTTATGTAGTTGTGGACTATATGTTTGCTTGTGAAATAATGCAAAAGTTGTGTGTGAAATAATGCAAAAGTTGTGCTATTTGTTGGAAAACGGCGGCTAGCCGACCACACCGGTATATATGGGTCGACATATTGGACGCACTGCCGATTCAAATCTTAAACAGGGCTGACGCCGGGGGCGGCCAACCCAAACGGACAAAAGCGCCGTCCATTTAGGTCGCGCCCCGTTAGAGTTGCTCTAACCTACTCTTGGGCAATGGATACGAACGTTGTTACTTTGTATAAGCTATTCACACAGTTCTGAATCACCCCAGATGCTAAGACAGTCCATCTCCAGGAAATCAATTTCAACATCCCATTTCGCCCCGCCCGCCCGCAGAAGTCCTGGTTACTGCCACATGTTTTTCAGGTGTTATATGTAGCACCTAGCGCATTAACAATCGATTATACGACCCCATACTAGCCAATCTTCAGGAACCGAGTTACAGTACACTGGCATTATGAACCTCCCACACAATTTGACTGGACTACTTGGTGATTTGAAATCAAGTTAACAAACATATCACACCTTTTGGTTGCCATAGTTAACCGGGAATATGAATTTTAGATTCATAGACGATAACACCAACAGCCCAGAGACAGTTTAACATAAAGGTCTGCATCAAATTCAGCAAGTACAACAAAATACATCCATTTTTCTGTTCTAGCACCCACGCTGAGAAAAAAGAAGAAATGGCGCAAATTTTTAGCATGACTACTTGACCGAGCGTAAGCACACAAGATCACTCTTCCATTGCATCACCATCAGCGACCTCTGGCTTCAGCTTCAGCTGCGTGATCTTTGTAGACAATACCTCTGCAAACAAGAGAAGGGATATCAAAAACTTCACAACGCTCAAGCATCACTATGTATGTAGCCTGTGACATTAATCAGTCACTTACCGGTATGCCCCTTGTTGAAGCTGTATCCCTTCGAGCTGACAAAAGTCCTTGGGTTTGGTAACTCGTGGTTTCTCAAGTACTCTGTGTTCCCCTGGAATTATTAACAAAGAAACTAGATTAGCAAAGCAGTGAGGCTAAAAAATGCACACTATTAGTTCCAACTAAACTAATAATAGTATATATTCCAGCACTTTAATCAATGCTAATGCATTCAACTAGTACTTTCTGAATACAATAGGTAGCGACACCTGCCCTTAATTAACGAAACAACTGCGTATCCCTGCTAGTTACATACCCTGTCATCTTATAATTTTCCCAAAAACTCTAGCGCATGGTAGAAGAAACTATGCAGTGGCATAGATAATTATGTTGAGAATTTGACTTACTACTCCATCCTTTCCTAAATATAAGTCTTTTTAGAGATTAAACATGGACTACATACGGAGCAAAATGAGTGAATCTACACCCTAAACTACGTCTATATACATCCGTATGTAGTCGATACTGAAATCTCTAAAAAGACTTATATTTAGGAACAGAGGGAGTAGAATTTACAACGAGAAATGTATGTCAGCCATGTGCAATGAAGGACCAAAACAGGAAATACTCCCTCCGTTCCTAAATATAAGTCTTTTTAGAGATTACACTATAGACTACATACGGAGCAAAATGAATGAATCTACACTCTAAACTATGTATATATACATCCGTATGTAGTTTGTAGTGAAATCTTTAAAAAGACTTGTATTTAGGAACGGAGGGAGTAGGTTGGAAGCTCATCATATAAACATCGAACATTTTGGCCGTGTTTGCAAACACTTATAGTGTTTGTCATCTCAGGTAACAGAACAAAAGTTACATAATTACATACCTTGGTTATCACACAAACATCCACGTTGCTGCCACTTCCCAAGTCATTGAAGATACCAGCACGGATTGCCTCAGCTACAAGTGCAATTCCCTCCTCCCTCTGCAGGATAAAGTAATCGGTTAGTACATATTGTTACAAAAAATGATACACAAAGAACAAGCACTGATCTGCTAAAGCAAAGTCACCACCCGTGCAATACTAAGATATCCACATAGTCAAGTGCATGAACTGTTGCGTTTGTTCACTTACTGTGAGGCCTTCTCTGTACTTCGACTCAAACACTGACATTGCAGCAAGGGATCCAGAACCCATCGTGGCAAAAGGAAGAGTATCGGTGGAGCCATGCGGATAAACCTGGGGATTCAAAAGTTATCAAAACTAGCCTGAATTTCTCTTATCAGAAGACCATCAAACAATTATACTCAGTTACTCACAGTGTGTAGATGTGGTCCAGTGACATCTACTCCGCCAAGAACGAGAGCAGCACTGACATGACCTTGGTAGTTAAAAAGATGTGTCTTCAGTAGTGTAAGAGCGGTTACAACTCTTGACTCACGGCTAGTAGCATAACGGTGAAGTTGTAGCTGGGAGCTGACCATATCTGGAGTAAAAGCACATATCATGACGTTTGTGTGATAGATTCTGAGAAAAATACGAGTAAACAAATGAAGATTGATTTGGTTTCTTTCTGTCAGTAACTTCTTTCTTACCTGTCACAGCCTCTGTGTCAGCAGCAGTTCCAGCACCGCAGCAATATATGTTTGGTGCCATAAAATGAATTTTCTCGCAGTTCTTATCAGCAACTATAGGACCCTCGGTTGCCCTTGTGTCTGCCCCAAGAACAACTCCATCCTAGATACAAAACATGGTTCATCAACCCCTTATTTTTAGTAATTTATTCATGGAGAAACCACAAAATGATGCCAGATTGAAGCCATATGGCTTGATTCTCCATCCATTGTCAGTTAGAAAGAACTACTGCGAGGGTCAGAGATTGGCATGCAAGCATCCATTAATTTTTGGCAAAACATACTCACTTACTCAAACGAAAATTTACCAGACAGAACATGGGAATGTGCTGCAACATAAGGTAAACAGATAATCTGAAGTAATTTCTCCCAGAGTCCGTCTAATTTGCAAAGAGTGTTGTCGTCAAGAAAATCTTAAGCGGTAGCTGGTAACATCACATACTAAACTGCCCCTCTGTTTCCAGCTTCAAAAGCGAGTAAGTGGAGAAGAGCAGTGGCTCACCGCAAACACGAGGCCGACGATGGTAGTCCCGGTCTTCCTGAACCCGGGCATCTTGAGGCCATTCTTCTCCAGCATGGCGTTCCTGCGGCACAGGTCGAAGCTGAAGCCGCCCTTGGTAGGGAGTTCCGTCGATCCGGCCATCCTGTGCCCACGCACACCACCAAACAGAAAACAAATCAAGATCGCGCCGAACCAGTCCCACCGAATCACCAGCAACCCGCGCCGTATCCCCTCTCCCCTGACCTAGGTGTCACACTACCGCCACAGTCGTCCCCGATCTAGCGCGCAACGGCCGAAACGAGACTAATCGGGAGGGGAAATCGCGACCGCGGAAACCCTAGAAACCCTTCTCGCGGCGATCTATTTGCGGCGGCGCAAGGGCGAACTGAGCTCGCAGAAGCGCACGTACTGAGCGATCGAGTGGCGGCAGCATCGGGGGCGGGGTCGTACCTGATCTCGGATCGTGAGTGAGTCGGAGGTGAGGAGGGGGGGCAGCTTGCTTCGTGTTCCTGTGCTTCGAGTTTCTTTTTGCGCTTCGGTAGGGGTATTTTCAGGAGTTGGAGTTGGATTGGGGGAGAAGAAAGGAAGGGACGGCGGCGCCAATATTCGTGCTGGGCTGGATGGAGATGGAATTGTTATCGGAGTAATAAATGTCCGGCCCATGTAATGTCGGCCTAATGGACTGTCGCACGTGGGCCTTTATGAGAGGGCGGTAGTTTGTTTTTTAGAGATAAGAGAGTGCGGCAGTAAGCGAAATCACTAATTAAGGAGTACTCGTTGCAAAGAACACTCCACTTTCCTAGGTCGCCACAAATGGCGCACATGCAGCGCGCCACTTGTCGCAACTTGGGAGTTTTCCCTTTTTTCGTAGATCTGTTTATTCAAAACGTTTTATCTCTTAAACCGTGCGTCCAAATCTCGAACCGTTTTCACCGTTGGATTCCTCACGTCGAGATCTTCAAAACTAGATCCCATGTTGATAGGTTTTGACGAACTTTTTTTTCCACAAAAAAGCCGGATGAAAAAAACCGGGCGAAAAACCGGACCGGAAGCATGGTTTTTTCCCCTTTCCGAAAGAGGCACGTCCGTGCCTCTCGCGAAATCACAACCGTGCCTCTCGTGAAAGCAAAACCGTGACTCATGGAAGTAAAAAAAATAGAAAACGCGTTTTTTTTTCGTTTCCGAGAGGCACGGCCGTGACTCTCGCGAAAGCAAAACCGTGACTCTCGTGAAAGAAAAAAACAGAAAACACGTATTTTTTCCCTTTCCGAGAGGCACGGCCGTGACTTTCGCGAAAGCACAACCGTGCCTCTCGCGGAAGCAAAACCGTAACTCTCCCGAAAGAAAAAAAAACGCGTTTTGTTTTTCCCTTTTCAAGAGGCACGGCCGTGACTCTCGCGAAAGTACAACCGTGCCTCTCGCGGAAGCAAAACCGTGACTCTCGCGAAAGAAAAAAAATAGAAAATGCGTTTTTTTTTCATTTCCGAAAGGCACGGCCGTGACTCTTGCTAAAGCACAACCGTGCCTCTCGCGGAAGAAAACCGTGACTTTCTCGAAAGGAAAAAAAAGAATACGCGTTTTTTCGCATAAAAAAATTTGAATTTTTTTGATCGAAAAGCTAAGAAAGACCGGGGGGAAACCAAAACGGCGGGACAAACCGGAAAAAAAACCGTTTAAAAAGCCGAAAACACGTGCGGAAAAATAAAAAAACAAAATCCGAAGGGAACGTCCAGAGCGCGACACGTGGCAAATGGCTGAGAGCGCGCCAAGTGATGCTGATCGTTGCGAGGCTCGCGAAGGAGCGCTCGTTAACTAGTTGCTCCCGGTAGTAAGCATTTGGTTTTTCTCGCGCCAGATTCTATTTGCTGTCCGCGTGCGTCGAATAGTCGCAGATTCCGAAATAACTAATTGAGGAGTACTTCTTCTAAAGATCACTTTCACCTTCCCAGACCGCGAGAAGTAGCGTGTTGTATGTGCGCCACTTATTGCAACATGGGAATTTTTCCTTTTTTTATAGGTTCGTTTATTCAAAACGTTTTACCTCTTAAATCGTGTGTTTAAATCTTCCTAAGACCATGTCTCTCGCAGAAGCAAAAACGTGCCTTTCACGGAAGTAAATCCATGCATCTCGCGAAAACGAAAAGAAAAAGGAAACGGGTTTTTTTGCGCAAAAAAAATGAATTTTTTTGTCCAAAAGCTAAAAAAGACGGGTGAAAAATCAAAATGCCAAAAAAGCCCGAAAAAAACCATCTAACCACCCCAAGTGACCCTTGGGAGGCTCCGGAATGAATGCTCCTATATTAGTTGCTCTCCGCAGCTTCGCTTCAATGAGCAACGCGACATGGGCCGACCCATTTCGAGCGAGCAACTGGTTTCTGAACCTGTTTTTTCCCTGTTTTGTTTATTTACTATTTTTCTGGTTTTCTTCATGCTTTTTTATTTTCTGTTTCATTTTACCTTTCCTTTGCTTTCTCCTTTTTTCATAAATGTAAAAATTTCAAAAAATTACCAGAATTTAAAATTTTAGAAAATGTTCAAAATTTAAAATGTTTTCACGTTTTCAGAAATTGTTCATGTGTTCACGAAATGGGTCGCCGCGTTGGAGTTGCTTAAAAGCACAATACAGATCAAAATAGAAAATGGGCTATTAAAATGATCAGACCATTTATTTGATACATCAATGAACCACAACCAATATATCTTACTAATCAAATTTCAGACATCAGACACTAAAGAAATATAAATTAGCAACATATGCCATAATGTAAAATGGACCTTTTATTTCAAGTGAAAAAACTTATTTCATTCCCATAAAAAAGCCTTTCTAGCAAACTTCCTGAAATGAGATTGTGGGTTCGAATGAATTGAACATGCATGTGACGTTTTTTTTTTGCAAGGAAACACACAAATGACATTGGTGGCGCACTTGCACGCGCCATTTACTCCTTGTGTTTAATGGCACATCTCCTTTGTAGGTTATCTACAAGTCTACGTACCGGGTCCGTACATGGTTTTACTAATAGAAACACAAAAATGCTACACTTACGGGCAATATACTGATGAAGGGGAATAATGTAAGAGTTTTACTAATAGAAACACAAAAAATTTACACTTACGGGCAAATAATGTAAGAGTTCTGTTGTTGGTTCTTTGGCTAGAAAGAAGAACCTCATAGTATAGCTTGGTTGCCCTGCAAGAATTTCATAAGAAAAATGTATTCCTTTATACGAAATTATTCCATTCATGTAGCCAGAAAAGTACTCCCTCTGTAAAGAAATATAAGAGTGTTTAGATATCTACTTATATTTTTTTACAGAGGGAGTATTATTGTAGTTTAAATCATCCCGATCCCTTAGATTCATGTAGAAATTGAGTCCCATAAAATCCTTTAAAGTTTTGAGTTTAAATGTGGTTGAAAATACCCGTGATTTTAAAAAATGTAAAGGGGAATTTGGCATGAAAATGTTTTTGTTCTTAATTAGCAAAAGAAGGACTACGTTGCCTCGGACCGGAGAAATTTTGATGCAAAGTACCTCGCGTTTTGTTCTAGAATTTGTAGAAAAAGGGAATGTGTTTATAGGAAACTAGTCCATTCTCTTTCCTTTTTATTTTTATAGGCACAACTAATCCATTCCTATAGCGCCAAAAGTAGTACTCCCTCTGTAACTTAATATAAGAGCGTTTAGACTAGTACTTTAGTGATCTAAACGCTTTTATATTAGTTTACAGAGAGAGTATATGAGAAATTCCTGTATAATTTCATTTCAATCCTTCAGATCCCTATAAAATTCTTGTAGAACGTCGCATAAAATCCGTACTTTCATATTTTTACTTCCTTTCACATGGTTGAAAAAGAAAATCCTTACTTGAGAGTTTAGAATTTCAAAAACATTTTGGCGCAGGGATCCAGCCCCGTGAGCTCGTTGCTCGCTGGCGCGCAACATGCCCGGAACTGTGGGTGCAGGCATCACGAGAAACTATGGCGCTAGCATTCATGATAACCCAGTTCAGCAAGCAACATCGCTGTATAGTACATGGGCACTGACCAAGATTCCCCCCTCACAGAGGCAGCAACAGTGGTCGATAAAAGCCAAACTTAGCATTCCTGCGCCGTTCCAAAAATCAACACCTTACGAGTTACGACACTGCACTAGATACATGATCCTAACAGTGCAAGTCAGGCCTGCTCGATGATAGCAACATGACACGATGATAGCCAAGAGATCCGGGAAATTTATACAGATCGATAGCAGAAAGTCTAGCTAGCTTGCAAAAAGGATAGAAAACATTCCGATCGAGAGCGACATATGTGTTCTCCCTAAATAAATGGCTCAGCACTCGGCCGCTCCCCTCTTCCGGCTCACCGCCGCTCGTAGCTGCCAACAACAAGGAACGACAATAAGCAAGATGAATCAGCTTGAAGGATGTGGAGAAAGCATCAGCATCTGCAGTTGTACTGACCGAGGACGCGTTCAGATCCGAGCTCCGCAGCACGCGCAGCCTCTTCGCGGTGGCGATGAACATGCTGCAACAACGTCCAGAGATCGTCGTCAGTAAGTTCAGAACAAGAGGACAAATTTGTTTGTTTTGCGACTGAGACAGAAATCTCTCGCTTGGTTTGTTCAAGGGGAAGATCGATCGAACTCACTCCCATGGCACGTCCCCGACCAGCATCTGGTCGCCCTCGTCGTCCTCGTACACCAGAGTGTACTCGCCGCTGCCGTCCAGCAGCCCCGTGATCGCCGCAGGCTTCTCCCCCGCGCAGGAGCTCTCGTCCCTTTGAGCTGCGGCGCGAGCAGAGCGGACAGAGCAAAGTTAGCCAATGATCGACCAAAGCGCACGCAGGCACGCAGTTTCGCTCGTGGAACGGAAGTGCCGGTTTGCGTGTGCACGTACCGGCGAGGAGGCCCTGGAAGAGGTGGTCGACGGCGTCGGCGAGCTTGCCGTAGCTGCCGTGCGCCTTAAGGTCCACCTTCCGGCCGATGGGGACGCCGTCCATGTTGATCTTCACGAACCGGCCCTTGTAGATGCTGCCATCAGCCTTGCCGCCCGCGCCGTGGCGTGGCTCGGCGGCCGGCGGTTTGGACGAGGAAGCGAGGTTCCGCCGGAAGGAGCGTACCGGAGGCCACCCCACGACCGGAGCGGCGGCCGCCGGCCTGCTGCACGTTCCAGAGACAAGTAGAACATGGATCAGTAAAATCTTTAATCATGTTCCACTTGCACACATTGGCATCTCCACTAGTAGTACAGGTAACAGATAAATTATGGAGCTGCTGCTAGTGGCAGTGACAGTTTCTTGGAAGAAAAGGTGAAATTGGCCCGACAAGCACAAGGAACAGCAAGGTAAAATCTCATATTTACTCCAGCAGGTTGGAGGAACTACTCTACTATACCAAGGAAAACCGAACCAAACTAAACCTTGGCTTGGAGACGTTGCTTCTTCCCTTTGCTCCAGCACCAGCAGCACCACGGCGGCCTCCCTTCCCCTCCAAGCCTGAGACGAACAGCAAAAGGCAAAGCATGAAGCTTCGAAGAAAGAAGAGGAATTAAGGAGCAAGAAGCAAGCATGCATGGCGCAGGAGCTACCTTCTTGGCCTGGTGATCCGGAGAAGTAGCCAGGCAGGCCGAGGCTCAGCTCAAGCCCCCTCTCTTCCTCATCCTTCGACCCGTTCCAAGCCATCTTTCTCTCTCCCCCCCCTCTCTCTTTCAACCCTCTTTTGAAGAACTGGTTGCTAGACAGACACAGCAGCCTCACAAGTCACAGGAGCCAGCTCTCTCTCTCTCTCTCTCCCTCTCTCTCTCTCTGTTGAGTCTGAAGCAGCAGGAAATGGGGAGCTATATATAGAGGGAGGACAAGCTGGTGCTTCGCCCGAGAAGCAGGCACAGACCGGAAAGGCCAAGCGAGGCTTGGAGAAGGGACAAGGATGGAGTACTACATTTCCACACACACACACTCTCTCTCTACTCTACAGAGTATCTGCACTCGATTGCTATCTCCACTCCCGATGCCTCATTGCTCCTGCTCTGCCCCTCTCTCACACACACTCTCTCTCTCTGTAGCGGAGGAGAGAGAAGTATACGCCAACTCCTTCTGTCTTCGTATCTTTTTCATATGCTTCCATGAAAGATCACCTTTTGAAAATTCTGGCAGCCTTACTCTCTCTCTCTCTCTTCTCTTGCATGCATTGCCTTTTCCACTCTCTCTCTAGCGATGCAGTAAAGGAGCTGTAGGTGTGCAGTGCAGAGACGGGAATAAGCCAGGGAGGGATTCCAGGGCTGCGACAGAGCCCGGGAAAGGCAACGGGAGAAAGCATCTACGCTGCTCGCGCAGGAGGGCGCAGCAAGCAAAGCCAGCCAAGCACACAGACAAATCACACCCAATGCCCTCTGCCCCTCTCTCTCATCTTCAATTCTTGTCATAAGTTTTATGAGTTAAAAAAAATACATGTTCCTAACCGTTTTGGGACGACCATTCTTCTACGGAGCATAGATGCATTTGGCAAGATAGTAGCCCGTCGTATACTCATGATCATTGACAAAATAGTTGCAAGATGGAGCTTCTCCGGCAACAAGTCTTTTGAACAATTGTTATCTCTAAAGGAAATTAAGGTCATTATAAGAGCCAAGCAATCCAAGGTATGAATGCCAAAATCCATAGATCCGCTGATGCAACTTGTTGAGTATATTGATTATTAGGAAAGACGAGATAGACTAGGATTTGTTCTGGCTTGTCTTGTACTCCAAATTAATCATTGTACTTATATATATATATATATATATATATATATATATATATATATAGAGAGAGAGAGAGAGAGAGAGAGAGAGAGAGAGAGAAGCACTATTCTGATCCTGGGATTAGAATAGTTATTCGGATCACAGCTTGCCCTATAAGGAGGCGCGTAGATCTTTCTGAACCCCACGAACTACCCCACCAGTCTCGGCTAAAAAAAATCGGCCACAAGGCCACAACCACGACCCCCACCACCTCCCCCCGATCCCATCGCC
Organism: Triticum dicoccoides; assembly: GCF_002162155.2. Classification (NCBI taxonomy): domain Eukaryota; kingdom Viridiplantae; phylum Streptophyta; class Magnoliopsida; order Poales; family Poaceae; genus Triticum; species Triticum dicoccoides. The sequence continues at coordinate 150,435,052 of NC_041380.1, read as the reverse complement.
GCCGATCTCGCCA
>NC_041380.1:150391382-150434624 GCF_002162155.2 Triticum dicoccoides | reverse complement strand
TCGACCCAGACGCATCTCCTGCCCCCTCGATCCATCCCCTTCCCCTTGACTCTCTCCCCTCCATAGCATCGCCGACCTCCCTCCACTGCGCCGCCAGGCTTCCTCCATTGTGCCACCGACCTGCCTCCACCGCGCCCCCAGCTTCCCCGAGCCAAACGCGGCACCCACCACCACCAGGCGACCCCGCCGCCGCTCCTCCCTCAGCCAGTGACACCGCCACCGCCCATCCCCAAGCAGGCGCCTCCGCGTCCGGCCCGGCCCTAGCCACAGACGCGTTGCAACCCCGACCCCAACCGGCGACACACCACACCCCGCCTCCAACAGATCGGGAGACATCGCCGCACCACCTCCCGGAGCACGTCGGGGGTCGTCGGATCTGGCAAGATCCTTCACCGCCCTTTACTCGCCGGTGACCACTTTCCATTTTCTTGGAATTGAAGTTCAGGTACAACAGAGGAAGAAAACTTCAGATAGTTCTTGCATATAAATTCAGAAGAATGTTGTTCATACAGTGATTCACTTTCCATTATAAATGTACGTACATGTTTATGCCTACGCACCACCGCTGCCTGCAACCCTCCTGACGCATCCGCTCAAATTTCCCATCGCTGGCGGTCGCAGCGTCAATTGCGGCTGGATGGAGATGCAAAAATGGTCATACGCACTAAAACATATCCTCCCGACAGTCCGTCAGTAGCATAGGGTAATTCAGTTACTTGTTCCTGCAGATGCTAGAGTAATTTCCTTCGGTCCACACTGAGCAGAGGTCATGGCATCTATTTCTTATTTTTTTCTGTATGAAAAATTATGAAAAGGAAGGAATGGTCTGGCTGGATGAGCAGTCCTAGTTGAGTTCTCCCTACGGATACTTAGAATTATATTTCCAAATATTAAGTTCCCTTTGATATTTGATTAGTACTCCACCTTACAAGCAAGGATGCTCTAAAAATCGAACACATGATGCTTGATACACCGCGACTCAAGTTCTTTGTTATTTCCTGTTGAAGGTCAGCAGCAGGGCACAAGGCACATCAGGACGGTTGCCCGGACCTGGCCTGTATCCATTCTGCCTCTGTCAGAACTGTGACGGCCATGCATCCGTCGAGCGTTGACTTTGTCTGTCCGTGAGCACCTCTTCCACACAATCAACCGCAGATACACGGATACACATGTACTCGTATACTTGTACTTCATAGCTTCTGACCTCTCTGAATTTGTGTGCATGTTTTTGGTGCATGTCATTGCATAGCTCCACCACTGAATTTGGAATTTCAGTCAATGCTTAAACTTGATAAAAAAGAGCAAGAAACAATGACAAATGATGTGTGTTTTTCAGGGAAGTGAGCCGAGAATTTAGATGTTCCTTTCACAATATTGAGGCCATCGATCAAGCTAGTATATGGTCGTTAAAACTAGTATGATGTTATGTATTTATGGTTGTAGGAAAGATGGTTTCTACGTCAAAAGTATGTGGTAGTTGTGTGTGCGTGTGCCCGCGCGCGTGTTTCTGTGTGTGGTTGTGTGATGGGTGTGTCCTTCTATTTTATTCATATGTAAAAAGGAAAAAAGGTCTCATATATGAGATAAGCAATTAGTTAAAAAATGTAATAATGAAAAAATGTTATCCATGAAAATTCTCATATTCTTAAAATAAAGACCAAGAAGTTCAAGTAAAAAAAGAAGAATTTGATGTCTATTTAAAAATTGTGATTTTTCACGTGTCAAAAAGATTTTCAACCAAGAAGTTCAAAATATAATAATCAAGGAGTTCAATGTTTATAGAAAAATTGAACGACCTTGCTTCTTAAAAACAGGAACTTCAAATTAAAAATAGCAAAACAAGAAGTCCAAATTAACAAGATGGAGCTATTCAATGATTATAGGAAACTTGGATTTTTCTTGTTATTAAAGAATGGAAACAAGAAGTTCAAAAATTTAAATAACGTAGTAGTTTGATCTATAAAAAATAGAAAAATCCAAATCTGCTAACGGGGAGATCATAAGAAGTTCAAACAGAAAAATACAGAAGTTCAAAAGATAACAATGCACTTTGAAGTGAATATTTCACCGTTTCTAAAAAAACAAGAAGTTCAAATTCTAAAAATAGAGCCGTTCAAAAATCATAAAAAAGGATTTTCATCGTTTCTAAATAAAAAATGGCACTTTGTTATTTATGAACAAGCCCTCCCACCCCCGTTGTGGCCATGCTTGACCCACGGCTTCTGGCCATCATCGCGGTCAATCCTCTGCCTTTAATATTTCTTCAAGACACGCATTTTGAAAAAATGGAACCTGAAGATATTGGTTGTTCCGTCGGCCGAGCGGTGGATGCAACACACTCCATCACTGTCAAAAAATGGGTGCTCCCAGATACATAAATGTTCTCTTGCGTACGTGTGTTTCTCTCGGGCAGAAAGAGAGAAGTTCATCCTAGCTACTAGGGGTCGTTCAATGTGTATACTAAAAGAAGGGGGGAACAACATGTGAGCATCAGTGTGTGGGTGTTGTTCTATTATGTCTCTGTGTGTGTGTGTGTGTGTAACTTTTGCACAAAAATAAACTCTAGAAGTTCACAAAACCCCGAAAAGCCTACAAGTTAAAAGACAAAACAATAGACAATTTTTTCCGTCTCTGAAACTAAACCAAGAAGTTCAAATTTAAGATACATAGCAGGGTCAATGTTTATAAGAAAATTAGAATTTTTTATATCTAAAGAAAAGCAAGAAGTTCAAAATAACATAACACATGACTTTGATGCTTATGTTTTTTATAAAAAGAACATTGTTTTACGGTTTAAAAAAATGGAAAAATAAAGTATTTCAAATAAACCAAGAAGTTCAAATTATAAAAAAACAAGTTCAATATTTATAAAAAAACATAGGTTTCCTTTGTTACTAAAGAATAAAATTAAAGAAGTTCAAATTAAAATAAAAAGAGTAGTTTGATGTTTACAGAAAACTCAAATTCTTTCCATTTCTAGGAAAAAAAGTATGAGGTTCAATTTAAAAAAAGTGTTTGATGTTTATTTAAAAACATATATTTTGTAAGAATAAGATTAAGAAGTTCAATTCGAAATAACATAGAAGTTCGAAGAATATAAAAAACTCAGATTTGTTGCAAAAAGTCTACGTGCACCCCCGTGCATGGTTCATAATTTATATCGCGGCATGTCCGACCTCCAATTATATGTTTTAAAAATGACAAAAAATGACGTCGGACCTTCAATTGTATGTAATTCGACATACACCAAAAATGTGACAGAAGTTCGTAGTGAAAACAGTGAGAAGTTCAAATACTGCAAGCAATGCATTTCAGGTGAGAATAGAAGTATAGAAAAATAAAGGCTTAAAAATTTTGTTGACAGAAGTTCAAGTGCTCTGTCCGGGGAAGTTTAAAAATTCTTGCGAGAGAGGTTCACCATGTATTTCCATGATTTAATCAAAATATAAAAAGGTGAAGTTCAAATTGAAATAACACAGAAGTTCGGAGTTTATTAAAACCTAGGATTTACCTGTTCAAAAAATAAAAAACACAACGCCATTTTTTGCATTTTTAAAAACAACTCATAAATGAAAAAATGGTTGCTAGAAGTTCAAGTGCTTGGCGAAGAAAAGTTCAAAAAATTCTTGTGAGAGAGGTTCACCGTGTATTTAGATGTCCAAAATACGTAAAAAATATGTTGTTTTTTCGGTTTTAAAATAATTCTCTCAAACCAGAGAGAAGTTCAAAATGATAATAACCAGAAGTTCACGTACTGCATGGTGTGTGTTCCGTATAATAAAAATACAATAAAGTAAAACAGAGTGAAGTTCAAACAGACATGCCCCAGAAGTTCAACTACTTCACACAGTGCAAAAAACAGCACGTCAAAAATAGAGTGAGGTTCAAACAGACATGCCCGTGAAGTTCAACTACTTCACGCAGTGCATTTCCGTTCGTGATGAACGCAAAAATCATGATCTCGCCATTTTCTAATTTACCTAAAAACTACAGGAATATCATTTGTATAAGTTTCAAGTCCTCGGTCGGAGAAAGTTAAAAAAATTATTGTGAGAGGGGTTTGTACAAAAGGAATATCATTTGTGTAACACTGACGATGGATGAGAAAATTACAAACGAAAATACATCACAGAAGTTCAACTGAAAACAGCAGGAAGTTCAATTACTACAATGGATGAATTTCAGATGAAAAACTTTTAAAATTGTCGCGAATATGAAAAAACGATCAACACGGGAAAGTTAAGTGCTTACAGCACCTTTCCACTGGTATATCACTTGCTCAATTTCGGTGAGTGGATGGAGAGTTACGAGCAGTGGATGGAGACCTACGAGCAAAAAAATCACGTGAAAAACAGAGTGAAGTTCAGGTACACGCGTCGAGAAGTTCAGGTTCTTCACGCGGTGCATTTTTGAAGAATCTGTTTCGCGATATAGGCAGAACGCATGATCCCGCCGTTTTCGAAATTACTTGAAAACGGCTAGGAATCAGAGAAAACCATCAACATGAAAAAGTGTCGCATTTTCCATAGCTTTTCAGCGGTATATTATTTGCCCCATTTCGATAAAGTTTGTAGAAATTACGGCGAAAATACATTTTTCGCCATTTTTGAAACTGGCTTAAAACCGTAAAGAATTGGGTGAAACAATACATACCAAAAAGTTTCGCACTTGTTGAAGCTTTCCAACGCCATATCATTTGCTGCATTCGGACGAACGGTTAAAAAATTAGCTCGAAAATACGAACTCGGTAGGACTTGGACCATTTTCTAAATTACTCTTAAACCATACAAAATTAGAAGAAAACTTTCAAGATGAAAAAGTAGCGCGTTTTCATAAGCTTTCCAACGCCGTATCATATGCCTCCATTGGATTAGCCGTTTAGAAATGACATCGAAAAAACTAACTCAGCTGTTCGGTTTACAAAATTTTACGTTTTTTCAAATTACACTTTAACCATAGGGAATTAGAGAAAACTTTCAACATGTGGAAGGAGCGGTTTTGCAGAAGCTTTCCAACGCCATATTATATGCCTCATTCCGATAAACGGTTTAGAAATGCGATCGAAAATACGATTCATGTTTTTTCTGCAAAGAAAAAACGGTTTTCAAAACTGCTCTTAAACCACTTATATTTTGCCAAAAATTTAAGTTGGGTCATGATACTGATGTCCATAGCTTTCCAACGGTACATGGCAAGCCCAATTTCGGCAATGTTGGCAGAAGTTCAAACTAGTTCACAGGAAAGTTCAACGTACTACTAGCGGGGCAGGTCAGGTTGTGATCAGAATATTATTCTGATCCCGTGATCAGAATAGTGTTCATATATATATATATATATATATATATATATATATATGCCCATGAGGCTCAAGAAATACAATAAACAATCCACCAAATCTCTCTCACTCCCTTCTAACATGGTATCAGCCTAACTGATTCAAACCCTAGTCGCCGCCGTTTTCGCACCGGTGCGCCGCCCCTGGGGCGGTCAGCCTCCATGACCGCCGCCTGGGGCCACGTCGCCCGTACCTAGGGTTCATCCGCCGGTCATGTTGACCATCTGCCCTAGAGTCTTTTTTCCCGATGTTGGAGTCTATGGTAGGGTGCATCGACTGCAAATTAAAATTTCCTACGCGCAGAACAACCAAGAACATGCTACGGGAGATGGATCACAGTTTGTTACCACTAGACACGCAGTGCCGTGCAGCGGAAGAAGAGTTGGGGCGACGCGTCCGCGTGGATCGTTTCCTCCTCGTCCAATCTCCCTCGTACAACTAGTGATCGGTTCCCATGTACAGGTTCGCCGGAGCGGCGCAAGTGCACCGCCTCTAACGGTATCCGCGCGTGCAGGAGGAATGTTGTGCGGCGGACTGCTAGGTCCGATCACACAACCGGCGGCTAGTGGAGGTGTCTATTCGCAACACATGCAAACCCTAGTGACAGCGCCGAAGCGATCAACCGCGTGAGTGTGCGGCACCTCCACTATATATATAGGCGTCCGTCGCGGGCTCAACACTTGGGCCTCGCACGGACCCTAAAGCCCATAAGTCTACTCGGCCACAATCCAAATACAGTTCGGATCACATCCGACCAGTGTCCTCGGATCCGACCTCGTAGGTTCCTTCCCTTAAGTGCGCGACCCTTTAGGTTCAAGTCGGCTTGGTCGCAGTTCGGATCAACTCCGAACTGCATGGTTGGTAGCGGCCTCTAGCAAGGCATGCCGAACACCAAGCAGACTATGAAGCTGGTTAGCGAACCTGTACATCATACTTCCATTCCTTTTGCCACACGATATATGTTGTCGAGCTCAAGGCGAGTCTGTCATCCTTGTGCTAGCCCAACCTCTTTCTCGTTCCAGTGATGCCGACCACTATCCGGATTATCTCATAATCCTTGTCGCATGGCCATGCTTATCCTGGTCGGATCACACGAGGGGCCCAGAGTATATCTCTCCCGGTCGGAGGGGCAGATCCCATCTTGCTCGACCATGTCTCGCAGCATGGGTCTAGACAAGTCTGAAACCTACCTTTGTAACTACCCAGTCACGGAGTAGCATTTGGTCGGCCCAAAGCAAGTCTGTCACCATCCCGAGTACATGCATCAGCTCAGGTCTTAGGACATAGAACATACGCTGCACTAGAGACTCACAGATGACATATCGCTACGTCTCATAGTTGGGTCTGTCCGACTCGGACCTTATCTCGACTCGGATCCGACTACATCGAATCCGACCAGATCCTTCCAAGTCCATATTATCTGGTTAGCATCCAATGCTCCATGGCTAGTGAGACCAAGCCATCGACCGTGTCATATGCTAGTCTAGTTGGTTGCGCGTCCACACAGCCCTTTCGACTAGGGACCTTTTAGGACAGTCATCATACAATGCATAGTCCCACAAACAAGTCACGTACTTGCTGATACACATCATTGATAATGTCTAAGGACTATCTTTATTCATAAACACATAGAAAATATCATCATACATGATTGCCTCTAGGGCATATCTCCAACAATCTCCCACTTGCACTAGAGTCAATCAAATAGACATCGAATGCCCATAGCTCTAACCTGCCCCTCATGCTTGGGTTGTGGAAGCGGCTTAGTCAACGAATCCGCAACATTTGCATCCGTGTGAATTTTGCATAACTCTACATCACCACTCTTTACGATCGTTTGTATCAGGTGATATTTCCGATCTATGTGTCTGACCTTGTGGTGATTCCTCGGCTCCTTGGCTTGTGCGATGGCACCAGAATTATCATAATAAAGGTCCAATGGTTTTACCGAGGTTGGGAAATACCAAGATCATACAGAAAGTTCCGGATCCAAACACCTTCCTTTGAAGCTTCACAAGCCGCAATGTATTTGGCTTCTGTAGTAGAATCGGCCACCGTATCTTGCTTGGAACTCATCCAGCTCACTGCTCCTCCGTTCATGACGTACACAAATCCGGACTGTGATCGACAATCATCTCTGTCAGTTTGGAAACTAGCATCGGCGTAACCCCTTACGACGAGCTCTTCCTCACCTCCATAAACTAGGAACATCTCTTTAGTCCTTTTCAGGTACTTCAAAATAGTCTTTACCGCTGCCTAGTGACTCTCACCTGGGTTGCCCTGGTATCTACTTGTTAAGCTTATTGCAAAAGCGACATCGGGCCGCGTACATATCATGGCATACATGATGGATCCGATTGCCGAGGCATATGGAATCCTACTCATCCTGCTTCGCTCATCAGATGTCGAAGGACTCTGAGTCTTGCTTAGCCTTATACCATGTGAGAGTGGCAAGAACCCTTTCTTTGCCTCACTCATGTTGAACCGCTTCAACACTTTATCTATGTACGTGCTTTGGCTTAAGCCGAGCTGCCTCCTTGATCTATCTCTATAGATCTTAATGCCTAAAATGTACATTGCCTCACCAGGGTCCTTCATCGAAAACTTGCCATTCAATGACTCCTTGACCGAGTTCAGCATCGAAATATCATTTCCGATCAGTAGTATGTCATCCACATACAAGATCAAAAACACTATCGAGCTCCCACTTAACTTCTTGTATAAACAAGAGTCCTCTTCACTTTTGATGAAGCCGAAACCAGTGATGACCTCATCAAAACGAATGTTCCAGCTCCGAGATGCTTGCCTCAACCCATAAATGGATCTCTTGAGCTTGCATACCTTACTAGTGCTAGTCGGATCGACAAAACCCTCGAGCTGTATCATATACACGTCCTCGGTTAAATTTCCGTGAAGGAAAGCCATATTGACATCCATCTGCCATATCTCGTAATCAAAATATGCAGCTATAGCTAGTACGATCCTCACCGACTTCAACATCGCTACCGGCGAGTAAGTCTCGTCGTAGTCAATTCATTGAACTTGTCCATAACCCTTAGCGACAAGTCGAGCTTTGTGGATCTGAACATTTTCATCCACATTGGTTTTCTTCTTAAAGACCCATTTGCAACCAATGGCCGTTACGCCAAGGTAGTCAGAATCCCGATTCGACTCCTAGAATCCTACGACTTCACGACCCTACGGAACCATGTCGATCCAAGTCCCACTATGAATCCGGATCAGGTAGAATCCATGTTGAGTCGCGATCCAAATCATAGAATCATGTACAAAACTGTAGAATCCCGACTATGGTATGGACTATGTCCGATCCTACTAATTTATCTAAGCCGTTTGTTTAGTTGTAGCAGAATAGTATGCCATCATCCAAACCATTTTCACATGCCTCATGGCCCTTTATTCCCCTCACAAGCCCAAAGGCTCAGGCGCCGACACCTTTGATCTGGCTCTCAAAAGCTAGATCAAAATTGAGGATCATACTTGTCAACAAATGGAATTTGTGTGGGAAGGAGGATGCATCAAGATTAATCAGAGAAGGAGAGCAAGACCCTTCAAGGTTAAGCACTACAGGGTGGATATACAAGTGATCGGCTATTCACGTATTCTAAAAAACTCGTAAGTAAATTTCGTGCGTCGAAGATTTCAATGTTCTATATATTTGCCTCTCATATATGTTACATACATCTAAGCTAATAGTAGGTTAGCCATAAAAAGAAGTGGAGTAGAACTAGCATTGATGTGTACGCCTTTGCTCTATATTTAGTGTCGAAACTCTATAGAACCCATATGAATTTCTTCCGTGGATACAAAATATCTTATTTGAGTAAATCTAGTAGAATCCTCGATTCCACGACTCGATACTACGACTCGATTTTGTCTAAGGAAAATCGATCCGACTCCGAATCCCGACTCTGACTACCTTGCGTTATGCCAGGCGGCGGATCAACCAAGTCCCAAACTTGATTCTCATCCATGGACTTTAACTCGGATCTCATGGCCTCCATCCATGCCTCGGAATATGGGATCACCATCGCTTCCGCATATGTGGCCGGCTCGTCGCTTTCTAGCAACAATACATCACGCACTCTGCGCAATCTTTCCGACCTTCGTGGTTCCGGTGCCGCTTCCACTACGGGTTCCCTGACTGACTCCGATATAATCTCATCACCAGCCAAGCCGTCCCCGAGTGGTCCTCGAATTTCTTCGAGTCGGACCGTCCTCCCACTGGCCTCCCAACTGAGAAACTCTTTCTCAAGGAAAACCCCATTCCGAGCAGCAAACACTTTGTTCTCTTCCCGGATGTAGAAGTTATATGCCAAGGTTTCCCTCGGATATCCCACGAATATGCATTTATCCGACTTGGGTGTAAGCTTGTCTGACATAAGTTTCTTGACAAATGCTTCACAACCCCAAATCTTTAGAAAAGACAAACTGGGACTCTTCCCGGTCCACATCTCATGTGGTGTCTTGTCTACGGATTTTGATGGTACCCTGTTAAGTGTGAAAGCTACAGTTTCTAGAGCGTATCCCCAGAATGACAAGGGTAAATCCGACTTGCTCATCATAGATCGAACCATGTCCAACAAGGTGTGATTCCTCCATTCTGATACACCATTTCTCTGTGGCGTACCCGGAGGTGTGAGCTGAGGTACTATACCTCTACTTTTCAGGTGATTATCAAACTCCTGGCTCATGTACTCACCTCCATGATCAGATCGTAGAAATTTTATAGTCTTGCCGAGCTGATTCTCCACCTCGTTTTGTAACTCTTTGAACTTTTCAAAAGTCTCTGACTTGTGCCTCATCAAATAGATATATCCGTATCTACTCAAGTCGTCGGTAAAAGTCACGAAGTACTGATAGCCACCTCTGGCAGTTGTGCTCATTGGTCCACACACATCACTGTGTATCAGTTCCAACAGCTCGAATGCCCTCTCACAACTCTTTGCGAAAGGAGACTTAGTCATCTTGCCAAGCAAGCATGATTCGCATGTCTCAAACAACCCAAAGTCAGTCGAAGTTAGGAGTCCATCATCATGGAGCTTCTTCATGCGTTTCAGACTAATGTGTCCAAGCCAGCAATGCCAGAAGTATGTCGGATTTATCTCATTGGGCTTATGCCTCTTGACATTCACGTTATAGACCGGTTCCCGTTCTAGATTCAATATAAATAACCCATCAACAATGGGTGCATAGCCATGGAACATACCATTCAAATAAATCGAACAACCATTGTTCTTTAAATTGAATTCATAACCCTGACTCATCAAGCATGAGGCAGAAATAATGTTCCGACTAAGTGCAGGAATGTAATAACAATTATTCAATTCCAAAATAAATCCAGAAGGAAGCTGGAGCTGCATCATGCCGACCTCCAACGCAGCAACTCTTGCTTTGTTGCCGACCCTGATGTCAATGTCCCCTTGTGCCACACACCTAGTTCTTACCAGCCCCTACATCGAGTTGCAAATATGAACAACCGATCCGGTATCAAATACCCAAGAGCTACTAGGTATGTCAGCAAGGTAAACGTCTATAACATATGCAACAAGTGTACCTTTGCCTGAAGCAGCATTCCCGGCCTTCTTGCCATGCTCTGCAAGCCACTTGCTACAGTTCCTCTTCCAGTGACCAGTTTCCTTGCAATGATAGCAAATGGTCTTTGAGTCCGGTCCAGACTTCGGCGCAGTGGCGGAGGTTACCATCTCCGTGCCCTTTGCCTTAGCCTTCTTCTTAGACCAACTCTTCTTGAACTTAGCCGATTTCTGCACCATCAACACTTGATGCGTGCCTTTCTTAATATCCTGCTCTGCCACTTTGAGCATCCCATGCAATTCAGTGAGCTTCTTATCCATGCCATGCATATGATAGTTCGAGATGAACGTCCCATAGCTGGGCGGAAGAGAACCCAGAACTACATCAGTAGCCAGCTCATCCAAGAGCGGGAAGCCCAACCTATCCAAAGCTTGCACATATCCGATCATCTTGATCACATGCGGGCTCAGTGGATCACCTTCCTTCAGCTTACAATCCAACAAGGATCGTCAGACATTGAACCTTTCGGTCCTAGACTGCACCTGAAACATGCTCTTGAGACTCTCGATCATATCGAAAGCCCCAACGTCTTTGAAATGTTGCTGCAAATCGAGCTCCATACAAGCCAGCATGAGGCAGCTGATCTCGTCTGATTCATTAACGAGTTTCTGGTAGGCATTCTTGGTTGTGGTACTAGCATTATCGGCAGGTTCCTCTGGAAGCGGATCCTCTAGAACATGTTCCTTTTTATCATGCTTGAGAACAATTCTCAAATTTCTATACCAGGTAGTAAAGTTTGTTCCATTCAGTTTATCCTTTTCCAGAATTGATTTCAATGCAAAGTTGGGTTGAGCAGATGGTGCCATTTATCTACAACAGAAAAATATGCAATCACTAAGCAATGTGTTTATGTAGAGTAATTCTAGCCTTAAACATAAATACTCCCACTGAAGTCAGCATCCCTTCGCAAACTCTCAGTGATTCAGGATCCAACTAGCACATGTGAATAGTGAGCTTTAGCATCACTGCTAGACAACATGCCTATCCGGTAAGCAACTCCTTGCTAATCGTATCTCTATACGACTCTTGTCGATCGGGTAGGTATCTCATACCCCGGCTCCCGACCTCTTTTGCCACAAGGTCCAAAACCGTTTTGATAGCCTTGTCAAGTCAACCTAATCCAGTGCATGTCCATGTCCAACACGAACCCTTCAGTTCAAGGACACCTAGCAGCACCCCAATTTTATCAGCCCACTACTAGACGTACTTGACGTGTGAAGGTGCAACATCGGGGATGGCAATTCGCTTGATATTCATGAGGGATCTTTCTGCCATTCTAACATGCATAGAAAACAAGGAAGCATAACAATCACATAATGTGAAATAGTATGGCTCCTTCATGGATGTTCTTCCAGGTTGGCTCCGACTCCGATGACCATCTAGGAACTCCATCTTGTTTGTCACGCCGGGACGCCAAGCCACCAACCTGATCTCTATTATCCAACTACTACATCTAGTAATGAATTTTACATAGAGTCACAAGTCGACACGCAGGTCGTTATACAATATAATGACAACACTTTGGCTCCTGCCGGCTGACAAACATGATACGCAGGTCATGTATAATTTACACACATGCATCACATACACATGAGCCATACTATTCACATCAAACCCTGCAAAATAAAGTTATGCATAGAATCGCATTCTACCGGTTTGAGTGATCGTGTACGAAATACAAGGCGCTACACACACATTTTTGGAAATTACGGATCACATCTGAACTCCGATCATGCTGAATTCTCTGATCTGACCGATCTCATCGATCATCGCGAATCTGATTCGGATTTACGTTTCATTGTTAACCCCGATGGCGGATAACCGACCGGTAGGGGTAGGTCGTGTCACGACCTCATCGATCCCAATCAACAAAAAACATAGCCACATCGATCCCCATGTGCAGTTGATCTCATCAACCGTGCACACAACCATTCTTATCAATGACAAGAGATCTCATCTATTGCCTCCACATATCTAATATGCATATGATCTGAATCCAAATCCTATAGCAGAGGCTCTGATACCACTGTTGGAGTCTACGGTAGGGTGCGTCGACTGCAAATTAAAATTTCCTACGCGCAGAACAACTAAGAACATGCTACGAGAGATGGATCACAATTCGTTACCACTAGACGCGCAGTGCCGTGCAGCGGAAGAAGAGTTGGGGCAGCGCGTCCGCGTGGATCGTCTCCTCCTTGTCCGATCTCCCTCGTACAACCGGTGATCGGTTCCCACGTACAGGTTTGCCGGAGCGGTGCAAGTGCACCGCCTCTAACGGTATCCGCGCGTGCAGGAGGAATGTCGTGCGGTGGACTGCTAGGTCCGATCACACAACCGGCGGCGAGTGGAGGTGTCTATTTGCAACACATGCAAACCCTAGTGACAGCGCCGAAGCGATCAACCATGTGAGTGTGCGGCACCTCCACTATATATATAGGCGTCTGTTGCGGGCCCAACACTTGGGCCTCGCACGGACCCTAAAGCCCATAAGTCTACTCGGCCACAATTAGAATACAGTTTGGATCACATCCGACCAGTGTCCTCGGATCCGACCTCATAGGTTCCTTCCCTTAAGCGCGTGACCCCTTAGGTTCAAGTCGGCTTGGTCGCAGTCCGGATCAACTCCGAACTGCATGGTTGGTAGCAGCCTCTAGCAAGGCATGCCGAACACCAAGCAGACTATGAAGCTGGTTAGCGAACCTGTACATCATACTTCCATTCCTTTTGCCACACGATATACGTTGTCGAGCTCAAGGCGAGTCTGTCGTCCTTGCGCTAGCCCAACCTCTTTCTCGTTCCAGTGATGCTGACAACTATCTGGATTATCTCATAATCCTTGTCGCATGGCCATGCTTATCCTGGTCGGATCACACGAGGGGCCTAGAGTATATCTCTCCTGGTCGGAGGGGAAAATCCCATCTTGCTCGACCAAGTCTCGCAGGATGGGTCTGGACAAGCCTGAAACCTACCTTCGTAACTACCCAGTGACGGAGTAGCATTTGGTCGGCCCAAAGCAAGTCTGTCACCATCCCGAGTACATGCGTCAGTTCAGGTCTTAGGACATAGAACATATGTTGTACTAGAGACTCACAGATGACATATCCCCGCGTCTCATAGTTGGGTCTGTCTGACTCGGACCTTATCTTGACTCGGATTCGACTACGTAAATCCGACCAGATCCTTCCAAGTCCATATTATCCGGTTAGCATCCAATGCTCCATGGCTAGTGAGACCAAGCCATCGACCGTGTCATATGCTAGTCTAGTTGGCTGCGCGTCCACACAGCCCTTTCGACCAGGGACCTTTTAGGACAGTCATCATACAATGCATAGTCCCACAAACAAGTCACGTACTTGCTGGTACACATCATTGATAATGTCCAAGGACTATCTTTATTCATAAACACATAGGAAATATCATCATACATGATTGCCTCTAGGGCATATCTCCAACACCCGAGCCCTTGCTCCTGGTTTTTTCGCTTTCTCGCCGGTCGTTTTGATCGGCGTTTTTTTGGGAGTTTTCGATCTATACTTGATCGCTTTGCGTCACCCGCTATCGGTGTCAAAACCGGCCGATCTCAGGTAGGGGTACCAGACTATCCGTTTGAGGATCGAAGGTAACAAGGGACAGGGGAACACGATGTTTACCCAGGTTCGGGCCCTCTTAATGGAGGTAAAACCCTATGTCTAGCTTGATTGTATTTGATAAGTATAGGGCTTACAAGAGTTGATCTACCTCGAGATCGTAATGGCTAAACCCTAGCTGTCTAGCCTCTATGAATTCTGATAGCCTCTACGGACTAAACCCTCCCGTTTATATACACACGGGAGGGGCATGGGATTGTACAGAGTCGGTTTACAAAGGTAGGAAATTACATATCCGGACACCGATCTTTCCATACACGCATAGGAGAGTCCTACCCGGACACGGGGGAAGGCCTTCTGCCTTGTACCTTCATGGCCCATCAGTCCGGCCCATGTCACATAGCCCGGACACCCGAGGACCCCCTAATCCAGGACCCCCTCAGTAGCCCCTGAACTAGTCTTCAATGACGATATGTTCGGCACGCGGGTTGTCTTCGGCATTGCAAGGCGGGTTCCTCCTCCCGAGTAGAAAGCAATCTTTTGAACAAAAGAACTATATCCAACTCTGTATAATTGTTGCAACACTTAGCCACAAAGGTAAGATACCAAACAAAATAGTGTCTTTCCACTGACAACTTTTTCGGTGAAACATCACGTCCGACCTCTTAATATTTTGAACCGTTTTTACATCACCCGCTTTGTGTTTCGAGGCACAACCTCTATTGTCACGTCTTGTCAAAACAGAGATCATGCCCGCCCATTACGGGATCCTCATCAATACGGTTTTGGGTAATCCAACCATGCCATTTGCACGACCCCTCGAAAACAGGCGAATTTCAAGGCTTGTGGGGGCGTTTGATATTCACTGCCTATATAAGAGGATAAAGATCCCTCTTTTTCCCCACACCTTCTTTCCTCTCCTGCTTTCCCATCCTCAAGCTCCAGCGTCTAGGCTTCAATGTTTCCCACCGCCACCAGCCTCCCAACCATGTCAGGATCTGGTTCAAAGGGTAAGTGGGAGGCCTCCTCCGTCACCGAAAAGGACGCCAAGGAGCTCCGAGAGGCAGGATACCTGTCTGCAAATATCGCGTGCAGGCTCCCTGTCAAGGACCAAGTCATCCCTACTCCGGAGCCCAACGAAAGGGTTGTATTCATCCCCCACTTTCTCCGATGTCTAGGATTTCCCCTTCATCCCTTTGTCCGGGGCCTCATGTTCTACTACGGGCTAGATTTCCGTGACCTAGCCCCAAATTACTTTCTTCACGTCTTGGCGTTCATCGTCGTGTGTGAGGCGTTGCTCCGCATCCCCACACTTTGGCCTATGGCTCAAGGTCTTCAATATGAAGCCGAAGGTGGTCGATGGGCAGCATGCGGACTGCGGCGGTGCCATGGTGAGCAAGATCCCCAACACTGTCTGGCCAAAGGGGGCCTTCGTGGAGACCGTCAAGGTGTGGCAGCAGGAGTGGTTCTACATCACCGAACCCCACGACGCCAAGTGGGCGGCCACTCCCGAGTTCAGATCCGGACTCCCTATGCGGCTCACCTCATGGACCGTTAAGGGTCTGGACTGGGGATCCACGACGGAAGTGTTGATGTTGCAGAAGCGCATCAAAAACATGATTGGCAAGAACACCAGTCTCACGAACGTGATCCAGGTGACGCTCTTCCACCGGATTCTTCTCTGCCAACTCCGGCCCTCTCATATGTGGGAGTTCAATTTGGAAGATCCACGGACCCTGAATCGCTTCTTCAGCACAACACACGAAGACATCTCGAAGCTGTTGTTCAAGGCCCAAAAAGCGTGCCTGAAGAAGACTGAAGACATCGGTCTTGACAGCGAAAAATCCAGCCACACCGGTAAGTATGATTTTCCCAAATACATTTTTGATCAATAAGTTTCTTAGGCATAATGAATTTACTATCCATTGTACACGGCTGGATAGAAAAGGCGGAGCGGATTAAGTGTCCGACACCACTGCCTGAAGATCCAGCCATACCCCAGCTAACGAAGATGCTGGCCCCGGCGCCCTATCAAGCGCCAGCTAAGAAGGCCAAGAAGAAGAAGCACATGGAGGCCAAAGGCGGCCTCCGCCATAAGAGTACTTCGGACGCAGTGTCCGGAGAGACCGAAATCCTCTCCTCTCATGAAGGAGATGAAGACGAAGAGGAGGAGGAAGCGGAAAGCGACTCCCCTCTTAAGGGGAGGAAGAAGAAGAGGGCAGCCTCCACAAACCCGGAGGCGGAGGCGCCCAAGAGGGCGAAGATGGCCCTCTCGGATGGTTCGAATTCAGAGGCTGAACCCATCCCCAAGAGGCTTCCTAGGGTGAAGCCCCTGGCCGAATCGTAAGTATTAAAGGATTTGTTGTACGTCTTCGGTCCACTATGTTTTCATAATATAACATATTATATTGTGTGTCTTTCAGCCCTGTTCACGACCTCCCCAACCCTCCGCTATCTGAGGGGAGTTCTCTACCACAAGAGATGGCAGAGAGCGAGACGCCCCCGCGAGCCCCTTCGCCAATCATCGCAGATGATACCGGGGTGTTGTCCCGAAGGACCTCTCCAGGCCGCGGAGAGGTGGACGAGGCTGGCGAGACGGCGCCTGAGGGTAATACATCGGCTGCCGAAGAACTGGGGGGTGTGACCCCCATGGCGACCAAGGATGGGGGCCCTCACCAGGCCGACCCCTAGCCGGACATTATTCCGGAGACCAACACGACTCCAGAATCGGGCGAGCAACCCCCTTTGGAGGAGGGGGGAGCATCAACTTCGGCGGCGGCCTCCACTAATCCAGAGGCACCGAATACTCTCGTGGAAGCACTGCGACGTGCTTCCATTGTGGAGGAGCACCGCACCCTGATGGGTGCGGTGGTAGAGAAGGTTCAGTCTGTCAAGAGCGGGCTGAATGAAGCCTTCACCAGCCTGCTAATAGGCTTCGAGGTATGCGACGTAATGCTCTAGACGCTTTTTCATATGAAGGAAATATACCTATATGTAGATAGTAGCCCCTGAGACTCTGTCCGGTGCTGAAAAAGCCGGACAAAGGATCACATAGTATTCGGAAGAGGTGACATACTTTTTTATTTTATAACAGGCTTCCCTGTTGGCGGTGACCTCCCAGGCCGCCGAAGTTTCCGAGCTTAATCAGAAACTGAAGTTGGCCGATGATGAAATCGGCCACATTAACAAGCAGTTCAATGAGACACAAGGTATGCATGTACTTTTAAAGAGTTTGATCATATATCTGAAGTAATATGCAAATTCGAAGTTGAATTCACTTACTCTGTGATTATGAGTGTAGCTGGCGGCCCCGAGGTCAAGACCCTCAAGAGCGCCCTTTCCCAAGCCAAGGAGGAGGCGAAGGCGAATAGAGCAACCGCTAACAAAGTGGCTGCGGAATTGAAGACCGAACAGGTCACCCGCCGCCGGCACGAGGAGAGGGTGGCCGAAGTGGAGCAAGAACTAAAGGACGCCATCGGCAAGTGTGAGGCCTTGGAGGAGAAGACGACGGCCCAAGCGGTCAAACTTGCCAAGGCCCTCTAGGACTCAAAAGAGGCACAGACCGAGTCCCAGAGTGCTCGTGAAGAGATCCAGTGGGCTGAACAAATAGCGGCTGGTAAGCCCTTTCTTTTGCAGAGTATATTTGCGGGTGAAGGATATGCCTTGCTCACTCATCTGTGGAGTTCTACAGATGCCTTTGCGGATCTGCCGAGGAGTGCCGCCGACGCCGCACAGTTCTTTCGAGCCCAGGAGGGGAACTCGACAGAGAAGCTGTTCTAGTCTCAGTTCCTGGCACCGGAGCACCTGGTGCTGTTGAGCAACCAGATGAAGCAACTATCGGAGCTGCATAGGATGTTCGGCTTGGCCATGAAGGACCTCATAGTACGTCTCTGGCCAGCCGAACCCATTCCTAGCAGCTACTTCGGCTTGGTGAGGCGACTCGTCGATGCGCTGCCCCGAGTTGAAGCTGTGAAGCGCTCGGCGTGCATAGAGGGTGCGCAGATGGCCTTTGCCCGTGTCAAGATGCACTGGGCGAAGATGAAGGCCACCGATGTCGCAACCGTCGGCCCACCCGAAGACAAGGACCGCCACCAAGCCGGAGAGGTACTTTGAAAATGTCCTAGCGGGTGCCCGAATAGTAGAGGGCCAATGCTCAAAGGATGTTATGTTTGAGTGAATTTATCAGGGCTGTTAAAACTTTCTTTTGTGAACCAAGGCTTGCAATATATTTTATGCCTTTATCTAGAGTTATTTTTCCTCCTGTGCGGTCGTTTTAACTCTGAAAGTTTGCCAGTAATCGGCATCAGCCCCCACGTAGATGCTACGGGGGTGTTCGGTATAGCGCGTGATCACACTTGACTCAACATCTTGGTCCATAAAGGAGGTGTCTGTGCAGCGAACCAGGCAATCAGACTATGCGATTTTATTACTTTCACTTAGCCATAGGAGTTTGATAGTGGGGCTAAGTACTTGCCCTAGTGCGTAAGCGGCCGTCCGGACTAGGATGCCTTTGTCGCATGACTGGGTGAAGACCAACCCTTCGTATAACACGTAGTAAATCATGAATGATTTGTAGTAAGTCACCAATCGCCGACCAACTCTCGCCATATCATGACAGTCAGTTTTCAGCTTTCTCTACTGAGGTGTTTGACCGGACGAACCAGAAACATGATTGCAGTAGTTCTACCTTTACTACCTTAGCCGAACTAGCGGAACGTAAGGTGGTAACCACAGGAGCCGGGCAACCCAACTATAGACCAAAGACATGATTCGGAGCTGATGCATATAATGTAATATTCGGTCACCGAAGTATACCCCAGAAAAGTTCGGACTTTTGAAAATACACGTGGCTGAGTAGAGCCCTAGGCATTTAGGCCGGACCAAAGTATATGTTGCAATCTGAAGCAAGGAGGGAATACAGATGGTAAAATAAGCCAATACCGGACAAGGGTTGGAGATAAACTATTTCCTATATATTTTGATTAATACGTCAAAACGTGCTATTACACATAATGCCATAGGCATCAAGGCTAATTTACATGCCGAGAATTTGCACACAAGGGAAGCCGTATACAGGGCCTAAAAAAGAGAAGGTAGTTGATACGTCTCCAACGTATCTATAATTTTTGATTGTTCCATGCTATTACATTATCAACTTTAGATGTTTATGGGCTTTATTATACACTTTTATATTATTTTTGGGACTAACCTATTAACCCAGAGCCCAATGCCAGTTTCTGTTTTTTCCTTGTTTTAGAGTATCGCAGAAAAGGAAAATCAAACGGAGTCCAATTGACCTGAACCTTCAGGAACTTACTTTTGGAAGGAAAGCAACCCGGGAGACTTGGAGTCCACATCAAGGAAGCTTCGAGGGAGCCACGAGGTAGGGGGGTGCGCCCACCCCCCTGGGCACGCCCTCCACCCACGTGGGCCCCTCGTGACCCCCCTGATGTACTTCTTCCGCCTATATATCTCCATATACCCTAAAACGATCAGGGAGCACAATAGATCGGGAGTTCCGCCACCAGAAGCCTCCGTAGCCACCGAAAAACAATCTAGACCCGTTCCGGCACCCTGCGAGAGGGGGCAATCCCTCTCCGGTGGCCATCTTCATCATCCCAGTGCTCTCCATGACGAGGAGGGAGTAGTTCTCCCTCGGAGCTGAGGGTATGTACCAGTAGCTATGTGTTTGATCTCTCTCTCTCTCTCTCGTGTTCTTGATTTGGCACGATCTTGATGTATCGCGAGCTTTGCTATTATAGTTGGATCTTATGTTTCTCCTCCCCCTCTACTCTCTTGTAATGGATTGAGTTTCCCCTTTGAAGTTATCTTATCGTATTGAGTCTTTAAAGATTTGAGAACACTTGATGTATGTCTTGCCGTGCGTATCTGTGGTGACAATGGGATATCACGTGATTCACTTGATGTATGTTTTGGTGATCAACTTGCGGGTTCCGCCCATGAACCTATGCATAGGGGTTGGCACATGTTTTCGTCGTGATTCTCCGGTAGAAACTTTGGGGCACTCTTTGAGGTTCTATGTGTTGGTTGAATAGATGAATCTGAGATTGTGTGATGCATATCGTATAATCATACCCATAGATACTTGAGGTGACATTGGAGTATCTAGGTGACATTAGGGTTTTGGTTGATTTGTGTCTTAAGGTGTTATTCTAGTACGGACTCTAGGGCTGTTTGTGACACTTATAGGAATAGCCCAACGGATTGATTGGAAAGAATAACTTTGAGGTGGTTTCGCACCCTACCATAATCTCTTCGTTTGTTCTCTGCTATTAGTGACTTTGGAGTGACTCTTTGTTGCATGTTGAGGGATAGTTATGTGATCCAATTATGTTATTATTGTTGAGGGAACTTGCACTAGTGAAAGTATGAACCCTAGGCCTTGTTTCAACGCATTGCAATACCGTTTACGCTCACTTTTATCATTAGTTACCTTGCTGTTTTTATATTTTTCAGATTTCAAAACTATTATCTACCATTCTTATACCACTTGTATCACCATCTCTTCGCCGAATTAGTGCACCTATAAAATTTACCATTGTATTGGGTGTGTTGGGGACACAAGAGACTCTTCGTTATTTGGTTGCAGGGTTGCTTGGGAGAGACCATCTTCATCCTACGCCTCCTACGAATTGATAAACCTTAGGTCATCCACTTGAGGGAAATTTGCTACTGTCCTACAAACCTCTGCACTTGGAGGCCCAACAACGTCTACAAGAAGAAAGTTGTATTGTAGACACCAAGCTCTTTTCTGGCGCCATTACCGGGGAGGTTAGCGCTTGATGGTATATCTTTAGATCTTGCAATCGAATCTTTTTGTTTCTTGTTTTAGCACTAGTTTAGTTTATAAAAAAAATGGAATTGAGTTTGCCTCATACGCTTCATCTTTTTAATATCTTTCGTGAGTATGATGGAAAGGAAAATTGTGCTCAAGTACTAGAGGAAGAATGCATTAGAATGTTTGGCACTAAATATTTGAATGATGAGCATGATTGCAATGTTGTTAGTATGAATTCCTTGAATATCCATGATGCTAATGATATGCAAAGCCACAAGCTTGGGGATGCTATGTTTGATGAACATGATATTTTTAGTCCCCCAAGTTTTGATGTGCAAATTTATTATGATGATAGCATGCCTCCTATTTATGATGATTATATTTTTTAAAGTGGTTTCGGAGAGGTCATGACTTTATTTAATAATGATTCCACTATTCCGAAAGAGGTTCCAATTGATTATGAGAACAAAGTTGCTATCTATGATGATTATGACTTGTATGCTATAAAGAATAATGATATCCATGAAACTTGTCATCATGATTTTAATTTTCAATTGGATTATGCCTCACATGATAATTATTTTGTTGAGTTTGCTCCCACTATTATTCATGAGAAGAATTTTGCTTATGTGGAGAGTAATAAAATTTGTTTGCTTGTAGATCATGAAAAGAATGCTTTAGGTGCTGGTTATATTATTGAATTCATTCATGATGCTACTGAAAATTATTATGAGGGAGGAACTTATGCTTGTAGGAATTGCAATAATATCAAGTTTCCTCTCTATGTGCTTAAAGTTTTGAAGTTATGCTTGTTTTACCTTCCTATGCAAGTTGATTCTTGTTCCCACAAGTTGTTTGCTCACAAAATCCATATGCATAGGAAGTGGGTTAGACTTAAATGTGCTAGTCATATTCTTCACGATGCTCTCTTTATGTTTCAATTCCTATATTTTATGTGAGCATCATTGAAATCATCATGCCTAGCTAGGGGCGTTAAACGATAGCGCTTGTTGGGAGGCAACCCAACTTTATTTTTGTTCCTTGCTTTTTGATCCTGTTTAGTAATAAATAATTCATCTAGCCTCTTTTTAGATGTGGCTTTATGCTTTTAATTAGTGTTTGTGCCAAGTAGAACCTTTGGGAAGACTTGGGGAAAGTCTTGTTGATCATGTTGTCAAAAGCAGAAACTTTAGCGCTCACGAGAATTGCTGCCATTTTTATTGGAGAGTTCTATTTAGTTAATTATTTTTGCAGATGATTAATAGAAAAATTAATCAGGTCCACCAATTTATTTGAGAATTTATGAGTTCCAGAAGTATACGTTTGATCCATATTACTACAGACTATTCTGTTTTTGACAGATTCTGTTTTCTATGCGTTGTTTGCTTATTTTGATGAATCTATGAGTAGTATCGGAGGGTATGAACCATAGAGAAGTTGGAATACAGTATATATTGCTCCAATATAAATTTAGAATGAGTTCATTACAGTACCTTATGATGGTGATTTGCTTTCTTATACTAACGGAGCTTACGAGTTTTCTGTTAAGTTTTGTGTTGTAAAGTTTTCAAGTTTTGGGTAAAGATTCGATGGACTATGGAATAAGGAGTGGCAAGAGCCTAAGATTGGGGATGCCCAAGGCACCCCAAGGTAATATTCAAGGACAACCAAGAGCCTAAGCTTGGGGATGCCCCGGAAGGCATCCCCTCTTTCGTCTTCGTTCATCGGTTACTTTACTTGGAGCTATATTTTTATTTACCAGATGATATGTGTTTTGCTTGGAGAGTCATTTTATTTTATTTAGTTTTGTTTGTTGTTTGAATAAAATACCAAGATCTGAAATTATTAATGTTAGAGAGTCTTCATATAGTTGCATAATTATTCGACTACTCATTAATCTTCACTTATATCTTTCTGAGTAGTTTGTTGTTACTCTAGTGCTTCACTTATATATTTTTAGAGCATGGTGGTGGTTTTATTTTATAGAAATATATGAACTCTCATGTGTCACTTATATTATTTTGAGAGTCCTAAACAGCATGGTAATTTGCTTTGGTTATGAATTTAGTCCTAATATGATGGGCATCCAAGAGGGATATAATAAAAACTTTCATATAAAGTGCATTGAATACTATGAGAAGTTTGATACTTGACGATTGCTTTGAGATATGAGGATGGTAATATTAGAGTCATGCTAGTGAGTAATTGTGAATTTGAGAGATACTTGTGTTAAAGTTTGTGATTCCCGTAGCATGCATGTATGGTGAACTGTTATGTGATGAAGTCGGAGCATGATTTATTTATTGATTGTCTTCCTTATGAGTGGCGGTCGGGGACGAGTGATGGTCTTTTCCTACCAATCTATCCCCCTAGGAGCATGCACGTAGTACTTTGTTTCAATAACTAATAAATTTTTGCAATAAGTATGTGAGTTCTTTATGACTAATGTTGAGTCCATGGATTATACGCAGTCTCACCCTTACACCATTGCTAGCCTCTCTAATACCGCACACCTTTCGCCGGTATCATAAACCCACCATTTACCTTCCTTAAAATAGCCACCATACCTACCTATTATGGCATTTCCATAGCCATTCCGAGATATATTGCCATGCAACTTTCCACCTTCCGTTTATTATGACACGCTTCATCATTGTCATATTGCTTTGCATGATCATGTAGTTGACATCGTATTTGTGGCAAAGCCACTGTTCATAATTATTTCATACATGTCACTCTTGAGTCATTGCACATCCCGGTACACCGCTGGAGGCATTCATATAGAGTCATATCTTGTTCTAAGTATCGAGTTGTAATTCTTCAGTTGTAAGTAAATAAAAGTGTGATGATCATCATTATTAGAGCATTGTCCCAGTGAGGAAAGGATGATGGAGACTATGATTCCCCCACAAGTCGGGATGAGACTCCGGACGAAAATAAATAAATAAAAGAGGCCAAAGAAGCCCAAAAAAATAAAATAAAAAATAAAAAAAGAGGCCATAAAAAAAGAGAAAGGCCCAAATAAAAAAATATAAAAAAGAGAGAAAAAGAGAGAAGGGACAATGCTACTATCCTTTGCCACACTTGTGCTTCAAAGTAGCACCATAATCTTCATGATAGAAAGTCTTTTGTTTTGTCACTTTCATATACTAGTGGGAATCTTTCGTTATAGAACTTGGCTTGTATATTCCAATGATGGGCTTCCTCAAAATGCCCTAGGTCTTCGTGAGCAAGCAAGTTGGATGCACACCCACTAGTTTCTTTTGTTGAGCTTTCATACACTTATAGCTCTAGTGCATCCGTTGCATGGTAATCCCTACTCACTCACATTGATATCTATTGATGGGCATCTCCATAGCCCGTTGATACGCCTAGTTGGTGTGAGACTATCTTCTCCCTTTTTGTCTTCTCCACAACCATCATTCTATTCCACCTATAGTGCTATATCCATGGCTCACGCTCATGTATTGCGTGAAGATTGAAAAAGTTTGAGAACACCAAAAGTATGAAACAATTGCTTGGCTTGTCATTGGGGTTGTGCATGATTTAAATATTTTGTGTGGTGAAGATGGAGCATAGCCAGACTATATGATTTTGCAGGGATAGCTTTCTTTGGCCATGTTATTTTGAGAAGACATGATTTCTTAGTTAGTATGCTTGAAGTATTATTATTTTTATGTCAATATTAAACTTTTGTCTTGAATCTTATGGATCTGAAAATTCATGCCACAATAAAGAGAAATACATGATGAATATGTTAGGTAGCATTCCACATCAAAAATTCTGTTTTTATCATTTACCTACTCGAGGACGAGCAGGAATTAAGCTTGGGGATGCTGATACGTCTCCAACGTATCTATAATTTATGATTGTTCCATGCTATTATATTATCAACTTTGGATGTTTATGGGCTTTATTATACACTTTTATATTATTTTTGGGACTAACCTATTAACCCAGAGCCCAGTGCCAGTTTCTGTTTTTTCCTTGTTTTAGAGTATCGCAGAAAAGGAAAATCAAACGGAGTCCAATTGACTTGAAACTTCACGGAACTTATTTTTGGAAGGAAAGCAACCCGAGAGACTTGGAGTCCACGTCAAGGAAGCTTCGAGGGAGCCACGAGGTAGGGGGGCGCACCCACCCCCCTGGGCGCGCCCTCCACCCTCGTGGGCCCCTCATGGCCCCCTAACGTACTTCTTCTGCCTATATATCTCCATATACCCTAAAATGATCGGGGAGCACAATAGATCGGGAGTTCCACCGCCAAAAGCCTCCGTAGCCACCGAAAACCAATCTAGACCCGTTCTGGCACCCTGCCGGAGGGGGCAATCCCTCTCCGGTGGCCATCTTCATCATCCCGGTGCTCTCCATGACGAGGAGGGAGTAGTTCTCCCTCAGGGCTGAGGGTATGTACCCGTAGCTATTTGTTTGATCTCTCTCTCTGGTGTTCTTGATTTGGCACAATCTTGATGTATCGCGAGCTTTGCTATTATAGTTGGATCTTATGTTTCTCCTCCCCCTCTACTCTCTTGTAATGGATTGAGTTTCCCCTTTGAAGTTATCTTATCGGATTGAGTCTTTAAAGATTTGAGAACACTGATGTATGTCTTGCCGTGCGTATCTGTGGTGACATGGGATATCACGTGATTCACTTGATGTATGTTTTGGTGATCAACTTGCGGGTTCCGCCCATGAACCTATGCATAGGGGTTGGCACATGTTTTCGTCGTGATTCTCCGGTAGAAACTTTGGGGCACTCTTTGAGGTTCTATGTGTTGGTTGAATAGATGAATCTGAGATTGTATGATGCATATCATATAATCATACCCACAAATACTTGAGGTGACATTGGAGTATCTAGGTGACATTAGGGTTTTGGTTGATTTGTGTCTTAAGGTGTTATTCTAGTACGAACTCTAGGGCTGTTTGTGACACTTATAGGAATAGCCCAACGGATTGATTGGAAATAATAACTTTGAGGTGGTTTCGTACCCTGCCATAATCTCTTCGTTTGTTCTCCGCTATTAGTGACTTTGGAGTGACTCTTTTTTGCATGTTGAGGGATAGTTATGTGATCCAATTATGTTATTATTGTTGAGGGAACTTGAACTAGTGAAAGTATGAACCCTAGGCCTTGTTTCAACGCATTGCAATACCGTTTACGCTCACTTTTATCATTAGTTACCTTGCTGTTTTTATATTTTCAGATTACAAAAACTATTATCTACCATCCATATACCACTTGTATCAACATCTCTTCGCCGAACTAGTGCACCTATACAATTTACCATTGTATTGGGTGTGTTGGGGACACAAGAGACTCTTTGTTATTTGGTTGCAGGGTTGCTTGAGAGAGACCATCTTCATCCTACGCCTCCTACAGATTGATAAACCTTAGGTCATCCACTTGAGGGAATTTTTCTACTGTCCTACAAACCTCTGGACTTGGAGGCCCAACAACATCTACAAGAAGAAGGTTGTGTAGTAGACACCAGTAGTCTTGAAGATCCCGTTGATGCCCTGCCGCACGTCTGCGCCATTTCCTCTTGGTAAGAAATCCTTTGAAAGGAGCAGTCGACGGCCGTTTATACAGAAGGAGCCTAGAAAAGAGCCCTTGCCCGACCGTAGGGTGGCTAGGTTTTAATGAAGCTGTAATATAAGAGGGAAAAATGGTTAAGGTCCAAATGGGGTCAAGCCGTTTTATGGACCTTGTCCGTAGTGTGCCTCCGTCGTTGCCCAGGGTATTTTAAGTGCGTAATTATGCATGCGTGGTACACATGTTGCGGTTTTACTGGGTGGCCAGCGGAGGTGAAACTGCTAGGCCAGCTCTGGATCCACCGAGCTGTCGTTCTGCAGAGTAGGCCGGACTCACTTAGCAGTGTCCAGGGTATTGACGACCGATGGAGTGTTCGGCTTGATAAGGCCGCTCTATACCTCGGCCGCAAGGGCCACGGTGTGCTCGTCAATACGGAGGGAGTGCTCCGTGTTTCCATTGACTGTGATAACGCCGCACGGTCAGGGCATCTTGAGCTTTAAATAAGCATAGTGTGGGACTGCGTTGATGTTGGGGAACACAGTATTTCAAAAAATTTCCTACGATCACACAAGATGTATCTAGGAGATGCATAGCAATGAGAGGGGAGAGTGTGTCTACGTATCCTCATAGACCGAAAGCGGAAGCGTTAAGTAATGCGGTTGATGTAGTCGAACGTCTTCACGATCCAACTGATCAAGTACCGAACGCACGACACCTCCGCGATCTGCACACCTT
Source organism: Triticum dicoccoides (assembly GCF_002162155.2). Classification (NCBI taxonomy): domain Eukaryota; kingdom Viridiplantae; phylum Streptophyta; class Magnoliopsida; order Poales; family Poaceae; genus Triticum; species Triticum dicoccoides. The sequence goes on along the minus strand of NC_041380.1, from coordinate 150,407,019 downwards.
CAGCTCAGTGACGTCCCTCGAACGCTTGATCCATCTGAGGCTGAGGGAGAGTTTCGTCAGCACGATGGCGTGGTGATGGTGATGATGAAGTTACCGACGCAGGGCTTCGCCTAAGCACTGCAACGATATGACCGAGGTGTGTTTCTGTGGAGGGAGGCATCGCACACAGCTAGGAGAAACTTTGGTGTGCCTTTGGGGTGCCCCTCCCACGTATATAAAGGGGGGAGGTGTTAGATGACGGGTTCCGGCAAAACCCTTAAGGTTCGAACACTGGGGTGCGCGTGAAGATCTCCCCCCTATCGATCCATGTCCTAACTCAGCTAAGATCTTACGAACTAGCTCGACGAACTCGCAACACAAAGGACACAAGATTTATACTGGTTCGGGCCACCGTTGTGGTGTAATACCCTACTCTAGTATGGTGGTGGTGGATTGCCTCTGGGGCTGATGATGGATAGTACAAGGGTAAGAACAACCTCGTGAGGTCGAGGTGTTCTTGTGCTTGGTGGACTGGTGTGTGTGAGGATTTGATTTCCCCTCTTCAGCTACCGTTTTCTCCCCTAGCTATGGTGGTGGCTAGCCCTATTTATAGAGGCCCTGGTCCTCTTCCCAAATATTGAGCGGGAAGGGAGCCAACAACGGCCAATTTGAAAGGGGACAGCTAGTACAGCTTATCCTGACAAAAGTGGTATTCGCCTGCAAAAGGCTCTGGTGGTGACGCTGTATTGGGCTCCATGGTGACCTCCGTCTTGCCGTCCTGCTGGTCTTGGTCTCGTTGCACCAATATGGAAACCTTTGCTTGATGCCTCGATACTCCGCGCCTGCGCTTGCCCCCTTAGCACCAAAGAGGAAACAAGGACGCTACGCGCGCTAGCGCCCACTTGGCGCCCGCCTGGTCTCGATCGTCATGTCTCAGTCACTAGAACCTCATGAGGTTTGCCTTGCCTTGATCTCTCCACCCCTCGCGAGCCAGCCTGGTGAGGCCGCCCCCGAGGAGGTCTTGCGTCGTCCGCCCCGTGAGGCTTGGCCCCTCGCGAGGGTCTTGAATGCCCTGTTGATGAAGATGGCTCGTACAAGCCTGCTAGTAAAGCCACGCCGTGGGCCGCAGGCACGCAAATCTGGGGACCCTCGTTCCCAGAACACCGACAGTAGCCTCTGAGCCCAAGGCGCGCTCGGGCTTGGCTTCGAGGCGAAGCCAAAGGTCAAGTGCGGAGCGTCGCGGGCCCCAATAGCCCGCGGCCTTGGTCAATGCATGGCAGTTGATTGGACATGGGCATCTCCGCTTCCCCATGCTGCCTCGGCAACTGCCCGACTTGACAAGTCCCTGCGACATGCAAGGAAAACCATCATTACCTGTGATCATGGGGGGTGCTAGTTGGCCTTCTCCTGGTATAAATGAGGAGGGGGGAAGAGCCCCCATCACCCATTTCTTCCTCTGCCTCTCCCGCTTCTTCTCCTTCCTTGCTCCTCTCCTGCTACCAATGGCGCCGTCGAGGAGGTTCACTGCCGCGGAGAAGGGGAAGGCCCCTCGCGAGGGGCTTGGCTCTCCGGTGCCTAAGCATGGACGTGCCCGTCCACGCAAGCACACCACAACCCCCGCCGCGGCCCCGCACAGCCATGGTGGTGCAGCTTCGCGAGGCAGGGGTTGGTCCGGTTGTGGCGGTCCTGTTGATGAAGGGAGACGTGTCGTGGCCGCGCGGCCTTCCCGGCCGCGCTTCCACTCGGCGGAGATGCTGTCGGAGTTCGTCGTCTGGTTGGAGAACCTGGCCGGCAACTGGCTTCAGCTCCCGCGCTTCTTCGCCGACGAGCTGCCGGCCTCAGGTCCAGGCGGGCTTTGGCTACAGGCAGACGGCTGCTGCAACAGGGCTTCTTGGGTCGTGGTCGAGGTCTCCACCGCGGGCAATATAGCTCTGGCCCACGGTTGGCAGACGTTCGCCCGCGCGCGCGGCCTGAGCAGGCGGTGCACCCTCCACTTCAAGTACGACGGCAATGCGACCCTCCATGTGAGGGTGTTTGGGGAAGATGGTCGTCGCGCCGGGTGCTGCCCCGAGGTGAACGACGGCAAGGAGGTGCTTGGCCTTATCGACGGCCGCAACGAGGATGAGGGCAAACCCGCCCTTGGTGCCAACCATGTCTCGTCCGGCTATGGCAGCTCTTCCCCCAGCGACAGCTCCAGCAGTGGCGGCTACGACCAGCCGCCACGCCGCCGTGCCCGCTTCAAAGACGGTGGCGGGTCGTCTCGTCGCCGCGCCTCCGTGAAGCGCGAGGAGGGGTCCGACTGAGCTCGGGAAGGCGCTGGGGCCTGCCCCCGTGGACCGCTGTAGGCGCTGCTTCTATTTTCTTCTTCTTTTCCTTCCTGCATCAGAAAGAAACCAGGATGGGCCCCGGAGGGGCGTGTATCGAACTATGATTTCAATTGTTACATTATGTTTGCCGTCCCTGTGCTGTGTCGCAACATCGTCGTTTTTATGTAGGGATAACTTAGCTCGACTTGTTTTGAGTGGCCTCCTCCTCACGAGGTGCTTGCTTCCTGGTACCTGTCGAGGCCTCCCTGACCTGATATGCGCTTAGGGACTGCAAAAAATTCATCAAGAGTTTTATCGTTCACCCGGGCTTGGTCATAGGTGCTGCTGGCTTTGGCCCGGCGCCTCGCGTCGCAATACCTGTGGGGCACGGATTAGGAGAGGTGCGTCAGCTTGTGAGCTTGAACGAGGGTGCCTCGCGAAAATACAGAAGGAGGAAGCTCACGAAGGTACCTGTCAGCCCCCTCGAGAGGGACGCGAGGGAGAGTACAGGTCGACCAAAGAGGCGAAGGCAGAAACAGAGGCAGGAAGCGATAAAACAGGACCAGCAAGAGACACCAGAAAGAAAATTTCAATTAAAATAGGGGCGAGCCAACTTCGTAAAGCAAATGAAAAGCCGCGTCCGGCACCTAGTCTAGTCTTCGACGTCTTCTCACCAACGTGTAGCTAAGTGCTGCCACTCTGCGTGGGAGGGAGCACTCGAGGCCCAAGGGCGGCTCTCCTGAGTCTTCGGGGCATGTACAACCCCACTCATTATTACGTGAGAGTGTCATGGGCGGTGATTCTTCACAGGCACGGGGCCTTGCTTCACAGGCGCTGGGCCTTCTTCACAGGCACTGGGCCTCTTCACAGGCACTGGGCCTTCTTGACAGGCACTGGTCCTTTCTTCACAGGCACCGGGCCTTCTTCACAGGCACCGGGCCTTTCTTTACAGGCACCGGGCCTTCTTCACAGGCGCTGGGCCTTTATTCATGGGTAGAACTTCCGGAGGTGTTGGATGTTCCAGGCGTTCTGGACGGGCACCCCGTCCTGCGTCTCCAGGCGCGTGGCGCCAGTCCTGGAGATGTGCACGACCTTGAACGGGCCCTCCCACATGGGGGAGAGTTTATGTAGCCCCTCCCTGGAGAGCACCCACCTCAGGATGAGGTCACCCACCTCAAGAGTCCTGGAGCAGATGCTGCAACAGTGGTATCACCGCAACGCTTGCTGGTATCTTGCCACCCGTAGTGCATCTTCGCGGTGACGTTCCTCCTCCAGCACTAGGTCCATCCCCCGCGTGGCGTCCTGCTGCATCTCATCAAATGCCAAGACCCGTGCGGAGCGATGCTCGACCTCGTGAGGGAGGACTGCTTCTGCTCCGTAGACGAGGAAGAACAGGGTTTCGCCCGTTGGTTTGGTGGTGGTGGTGCGGATCGACCACAACACGGACTGGAGCTCGTCGTGCCAGACCCTGCCGCAGGCTTCGAGCTTCTTCTTGAAGGTCCTGGTCTTGAGGCCCCTCAGGACCTCCGCATCGGCGCATTCGGCCTGGCCATTGCTCCTAGGGTGTGCCACTGAGGCGTAGCAGATCTGCGTTCCAAGGTTAGCACAATATGACTTGAAGAGATTACTAGTGAACTGCGAGCCGTTATCGGTGATGATGCGGTTGGGGACCCCAAAATGGCTCATAAGGCCCTTGACGAACTTGACCGCAGAGCCAGCTGGGATGCGCGCGGACAACTTCAACCTCCGGCCACTTAGTTAACTTGTCGATGGCGATGTAGAGGTATCGATAGCCCCCAGGTGCCCGAGGAAACGGGCCCAGAATATCTAGCCCCCAGACTGCAAATGGCCACAAGAGTGGGATGGTCTAGAGGCCCTGAGCTGGCTGATGGATCTGCTTGGCGTGGAATTGGCAGACCTTGCAGGACTTCACTAGCTCACCCAAGTCATTGAGCGCCGTAGGCCAGTAGAATCCACTTCGGAATGCCTTGCCGACGAGGGTTCGCGACGACGAGTGGTGCCCGCAGTCCCTGCCGTGTATGTCAGCTATCAGCTCTTTCCCCTGTTCCCTGGAGATACAACACAGTGAAATGTCATTTGGTCGCTTCCTGTATAACTCACTGTCCCGGATGCAGTATGTTGTGGCCTGACGGGCCACGCGCTCCATGTCCTCCTCCTTCTCCGGCAATGTCCCTTGCATCAGGTATTCCTTGAATTCCTTGGTCCAGCATCCCTCCTGAGGCTCGAGCGCCAGGAGTAGGCGCGCTCCTGAGGTCGGGCCACAGACCGGGGCTCCTGTGGCAGGTGGCCGCGAGAGTTCTCCCGAGGCTGAGTTGTTCTTGGAAGTGGTGGCGTTGCTGATGGCTTGAAGAGCCGCTCCTCGAAGACGCCAAGCTCCTGGGGCTGTCGCTTGGATGCTCTTCTGGCGATGTCGTCAGCTTCCTTGTTGGTGCCACGGGGCACTGCTTCTCCATCTTGCGCACCTCTGCGAGGTATGCTTCCATGTGCTCGTCCTTCGGCTCGTATACCTTGTTGGAGAAGTTGACGAGGATCTGTGAGTCACCCCTGATAGTGAGACGCTTCACACCTAGTGCCGCCGCAGCCTTCAGGCCGGCTATGAGGCCTTCGTATTCTGCAATGTTGTTGGAGACCTTCTCGCCCTGCTGGAAGCAGAGCTGCACGACGTAGTAGAGCTTGTCCTGAGTGGGTGAGATGAGCACTGCTCCAACCCCCGCGCCCTGGCGCGCGAAGGCACCATCAAAATACATGACCTAGCCGTCAGGCGCCTCGCTTCCCCGCGAGAGGGACCGGTCTTCGCCTTCCTCAAGCGCCGGGGCGTCTGTCCATTCTGCCACGAAATCAGCGAGCGCGACTCCCTTGATGACTGTCGGTGTCAAAACCGGCGGATCTCGGGTAGGGGGTCACAAACTGTGCGTCTAAGGCGGATGGTAACAGGAGGCAGGGGACACGATGTTTTACCCAGGTTCGGGCCCTCTTGATGGAGGTAAAACCCTACGTCCTGCTTGATTTATTCTTGATGATATGAGTATTACAAGAGTTGATCTACCACGAGATCGGAGAGGCTAAACCCTAGAAGCTAGCCTATGGTATGATTGTATGTTGTCCTACGGACTAAAAACCCTCCGGTTTATATAGACACCGGAGGGGGCTAGGGTTACACAAGGTCGGTTACAAAGGAGGAGATATCCATATCCGTACTGCCTAGTTTGCCTTCCATGCCAAGTAGAGTCCTATCCAGACACGGGACGAAGTCTTCAATATTATACCTTCATAGTCCAACAGTCCAGCCAAAGGATATAGTCCGGCTGTCCGGAGACCCCCTAATCCAGGACTCCCTCAGTAGCCCCTGAACCAGGCTTCAATGACGATGAGTCCGACGCGCAGTATTGTCTTCGGCATTGCAAGGCGGGTTCCTCCTCCGGATACACCAAGAAGAGTTTGAATAAAAGGAGAGTGCTCGACCCTGCAAAATACGTTCCACATACCACCGTAGAGAGAATAATATTTCCACAAATCTAATCCGCTGACACGTTTTGGCAACATGACATCATGCCATGGCTCGGTGATTATTCGAACCGTTTTTCTTTAACTAGCCCCGCACATAACGCGAGGCAGTTTATTGACATGTCTTGTCAAAGCAGAGATCGTGTCCCCCTTATTACGGGATTCTCATCAATACGGTTGTGGGTAACCCAACCGTGCCTAGGACTCCTAGATTTTAGGCAAGTCCCAAATGGCCACGAGGAGGATATTCACCCTCTTTATAAAGGGACAAGGCTTTTACTTTTTTCCTCCCGTGCTCAATCGAATCCTTCCCCCGCCTCGAGTTCTAACACCCAAAGCCCAGGTCAGGTGCTTCGGACCTTCAATCATGTCCGGATCCAGCCTCCAGGGCCGGTGGATGCCCTCCTCCGTCACGGAAGAGGATATCAAGAAGTTGAGGGAGGCAAGATACCTGACCGCCGAAGTTTCGCATCGGCTGCCTGCCCGAGGGCAGGTCGTCCCTACTCCTGAACCCAACGAAGACGTCGTGTTCATCTCCCACTTCCTCCGAGGACTAGGCCTCACTCTGGATCCCTTCGTTAGGGGTTTGATGTTCTATTACGGGCTTGATTTCCACGATCTAGCCCAGGATTCCTTTCTCCACATCTCGGCATTTATTGTCGTATGTGAGGCCTTCCTCCGCATTACCCCTCACTTCGGCCTGTGGCTCAAGACCTTTGATGTGAAGCCGAAGACGGTCGAGGGGCAGTATGCAGCGTGCGGAGGTGCATAATAAGCAAGATTGCTGGAGCTCCATGGCCAAAGGGTTCCTTTCCAGAGGTGTCCGGATTATGGCAACGGGAGTGGTTCTACATCATCGCTCCTGGAAGTGCCAAGTGGGTAGCTTCCCCCGCCTTTCGCTCGGGCCCTCCACCACAACTGATGTCATGGATCAGCAGGGGGCTGAGCTGGGGTCCAGCCAAGGATGTGCCCATACTGCAGAGCCGCATCCGAGATCTCTTCGAGGGAGATTTTAGTTTGGTTATGGTAGTGCAAGTCATGCTGGTTCGTCAAGTCCAGCCTTGCAAACGCCGGCCCCTCCGCTTGTGGGAATTCAACCCAGAAGGACCGCGCGCTATTCAGAATTTCCTCGGCCTGACGCACGAGGAGATGTACAAGTCGTTCTTCGGACCCCAAATAGAGTGTCCGGACACCTCTGAGGACGTGGGCCTGAGCAGCAACCGCACCGCGGCCCAAGTAAGTAATCCTCTATTCGAACACACTATCTTTCATTTATCACGACATCATTATGAAGAATCGCTCTTTGACCAAGACTGGATAACAAAGGCAAAGATGATCCGGTGTTCGGCCCCCCTTCCCGAAGGCTTGGACAATCCGGTGCTGGAAAAGATGCTCGAGCTAGCACCTTGCCCGGTGCCCTCAAAGGAAGATGAAGGGGGGAACAAAGAGGGCGAAAGCGGGCCTCCACCGCTACCTATTCCATCCGAGGGAACGAGCGCCTCCGTGAGGGAGGATAACCAAGGGAGGAAGAGGACTATCTCTAATGATCCGGAAACCAAGGTTTCCAAACGGGAGAAGAAAACTCCACCAGAGGGTCCTGCCTCGGAGGGTGCTCCTGCCGCGCAAAGTCCGTGCGGGGATCAGCCCTCTAACGAGCTGTAAGTAATCAAAAAGTACTTAATAGCGAAGATATACTACCTTACTTCTGAGGGAGAAAACCGAAGCATTTTATCTTGCAGTTCGGATCTGAGCCCTTCTCAGCAGAGCTCGTCTTCGGGGGATCTTCTTCTAGAGATGATGGAGAGTGAAACGCCTCCCCTGGACTCCCCAGCTCAAGAAGCGGGCGACCTTGAAGTGTCATCATGGAGAGTTTCTCCAGATCCGGCAAGGCCAGAAGGTAATCCCATGGTCACCCGAAGCCCTCAGTATCCGGCTCTTGAAGAGAGCAATCAAAAGAGTCCGGCACCATCTGTTATGCGGTCGGATGTACTGAAGGGTCTGTTAGAGCGAGCGACTATCTTAGAAGAGCATCGTACATTAATGTGTACGGTGATTGAAAGGATTTCGTCCGCCGAAAACGGGTTGCATAAAGCCTTTATGAGTCTACTGTCGGGCCTTGAGGTACATGAAATGATATGCATTTGTGATGGTACCACACATTTTTAGATGTGCCCTATGTAGATAGTAGCCCCTGAGACTCTGGTTGTCGTTGAGAACGGCGGCGAACAGAGGATCATAGTCCCCGGTAATAACTAGACCGCCTTTATGTGCAGGTGTCCGAAGCTCCGGTGGCTAGCCGGACTGATGGAGTTGCCAAACTGAAGCAGCGACTAGATGCGGCGGATGCCGACATCGAGCTTGTTAACAAGCGGCTTGACGAGGCACAGGATAGGTGATGTTTATAATGAATGTCACATAGTAAGAGAAGCGTGATGCCAGTATCTTTAATATATTGTGACTGCAGATGGAGCTGCCACCGTGGAGGCCCTGCGGGCGGAGCTTGCTCGAGCCAAGGAGCAAGCAAGGAGTAGTAATGCGGCCACTTTGAAGGCGGCCGAAGAGTTGAGAGCCGAGAAGGCCGCGCATAGCGAGAGAAAAGAGAAAATGGCCAAAATGGTTGTGAAGTTAAAAGACACTGCCGACCGCTGCCAGTTTCTTGAAGAAGAAAACCGGGCGAAGGCTACGAACCTCGAAAAGGCCACAATGGCGACCAAAGACACCCACTCTACAATGAGAGCGAAGGAGGAACTGCGTGAAGTCGAGGACATTGTGGCTGGGAAACCCTTTATGCTGCGGAGGAAGTTTGGCGATCCGCGGTATGCCCCTCTGGATCGGCTGTGGAGTTCGGCCGATGCATATCTGGACTTAGCGGCGAGCACTGTCGATGCGACCGAATACTTCCGAGATCAAACAGATCGTGAAGTGGACAAGCTGTTCTGGTCGCAATTTAACGTTCCAGAGCATCCACTTCCATTGACTGATCAGCTTGCCGAATGTGCCGAACTCAATAGATTGTCCGGACTCGCCATGACGTCTCTCGTGGATCATCTATGGCCAGAAAGGCCAAAGCCGAACAACTATTTTAGCTTGGTGCAGCAGTTCCTTGGTGCGGTGCCACACATTAATGCGATGAAGAGGTCGGCGTGCATAGAAGGCTCACGGATGGCCCTTGCCCGTGTCAAAACATACTGGGCGGAGATGGATGCCACCAATGTCGCGGCGCAGGGTTCGGCCATAGGCCGAGTGGCTGCCGAGCACTATTTTGAAGAAGTTCTTGAGGGCGCTTGTTTGATAGAGGCCCAGTGCTCGAAGAATGTTATGTTTGAGTGACATGTATTCCCATTGTAAAAACAACGTTTTATTGAATTTATCAAGGCTGTATTTATACTTTTGCCCGAAAGTGTTGTGATGCCTCCTATGCGGCCGTTTATGTATACATGTATATAACCTGAAAGATTGTAGTCGTCGGCTTCAGCCCCCACGCATATAATGCGGTGGTGTCCGCAGAAGACGCATATTCACACTTAATCCAACGTCTTGGTCCTATTAAGGAGGTGATAGCGCAGCGAACTAGGCAACCTGACTATAATGCTTTAACACTTTCACTTAGCCAGAGGAGTTTGACAGTGGGACTACTACATAGCCCCTGGTGGCTCCGCACTCATCCGGATTCGGGGTGCATTCATGCCTGCCGGGAAACGGCCCTTCGTTAATGCGAAGGAATCCCGAAGATTCCAATAGGTCATCGAGTGGTTGACCAGTCTCACGCTATATCATGACAGCCAGTTTTCGGCTTTCTCTACTGAGGTGCTCGTCCGGATGAACCAGGGAACAATCATAGTAGTTCTCCTGGTGCCGCCTTAGGCGATAGAGGGGAACGTAAGGCAGCAAAACATAGGAGCCGGGCAAACCCAACATTTGACCAAAGACATGATTCAGAGCTGATGCATATAAGGCCAAACTCGCGACGCCGAACACTCCCTAAGGTATTCGGTCTTTATGGTGTAAACCGGGTCTAAACAGTACCCTTTGTAAGAAGCCCCTGGTGTCCAGGTACGTGCATTATTCTGGCGTGGCCACATGCCAAGACGTCAACATCCTTCTCGATTATACTGAGAATCCGAGGGATGTAAATCAACAAGAGACAGTAAAAAAGGTTTATGCAGGGTCTTAATCTACAAAGAATCCTTGGAACGGGTCCCTGCTGCACGTCTGCGCCTGTGTCTCCGTTGTGCCGTATCCTGGACGGGTGTAGCACGATGGTCATTTGAAAAAGAGAGGAATTAATTGAAAAGTTGCCGTGCAAAGGTTAAGTGTACTAAATAAACAATATATAGTTCAAAATGAGTAAAGGTGAGCCTTATCGCCAGTTTTGCGTGCGCGTTGACCCCCTTGTAGTGTAATAGGGGTATAGTCATCAAACCTGTATTAATTACGTATAGCTGCGCCGGACTCGTCTAACCGCGTCCGTGGTCTTAACGACTTGTCAAATGCTTAAGTTGGTGAGGCCGTTTAGTGTGCGGCAGCCAAGGCGGCCGCACCGTCTTCGGCGCGCAAGGAGCGCTCAATATTTCCATTTACTGTAATGATGCCGTGTGGACAGTGCATCTTGAGCTTGAGGGAAGCGTAATGCGGTATTGTGTTAAAGCGAGCGAAAGCTTCCCGTCCGAGTAGTGCTTGATAGCCACTTTGGAATGGAGCGACGTGGAAAGTTAAATTTTCGCTGCGGAAGTTATCGGGGAAGCCGAATATAACCTCTAGTAGCAGGGAGCCCCCGCAATGAGCCTCCGGGCCTGGCGTTATTTCTTTAAAGGTGGCATTGCTGCGGCAAATTTTTGTTGGGTCTATCCCCATTTGGCGGACTGTGTCCTGATATATCAGATTTAAACTGCTGCCGCCGTCCATCAAGACTCATGTGAAGTGATATCCGTCAATTATTGGATCTAAAACCAAGGCAGCCCATCCTGCACGTCGGATACTTGCCGAGTAATCCCGATGGTCGAAGGTGATCGGTTGGGACGACCAGTGGCGGAGCTCTGCGGTGATAGGCCCTGGGGCATGTTTCTCTAAAGGTGCCGCTTTGTTTCTCCCTTTTATTACGTGTAACACGTTGACTATTTTGACTTTTGGTGGGAAATTCTTCTGTTCCCCTGTGCTTTGCTTGCGAGGCTCGTCCTCGTCTTCACTTGGTGTATCCTGCCCCTTGTGTTCGGCGTTGAGCTTGCCGGACTATTTGAAGACCCAACATTCTCTGTGGGTATGATTTGCAGGTTTATCAGGGGTGCTATGGATCTGACATATTTGGTCCAGAATTTTGTTTAGGCTGGACAGTTCGTCTCTGCTGCCTTTGGAGGGCGGCTTCTGCTGACCTGGCTGAGAGCTTCTAAATCCGGCATTTACCGCCGTGCTCTTCGGGCTGTCTCCTTTATTCCGGCACTTATTCTTGCTACGTCGTGATTTCCCGTTTCCATCCTTGACTTCGGATGTACTTGGGTCGCTGGTGCTGCATTGGGCTAACCAGCTGTCCTCGCCCGCGCAAAAATGGCTCATGAGGCTTGTTAATGCTGCCATTGTTCTCGGCTTTTCTTGACCGAGGTGTCTAGCAAGCCATTCGTCTCGAACGCTATGCTTGAAAGCTGCTAAGGCTTCGGCGTCCGGACAGTCGACTATTTGGTTCTTTTTAGTGAGGAACCTGTTCCAAAGTTTTCGGGCTGACTCTCCGGGCTGTTGAGTTATATGAATTAAATTGTCTACATCCGATGGTCGAACGTATGTCCCTTGAAAATTTGCCGAAAGGCGTCTTTGAGCTCTTCCCAGCTTCCGATGGAGTTTTCGGGGAGGCTTTTAAGCCAATGTCGAGCTGGCCCTTTGAGCTTGAGGGGTGAGTACTTGATGGCGTGGAGATCATCTCCTCGAGCCATATGGATATGGAGGATGTAGTCCTCAATCCAGACCCCAGGGTCTGTTGTTCCGTCGTACGCATCTATGCTTACGGGTTTGAATCCCTCTGGAAATTCATGGTCCAGCACCTCGTTGGTGAAACATAGGGGGTGTGTGGCACCCCTGTATTTGGGTGTACCGTGGTGTTCGGATGTTTGTTGTGTTGCATTGTATGTTGGAGCGCGCTTGCGTGGTCCATAGATGGATTTGGTTGCGTCATCCTTTTGATGCGAGCCCTTACGCGGATCGCGTACTGGTTTATGTGCGGCGTCGTTTGCCGCTTTATGTTGGCTATGAGGTCGTCTATCCGACCGGATGGCCGTTTTATTTTTTAATTGTGGAGGATCTAAGGCCTCCTCATCAAATTTATGTAGCAACTTTCGCTTCGGATAGCTCTTGGTGTGGCGATTACTGTCGTACTTCGCTGCAGTGTTGAGTACTTCACTCCATTTGATTTTGAGTGTGTCTTGTGCAGCCTTGAGCCTTTACTTCTATTTTTTCAGACTCCTCGCTGTGGCAACAAGCCTTTGGTGGGCATTATGTTGCTCCTAGCGTCTGTCCGGTGTGTCCGCCATATATACGTCATATGATGAGGTGGCTGTCCAGTGCCCTGTGTGCAGTGGTTCCTCTTCGCCTCCCGCATCGTCGTCCATACCGTCGATGTCTTCGGAGTCGAAGTCGAGCATATCGGTTAAGTCATCGACAATGGCTACTAAGTGGGTGGTGGGTGGGCGGCGAATTTCTTTGTCATCCGTATCCCAATGCTGCCGGACGTAGTTCGGCCAGGACTCTCCTGACAAGGAGAGAGACCTTAATGAGTTCAGTATGTCGCCAAAGGGCGAGTGCTGAAAAATATCCGCGGAGGTAAACTCCATGATTGGTGCCCAATCGGATTCGACAGGAATGGGCGCAGGCGGTTCGGAGTTCGTGGCCGGAGAAGGATCCGGCAGTTTGGCAACACGGCTCTCGTGAAGGGTAAGGTCGATATTTGGCTCGATCGCCGCAGAGGATACGGCCTCCATGGCGGGGTCTATCCACCCGTCCATGGATGGCGCAACTGGCTCCGAATTGAGGGCCGGAGCGGCTGCCGGTGCGATTTCTTGAACACTGTCTGATGGTAGAGCTAAATCGTACTCATCGTGACCGCGTAGCACACAAGGAGGGGCTCGAATCCGTCGAAGATCTAGTCTCCGTAGATATCGGCCGTGTAGTTTAAGCTTCCAAACCTGACCTAGTGGCCAGGGGCGTTACTTTCGATCTGCTCCAGATGGCCAAGCGAGTTGGCCCGCAGTGCGAAGCCGCCGAACACAAAGATCTGTCCGGGGAGAAAAGTCTCCCCCTGGACTGCATCACTATCGATGATCGTAGGAGCCATCAAGCCTAACAGTGACGACACAGAGGAACTCTCAATGAAAGCACCAATGTCGGTGTCAAAACCGGCGGATCTCGGGTAGGGGGTCCCGAACTGTGCGTCTAAGGCGGATGGTAACATGAGGCAGGGGACACGATGTTTTACCCAGGTTCGGGCCCTCTTGATGGAGGTAAAACCCTACATCCTGCTTGATTTATTCTTGATGATATGAGTATTACAAGAGTTGATCTACCACGAGATCGGAGAGGCTAAACCCTAGAAGCTAGCCTATGGTATGATTGTATGTTGTCCTACGGACTAAAAACCCTCCGGTTTATATAGACACTTGAGGGGGCTATGGTTACACAAGGTCGGTTACAAAGGAGGAGATATCCATATCCGTACTGCCTAGCTTGCCTTCCACGCCAAGTAGAGTCCTATCCGGACACGGGACGAAGTCTTCAATCTTGTATCTTCATAGTTCAACAGTCTGGCCGAAGGATATAGTCCGGCTGTCTGGAGACCCCCTAATCCAGGACTCCCTCAATGACCCTGGTAGTACTGAACTCCAACTGGAAAGCTTGTAACTCGATGTTCCATTCAGCGACTCTTCCGGCAGAGTTGGGGCTCCTGAGCACTCGCTCCAATGGGTAAGCTGAGACGACCTTGATGGGGTGGCCCTGGAAGTAGTGCCACAACTTTCGCGAGGCCACCAGGAGTGCGAGCAGGAGCTTCTGAGGCATGGGGTACCGTGCTCTTCCATCCCGCAACACTGCGCTGACGAAGTATACCGGGTGCTCGACAAGGGTAGGCGCGCTGGTGAGGCTTGCGCCCTCCTGGAGTTGGGGTGCTTCTTGAGGAGAGGGAACCCCTAATGCTTGATCGCTAGTCGAGGCCTTCGTGGGTTCAAGGGTGTCATCTTGTTGAGCCTGATCCTCTGCTGCTGCTGCTGCGGCCCTTGTGGCGCCCTTCTGGTCTTGCATCGTCTCTGCTGGAGGCGTGGCACATCACGATGCACCCTTAGCTTGGTGTTCTTCCCGAACCGCCACTAGAGCCGCGCTGGCTGAGTACGGGGTGGCGGCGAGATAGAGCACTAGGGGCTCGCGAGGTCGCGGCGCCACCATCACTTGAGGGCTGGTCAGGTATCTCTTGAGGTCTTGAAAAGCTTGGTCGGCCTCTGGGGTCCACTCGAACGGGCCCTTCTTTTTCATCAGCTTGAAGAAGGGTAGGGCGCGCTCTCCTAGCTTGGAGATGAAGCGCCCCAATGCGGTCACCTGACCAGCCAACTTCTGTATTTCCTTGAGGGTCTGCGGTGGACTCATGTCTTCAATGGCCTTGACCTTCTTTGGGTTGGCCTCGATCCCCCAGTGGGACACCAGGAAACCCAGCAGCTTGCCGGAAGGGACGCCAAACACGCATTTCTCTGGGTTGAGCCGCAAGTCCACCTGGCGAAGGCTTTCAAAGGCCTCCTCTAGGTCTTGGATCAAGGTCCCCGCCTCTCGAGACTTCACGATGTCGTCGACGTAGGCTTCAGCGTTTCTCCCAAGCTGCCGCCCTAAGGCGATGTGCATGAGCCGCTGGAAGGTTGCGCCCGCATTGCGCAGCCCGAACGACATGCAAGTGTACCAGTACACCCCACACGGGGTCAGGAAGGCCGTTTTCTCCACATCTTCTACCTCCATCTTGATCTGGTGATATCCTAAGAACGCATCCAAGAAGCATAGCAAGTCGCACTCGGCGGTGGAGTCGACGATCTGGTCGATGCGTGGAAGCGGGAACAGATCTTGGGGGCAGGCCTTGTTGAGTTTGGTGAAGTCGACACACATCCGTTCCTTCCCGCCTTTCTTGGGGACGACGACGGGGTTTGCCAGCCACTCGGGGTACCGAACCTCGCGAATGACACCCGCAGCCTCCAACTTGCGGGTTCCTTGGACGATGAAAGCTTGCTTCTCCGTGGATTGCCGCCTTGCCTTTTGCTTCACGGGGCGTACGTTGGGGCACACCTTCAGGTGGTGCTCTATTACCTCTCTTGGGACCCCTACCAACTGATCGGGCTGCCATGCAAACACTCCCTTGTTTGCACGCAAGAACCTCACTAGCGCCTCCTCCTGACCAGGCTCGAGGTTGGCGCCTATGGTAAAGGTTGCCCCTGAGGACCCGTCCTCCTCGACCGGCACTTGCTTGGTTTTTGCCTTGTCCTGAGTGAAGAACTGCTTCTTCTTGGTTGGTGCGGCTCCCTTGGCCTTGGGGGTATCCACGTCGGCGGGTCGTGCTGTCGCGGCGGCCTTGAGGGCAAGCTTGAGCGCCGCCAGAGCCTCCTTGGCGTCCCCCTTGATGGTGAGTACACCTTCGCTCCCCGGCATCTCACTACTAGGAAAAACGCTACTAGTAGCGTTGGTTTTTTGCATACTAGTAGCGCGGGTTCCCGCGCTACTACTACGATGCTACAGCTAAATATTACCAGTAGCGCGCTTTTTACCCCGCGCTACTACTAACATTTTAGTAGTAGCGCGATGCCACCTACGCTACTGTTATC